>NC_140179.1:5577314-5779283 GCF_963971535.1 Notolepis coatsorum | reverse complement strand
TTTCTGTGACATGGCGCCTTCGGACAAGTCCGACCAGCCACTGAAAGGATCTCCTAAATGTCATAATGGCACACAAATTCTAAACTTATGACCATTTACGAGCAAGCCTGTCGACCACCAGTCAGCAAACCAACCAGTGATCCTCTCTAAAATATGATTCCAGAGAGTATATAACAGGTCTGTAAAACACTTCTCTGGACCCACTTTGGCAATAATTGAGCTCTCGTGCGTGAGGGCGTACAAGTCGAGGGGGTCCAGATCTGCAATTGGAACTTCTCGTGTGACTTCAGAAACCAGTAAAACATCCTTTTGCTATATTGCTACCAACGCAATCCAACTGACTCCGTCTCAACATCTGTTCAGCCGCCGTTTACAGTCAACTAAATAATTGGTGGTTAGGAGACCCTTATCAGCAGATCTGAGGTTGATCTGAGATACCCTGCCATTGGTATAGGGGGTGAGGAGGTCTGCTAGGTAAAGGGGGGCTTATGTTAGGGTGGCGTCTAGGCTTGAACCCAAGAGCAGAACACAAGGTACAGGAGAATGAGGCGGTTTAGGGTGTTTAATGGGTACCAGGCTTGACAGGGTTGAATTTACTAGAATGTGCTGACCTCTATACAGGTGAAAAGACTCATTTTGGCCGGCCTCACAGCCGCAAAAAAATTGATTGCCTCACGTTGGTTTCACCCAGACAAACTCTGCCCGAAGGTATGGTTTCTCACCTACCTTGATGTGATCTATTTGGAGATATCCACCGCACGTGTTGTAGGGGTTAAGGAATCTAATATCGCAATTTGGTTGGCTGCAGTGGCAAAGTTAAAAGAACGCATATAAGTTTGGGAATTTGTTTTGATTTGTTTTGATTTTAGTTTTTTTCTTTTTCTTTTATTGAATAATGTAATGTGAGTGTGACTCATGTTGAGGTCCTTGGGTGAGCGGGGGGGGGGGGGGGGGCGAGCGAGTGTCCATGTATGTAGGATGATCACTGTACAGTCTGTATCAGTTATTGTCTTGTCATGTGGTGTTAAGTTATTGTCTTGGGAAGTCTTTTTATGTATTATTATTGTATTGTTTGTGATATATGTTTTGTTTCATGTTGGAAAAAAAAAAAAAAAAAACATATTTGATAAAAAGAAATTGAATGTGCAATAAGGGTGAGGAAGGTCACTCCATGTGACCCCAGGCAGTGTCCAGGCTGGAGACGTCCACGGGTGGATCTGAGGGGGTGTGATCCTACACACAGAGAGAGAGAGAAGTTACAACAGGGCAGGTTCAATGACAGAGGAAGCATACAGGTTTAGAGTCCTAGTACCACGGTAGTTTTTTTTTAAACAATATGTTTATAGTTTTTTTTGTTTTTTTTCAGTTTTACAGCATCAGTTCAACAGTTCAACAACCATACAAAAGGAAATACTGCCAACTGCCCCCCCCCTCCCCCCCTCCCCGAGTTACAGAAAAATAGATACAAAATAACCCCCCCACCCCCCCCCCTGAAATAAAAATAAAAAATCAATATAAACAAAAATAAAATCCTCTAGGCCAGACCCCCCCCCTCCCCTCCCCCAGACTAGGACCTCAACAAATTCAGTTTTTTCTTTTGTACACATTTTGAGAATTTTGTAAACCCAGTTACACCCGTCTAACAGGTGCCCATACTTCTACACCAAACAAATAAATATCTAACGTTACATCTTTTCTCTTCAAAGAGCAACTAATAACATTTACAGTATCATTCATTGCAATATATACCCATCAGAAAGACAAAAGGGAGCTTCAATAATCAACCTACTATGTAATCTGTTCTAAGTATTGCCTAAACCCAGCCCAGCATTTAGTACCACGGTAGTTGAAGCAACACTCGGACGGGGAGTTGGCAGGGGCCCACCCTGCAGAAGTCCCTAGATGGGTGCTACACAGTTATGTAGCTGAATGCGTTCAGTGAATGATCGTTCATGAACTCGTTCATATTTTGGGTGAACGTGAACTGAACGACGTACTGTATTTCCGCTAGATGAACGTAAATTGTGAACGTATTCATTCTCTTCTGCACTCTATCACAGTATAACTTCGTTCAAAAGTGTGCCAGATTTGGGACGGGCACGCACGGGCACACACACACACACACACACACACACACACACACACACACACACACACACACACACACACACACACACACACACACACACACACACACACACACACACACACACACACACACACACACACACACACACACACACACACACACACACACACACACACACACACACACACACACACACACACACACACACACACACACACACACACACACACACACACACACACACACACACACACACACACACACACACACACACACACACACACACACACACACACACACACACACACACACACACACACACACACACACACACACACACACACACACACACACACACACACACACACACACACACACACACACACACACACACACACACACACACACACACACACACAATGGTGTAGGGAAACGCTGATGAATAATCACAGTGTGATGGTAATGCCAGTATTCTGATTGCTGTCTGTTGTTCTATATGGGTTGTGTGGCAATCATTTTTACAAATAATAGCTTGCAGCAACGTATTGAAAAAAATAACTATAAACTAGTTCATTTTTTAAACCATGAACTTTAGTTAAACATTTTGAATTATGAACTGTGAACTGAACTAGTTCATGTAGAAAGTGAACTTTCCCAACACTGGTGCTACACCAGAATGATGAGTGTAGCACTCAACATCAACAAGGATGAGCATGTCACCAATGCAAACTTGTATGGGGGGGGGGGGGGGGGGGGGGCGCTAAGGGTGAGCGAGAAAGAGACACCAAGAGCTGCCAGCCAGCAAACTTGTGCTGTGGGAGCCAACATACAGGCATTGATCACGAGGACGTCCCACACTAACATACGTGGACGTACTCTGGAGAGATGCGGGAGCAGGAAGTACCGGCGAGCTAGCCGGGTGCATGGAGGATTGGGATGACTGCGGAAGCACCGATGGGAGGGCCCGTCCGAGGATGACCTAGTAGTAGTACTAGTAGTAACTCGTGTCTGTCCTCTTCGCGGTGAAACACAGAATTTGCCAAGAGCTGCTGCTAATGATGATGCTGTTTTCTCCATGGCTTTTCTCCAGAAATAGAGCCCCTGTCACAGTGTTTATGGAGATCAACTGTCATCGAAACTGTGGACCGAAACTACTTAGCCACTCCCCTCAACAATTGTAGTTCTGCTGCACTATCTAACAATAATTAACATAATTACAAATCGTATTAAGTTGAGCAAATAAGGAGACAGATAGAGAACATTTCAAAGCACTCAAAATTATCTCAATTTCTACCTATTTCTGAATTGTGCAATATTAAGCCATTTTCGGAGGAATCGTGAGCTCCTTAACAAGGCAGGTTAGACGGTGCAGAGTCACATATTAGTCCATAATATCTCCCTTCGTTGATTATATCATAGGCCGTTTACATAGCTTCTATCCCCAGGTCATCAGGATGCTCAATGACTCTATGTAACACCATCAACCCATCCATCTACACTCATTGCACACACATCCACATGCACACACTCACTTTAAACAAACACTCACCTTAACACTATATTATATTCATCTATTTATTAAAGAGATTTGCACTACATTCATACCTCATTTGCATTTGCACCTTGCCTTAAATGTTTTGTACCTCATTGTCTGCATTTGTACCTCATTGTCTGCATTTTTACTCACTGTACTCAGATTGTACTTAGGTTGTACTTTAGCTTATATATTGTATTGTATATTGTATAGTGTTATTCCTCTTTTACTACGTTTTTACTGTATGAAGCACATTCTCAGGGGCTCATACAGAACCAAGCATTTCACTGTAAAGTACATGTACGTTATATGTGACAAATAAAAACAAACTTGAACTTGAACTTATAGTGTCAGAAGCAGATACTGAGCAGAGAGCAGAATGTGTGAATAATCTTTGCTCCTTACAATCCTCTCTTTTCGTGTATTCACACATCCAACCTGTCATCATGTTCTCATAACAAATTAGCAATACATTTCATGTGTTCAAAATACAACCAAGATTATATCTGTGGGTTATTAAGAACTTCTATGGGATAGCTCATTCACAAATTCTGCTCCTCTCAGTCACTATAGAATCAACCAAGATTCCATGTATCAATTCACCAATTCACAGAAGTTGTCAATCCCATGATCTCATAAGACAAACCTCTCCCTCCACACTTGACTAGGATAGAGTAAAAGTACTTATTTATTTTTTACATTGCTTAGTGTGCACATCGTAAGAGCCAGTGGAGAAACATTCCACTGCTCATCTTACTGTTCAAAAGTTGAACCCACACAGATGACAACAGACAGGATAAGTTTAACGAATTCCATATAAATCTATAGTTTATTAACGATGCAGCAGCCTGATGCAGGCGGCTTGGTGAGGATGCAAACTGAGCTGCACGCTCCTGGGCAGCTGCGCTTAGCGCGCGCACACACACACACACACACACACACACACACACACACACACACACACACACACACACACACACACACACACACACACACACACACACACACACACACACACACACACACACACACACACACACACACACACACACACACACACACACACACACACACACACACACACACACACACACACACACACACACACACACACACACACACACACACACACACACACACACACACACACACACACACACACACACACACACACACACACACACACACACACACACACACACACACACACACACACACACACACACACACACACACACACACACACACACACACACACACACACACACACACACACACACACACACACACACACACACACACACACACACACACACACACACACACACACACACACTACTGGAAGCAGTGTTGTAGTCGAGTCACTAAATCTTGAGTCTGAGTCGAGTCTCGAGTCCCCGGTGTTCGAGTCCAAGTCCAAGTCCGAGTCACTAAAGAAGAGCCAGAGTCGAGTCCGAGTCCAAGTCCCCATTACCCTAGTCTGAGTTTAAGTCATCAAGACTCCACTCTGGCAGTCAAAGAGCTGACATACAAATAAAAAAAGGTCTACATTAAACATAAATGACACAGCGGTCACCATTTCAAAGGGAGTTTATTTACTTTGTGACACAATAGCTAAACAAATGGACTAGCCATCAATATATTATGCCAAATGATTAGGGTCTATTACAAAAACTAATTTTATATATGTATTTATCAATGAACAAGTCCTCGTCTGCACCTTCCGAGTCCGAATGCAGTCAATGCTCGAGTCCAAGTCCAAGTCCGAGTCATCAGTGCTCAACTCCAAGTCGAGTCACGAGTCCTGAAAATCAGTCCAGGACTCGGACTTGAGTACTACAACACTGGCTGGAAGATATCACTGATCGTGCACTGAGGAATGAGCGCCAGTATCGTGATCATGCGGACCTAGAGTACCAAGACCTGTGCAATACCCTGGAGCCAGCACTGAGGAGCCGGACCAGACACTCAAACCCTGTGCCACCACACGTCCAGGTACTGTCCACCTTGGGCACGTGCGCATCAAGGCACCCTCTCCAGATGCGTTTCCATATCTCAACAGAAGGCAATACCACTCCATCAACGTTCACATCATCTGCAACACCCCAGAACCACCTGCTCAACGTGGTCTCCCGCTTCCCTGGAGGTGTACATAATAATAATAATAATAAAATGTATTTGTATAGCACCTTTCATACAGAAACTGCAGCGTGCTTCACAACAGAAAAAAGACAGGCATAAAATGAGCACATAAAGTGAAGACATAATCACAGTTTTTCACATTAGGATCTAACATCCCAACAGGTACATCCCTCCTACATCTTACAGAACAGCTCTGTGGGTGTGCACCTCGAGTGAGGAGACGCTGGAGACGCATGGCTAATTGGTACTTATATATCGCTGCTGTCGGGACAAAACCTCATAACTCCATTTTTTAAATTTTCTTTTTGTTATATAAATCAACTCCGTAGATCATCCTCCATGTGCGGGTTTTACAAAGTTTAAACAATGGGAAAGCATTAAACCGATCATCTGTCTAAACCTCCTAACTCTATTCACCCTCAAATCTGTGTTCGTTTTTTTCATCTGCTGAAAAGTTGGGTTTTTGGAGTTATGAGGTTTTGTCCCGACAGCAGCGATATGTGCCTTGTTTTATTCGGAGATTGCAGATATGCGCCGGGCCCCTGGTTGATTATCCCACTCGACAACCCCCAGACGGAGCGGTTGGTGGCCTACAAGGAGAGCCACGCTGGTCCTCCTCCAGTGGCCAGAATCTCTCTCCTGTGTTTTGCAATCCTTTTTTAGGACTCTGATTTCACATGAGCCCATTTCTTTTTCACTTCAGCCACTGTGCGCACTCCTCTCCTGACACCGTGTTAACCTCACCTGTTATCTCGCACTATAGACTCTACTACAAGGGCATCACATTGAAATGACCCTCCCACATGGTGAAGGCAATTAACACAAAACTTTAGACCCATATCCAGCTGGACTTTCAATTCTGGGCCAATCGACACAACAACAACATATGTCAGGTATCTGACCATGGCTGTAAAATGATCATTCAATATGGGATGTAATAGGGAGGTGTAGTGGCTACGTCATTGGTGTTTTCCCGCGCGGTCCACCCTCCTTGAAATGGCAATGTATTTCCAATGGACCCATTTCTAAATTGTCTCGTTTAAAACACATAAAGCATGAACATTGGCATGGTGTACCTTTCTGTGTGTATTCATCCACAATCTATAGCTCAGCATGAAAAAAAATCGCAATTAACCGTAAAAGTAGCAAAATAACAACGTTTATGTTTTCGTTCACTGAGGAACTACACTTCACGTTGGCGCTGCTGACTGACGTCACCACAGAGTAGACTCCATGGCTTTAGCAAAGTATGCTGCCAGGGAACTTATGGACACGACAGTAGACATTGCTAACGTCTAGTACGTTTAGCTAGGTAACGTTAGCTATGGGTAAAGTTAACGTTAACGTGCGTTAGCTTGTTATCAGCGCAACTGTCAATGCCCGTGACGTATATTAGGCGACAGCACTGAACAACAGGTAATTGTAGTTATTTTTTAACAACAAATTAAAAACCTTATAACTAACTTTATTTCAACCAAAAATGCTTAAACAATAATGTTAGTGATAGAAGGGAACTCACTTTGTGCAAAAATGAAAAGCATGCCAATGTTCATGAGGCAGAATTATTACAATAGCCAATAATACATTTCCCCAATAATAAATCCCTATACGGGTGGACCGCGTGGGAAACTAAAGTGATGTCAGACTACACCTCCTAGTGCCAAAACATGTGCTCTAAAACTGCTCCTGTGCATGAAAATGTACAACACTTTGTACACAGGTTCAGTCCCATGCCAAACTGTAACATTTGGGGTTTTGCTCTCACCTGGGAGCAAAAGCCAAAAGCCCTGGCGTTGCCCAATGGTAATTACCTGTCTTTCTGCCCTGATTACCCTAATTAGTACCTAGTGTGTATAGTTTACTCTGCTTTATATGTCCTCCTTGTTTACTATTCAGATTGTCAGTTGTTCACTGAACATTACCGTGAGTAGACTTTCATGAAGAAACGCTTATCGCTCCCGTCTTGGAGGATAAGTTAGTTTGCAGTAGGGCTGTCCCCGACTAAGGATTTGGATAGTCGACTATGATTGGCCAAAATTTGCCGTCAGTCGACTATTAGTTCATTTGGGCTGTGGGGGGTGCTTAATGTCTGAAGGAGTCGACTGAAGGCTTCTTGTCCTCTGCAAAAGCATGCAATTGGTCCACTGATGGATACATCTTGATATTTGTCTGTGTTCATTAGATGGGTGAAATCCTCTTTCAGTGCCTCCGTGCCTGTTTTCGTAGGCAGTTAGCCTCTGGTGGTATGCGTGCCATTAGCATTAGCCACGCTTCTAGGCCTCTTTTCTTTTGGAAAGAATGATACAAAATAATAATAATAAAAAAAAAGGTAATAATTCTTTTTTATTTACATAAAAGTTGGCAGTCGACTACGGCTCCTTTCGACCGATTAGTCAACTAATCGACTAATAGGGGTCAGCCCTAGTTTGCAGTTGATATTATTACCTTGTCTTGCGTTCTCGTTTGGATGCCCTGTTATGTGCTTATGTAGCACCGTCGCCCGACGTGTTTTGTGTTACGATTCCTGGAGCGTTTCGCTGGCATGTCAATGGTAGAGAGAAGTAGAACCCGGTATGCAGATTTAACACGAGGAGAGGTAGTGCAGGAGGAAAACAGATGAAGCACGAGTCGTGGATGAAAGTAAAAAAGCACTTTACTTTAACGTGGCAAACAATACAAAACTGACTCACTGATAAGAACGAAGAAACAAAAGGTTGACAACAGGCAGGACGAGGGTAACATGAACAATGACCGAGCCCAGGAGAGCAGGGCCAGCAACACTATATACACAGACTAATTGACACAAGAGGGTGATTGGAAACAAGACCCAGCTGTGTGGGAAAGACTGAACAGCCTGGGGTAACATACTGAAACATGAGGAGACTAAATAACACATAGATACAAACAGGGGGAGAATACACTAGACTAGTGTGGTAATATTGCCTTGGAATTTCATAATTAATATGTGTGAATAAATTAGAGAACCATAAATGTAAAGCCAGATGTACCTTTCAATAGCAGAGTGGACTCAGTGGCTACAGTCTCAACTGTCAGTTGAGACAGCTGCATCAGATAACAGCTGCAACAGTCATTTCAACCCCCACTCAAGCAATGACTAAATTAAGAGAACAAACAACACCTTCTCGAACTGACTATATGTAAATGCTGATCAGAGAAAGCTGGGTTGACCACAAGGCAGACCAGTTTAGACTTGTTGAAGAATGAACACTAACTCACAGACAAAGTAATCTATTAATCAACTGTTTAGTATCAAAAGGTATAATATGATGTCTGGTATCAGTCTTAGAAAGCACTGACTGTACTTGGATGATATTAGACAGCTATAGCCATATAGAAGGAATGTTAAAGTTATATATTATTCATTTAAGAGGAGATTTCTGTAGGGACAGACCCAATCAGGAAGACACTGACGGGGGCCACTAGCGTCCCCCTCTGGGTATTGAGTCAAGATCCACACGGGAGATCAAAGGGGGGGGCAGCCAGCCTCCCCCCAGAGAAACCCAGAGGGAGGGGCTGCCAGCGCCCACAGGACACCCCCCACAAGAAGACGCTAGGATTGGACCAGCCATATGTATTATTGGCTAGAAATGATAGTATATAGGGCCCTACACAGGGTTATTCAGGAGCTCTCGGACCCAACCGGGGTCTGGGGGCTCCCCCACCGCTTCGAAACCACCCAGAAACAACCGTGAGCTGATGCATTGTACGTGAGTAACTCATGGGAAACACCAAATGGTTGTTTATAGATTAGAGTAATGTTGTACAGATCCCTGATCTGTAAACCAGATTTACTCATGTATAATGTGTACAGTAAACCATGTATGTTCAAATTATGTTAACCAAGTGACTGTTTGATGTGCAGTAGTTAGGTTTGAAGATGCAAACCTGATTGTGATATTTCTGTACAACAGACAGCTGTTAAATATTCTCTGATCATCTGTTGTATGTAGAAGTCAACCTTCTATTCACCTTGAACTCCTGGCTCTGATCAAATAAATCAGCTGAGTTGAACTACAATTCTGGTTTGTCTGGCGTACACGTTTTATTCTTCATCTGCATTAAGCCAGATGTGGAGACCAACCATTCTATCAAGTATGAATCTTTCCTCCTCCTTCCAGATAATCAATCTCATTGTAATTGTGCTACAATAACCTCAAATTATTGTAGAACGTCTGTGGGAATTTACTACAGAAATGGTGCCGTTTTTCCCTACCCTTGGTGTCTCCCCCTGAAAAGGTGCGGTAGGGTCTTGTTATATGTATCATATCTGGACCGTGCGGTGTGTTGGGGACACGGGGCAAAAGAGCTGGGGTGCTGCTGCGTTTGAAGTAATTAACGATGTGCTTGTTGTCTGAATGGGGGAGGGGGAGGTGGAGGTTGGTTGTGTACGCCACTGTTGGGGCCCACGGTGAATATGGTTTCTGCATGCAGGGTTGGGGGTTGCGGTGGGAACAACTGGAGCGGTAAATGCAATATTATTAAAAACAGACTGCTTTGTTTTGTCAGCCAGGACAACAAAGAACTGCTTTATACTGAAAACAGACTATATCAACAACAACAATATTTTAGCTTGTGTGTCCGGAGGTATGACGATCGCGCTTGTTGTGCAGTGAACATGCAAACGTAGGCTTTTTGTGTTTGTGTGTTCATTCAGACACAGGAGGCCGGTCTCGGCCCAGCGGGCCACGGGGGTTAGTTAACTCGTATGGAATGTACGTTATGAACTATACGGGGGAGTTGCACCAAGAAGGGTGGTGGCGCACAGACTATCTGGTCATGTTGTGGGAGCTAGCGTCGCATGACGGCAGGTAAAAGGCTTTTCTTGCTAGGAAGCACGGTTATTCTGTTGTATACGACAGGGGCGCGTTCTGAGTATATGATTGCCCTAAAATTATTCTCAGGAAGAGGGCGCAGGTAAGACGAGGAGATTTGACTGTTCTGAAATGGAAGGGGAGCTGGGTCCAAGGTGCATTGTGTCCCTGCTTGTAGTCACAGATAGCGGGACGGGGACCGTGAGTGGCGGGTCAGTATGGGCATAATTGCGTCGGGCTAAGGGTTCTGTTACTATTTCAGAACATACGAGTCAAGTATGGTGAAAGGTTGTTGACCCTGGCATGATCAGCGCAGGGGTCTGTGCGATTGCAGGATTAAAACGTAGTAGTTAATGGAAATGTAGGGTGCCGGCGTGTTCAGGGTGCGTAGTACGTCCTATAATAGGCTTATAGCATTAATTAAATGTAGAAATATTTGCCGTCCTTAGGCATAGTATCCTTTTTAAGCTTGAGCGAAACCGGCCTGTTGATTAATTGCGTTCGCTGTGATACAAAAACGATTCGGTCGAACTGACTGATAAGTACTTAATGGTTTTGTTATGATATTTTGATGACCAACGGACATATTATGTTTGAGGCGAGTCCTACTGTTGGCTGGGGCTAGCTAGCTTAGCTCTGTGGAAAAGTCCGCGGTGAAACTGGGGACGTTACAATGGCGTTATGAGAGGATTGATTAAACACTGTGGCGGCGATTACAAGTAAGAGGCGGATTGAGACGCAGGGTGGCGAAATTGTGGCCGTTTTGAGGGTTATTATTAATGCGGTAACGATTGTGTACGATATTAAGAAGTCGCTGCTTGATGACGTCATGGTGTTGCGTGGAGAGTGTGAAAGCGCCCATGGAGCCGGAAGAAGAGAAGGGTAGGAGAAAGGATTCGTGTTGACTATATGTGCGGCGTTGGTTGGTGAGAATGTTTTAAAAATTATTCTTCTTTTATAGGGGTTGGTTATTTTAGGCTTGTGTGAGTTGTTTATGCTTTGATTGGTACTGAGCGAATTGCGTGGATGAATGGATCTTGGAAAGCACGGCTTCCGTGAGGGCCTTGAACGTCGCATCAGAGCTGGCTAAGCTAGTTAGCTTGCGGGCTGTTGTTGTGTGGCGTTTGCGGGCGACATATGTTACGTTTCGAGTTTTGAGAATGATGTTTGGGGAGGGGTAGAGAACGTGGCAGGTTATGAATGTCGGGGCATGTTATGAATGTGTGGCGGAATTTGGTTGTCGTAGCAACGTTATGGGGACAGTCGCAACGTTGGCCACTGCGCATGCGCGGTACAGCGTGGATCCATGCATTCGTGATTCATAATTCGCTCGGGGCCAGGGATAACGGGTAATTGTATATTGTACATTATAATGGACTCTGCATTATGTAAGATGGTTGTATTAAGTATATTGTACATTCTGTGGGTTGTAAACAATGTTCTGGGAGTGGGTTTGGTGGTGTTGCTACAAATTATATAGGTGTAAGCATGTGGTGGGATGATTTAAAATACATGCCCTTAACTTACTTGTAATAAATGGGCAGTAAATATGTTACACAGGGGGAGTCTTATCCAAGGCATATCGCTTGCGTCATATTTTGATTAAAGCGTCTACATTATAGTCACATGTCATCTGTATACAGTGGTAGGCGTTCCCAGAATATCCTGTTTACAGTTATCGGACATAGCATGGTGGGAACTTAACTGATAAATAATGTGCTTTTTAGGATGTACAAATGTGATTAGATTATTTTAAGATGTTTGTATGAGGGAAATCTTTAGTACACTGTTATTATGTGGACACAGGTCTCAGTTTTAGGGGAGATTATAATTTGTTGGTGGGGCCTTGTTGTCTGTGTAAGAAAGCAGTTTTGTTAGTACATTGGCGATTTAATACAAGTGCACGGGCTAAGACACATAACATTGTTAGTGGTTGGTTTACGTACGCACATTTTGACACGGGAATATTTTTATCCAAGGGGGGGAGTAGTTGATTGATTAAAAATAGTCACGTTTGTATATAGGAACATTCCTAAACCTGTTTACAACAATTGAGGCTTGGTGCACATTTAGGACTAACCACTATAATGTTATGTTGAGATGAAACATGCTTACATGTATGATAATTAGAGTTGATGGACATTTCCAGTTTTTTTAATTTGTGTAACGTGTACAATGGTAAGCTTGAGGATAATAATGTTGTGTTTTATGTAGCTTGATGTAGGATACTTGTTATAGCTTTAATAACGCTGGAGATTTAAATAGGATAATGTTTATATTATTTACTAAATGTTTTTGTAGTGGAATTTGATACAAGCCCGGTTGTGAAATAGGATAATTTATTGATGGAGGCTTGCTGAAGATGACAAATTTTGACATGAGTGTTTTATTAATCCTTAATAATTTTATATTAATTCAAAAACCTGGGGGCGCTTGCCTTTGGGAAGATGAGAAGTGTGATTAACCGTTTAATGATTTACAGATGAAGGGTTGTATTACCCAGGGGGGTAGGAATCCTTTTGAGGCGGGCCAATAGGCCCAAGGGGGGTCAGGATGTACAGCTGTTGTTTACAATGACTGTTTGTTCTTTTATGACAGGATGAGTGAGATTAGATGCAACAGGAGAGAGAGGTGAAGATGCAGGAGACAGTAGTAGTGTGAGAGAACAGTTATTTTTATGACAGGGGAAATGTTGAGACAGGAAGCGTGCTAATACAGAACACAGCTGATGGAGGAGTGAGCACAGTAATTGAATTAGGATAGCCAGCTCAGATGAGGTTAATTACATTGGGGGGCTACCTGTTTGATTAGAAGGATTAGCTTTGGCTCTCAGGACACTGGGTATGTTTTGGGGTCTATCGCTGAGGGGGTTCCCAGACTTCCTCTGGATGTGAGGAGTAGAAGATACAGTGAGAACTGTATGGTGAGAAAGTGTGTGTTGTATTAGCCAGGGATGAGTGTGTAGCCAGATGAGAGAGTAGAAGAGATGAGCGCAGGGGAACTAACCCATTGTCGGTCTGTGGTTGATTAATGAGTGTATGAGAGAGATATATGTTTATAATATGAATGATTACTGGAGCTCGTAATTTTGGTTGAGCTGGTACAGATGGTATTTTTTATTTAAATTTAATTTTTGTATGTATGTGTGAGATTGAGATGTCCTTTAGTGAATGATTGAGCGGGGGATGGGGGCAAGGAGGCTTGTCTACCCATTCACACACAGGCACACACACACACGCCCATTCACATTCACACACACACACACACACACACACACAGACACGCACACACACACACACACGCGCACACACACAGACACACACACACACACACAGACACACACAGACACACATTCACACAATTTGGTCACACATGTATGCACACACGCAACTTAGCTTTCACTTAAGGTGAGACTAGTCTTAAAAATAACAAAATGTGTTTAGGTAAGGAGTGTATCGAACCACTTGGGTTATACCATTATCATTTGTTTCATATCATTTGTTTTACTGCATTTGATTTGATTTCTGTTGAATGTTTTGTAGGGATGAGGTATTGAATTTAAATTTTTTGATTTCTTTTCTATTTTTATCTATGATTGTGTGGCCTGAATGGGTGTGAATGGAGCCTGTAGAGGGTGACTGTGCTGGCTTGAAAGGTGTCAAAATCACAATGACAGATGTGATGAGGCTGGCTTGGAAGGTTTTAAATTTCTTTTCTTTTCTTTTTAACCATTGAAGTGGTCTGCATGTGACATCTGTTGGAATGTTTTTTTTTGATTATTTGCGTTTTGTTTGTTGTTTCTCTATGATCTGGGGAGAGGACGGTTGGAGCGTGAGATACATTGGATCAGATCAATGGCAGTTAAGGGGTCCCATTACGTTTTGCATAATGATTAAACATTTGGTTTCTCTTGAGGAATATTTGACATGTTGTATAAGGAAAATTTGTTCTGTGTTTTTGTTCCCTTGCAGTTCGGTCGGAGAGGGAGGATGGACCATCACGAGTGGGGGGATCATGGGGAAAATGTGTAGGGATACATTTCATTAGATTATGACACGATGGTGTGACCCGTTCAGTCAGTTCCTGTGGGAGATTGTTGGATTATGAAGAGAGGTCGCTTGGGACTCTACCCCTCCTTCAATATAAGCCCCGAATACAAAGGCCGGAGGTTGAGACATACCTCCAGACTGACGGAGTCGTTCGTCTGTAGATCCATGGAAATACAGTCATGGGACGGAAAGGACGAGGTCCAGGCCTAAAAACAGTGGCTTCAGCTGAGGCTGGCCGGCATGGGGTGGAGGGGGGGGGCGCGAAAACGGTCGGAGACTGTGCAACCAAAGCGTTGAACAAGGGCCTCTGTGTGATTGATTGGTGTGTTGGACGGGAAGTGACTGAACGGTAACGACTGATATAGATTATGACACAACGCAAGAGTACTAAACTAAACACATACACAAAGGTAGAGTAAAAAGTAAGGTGTAGGTTATGGATTACATTGTTTTAATTGTTTTCAACAAATAAGCCTCTGGCTGTGAGCCCAGAGGAACAGAGCCTGATGATAGTAGGTGGTAAACACTGTTTCATCAAAGGCAGAATATGTTAATTGGGGAGCTGGATGAATGGGTCACCAGGATTCCCCGGGAGGGGGCCATAGTCAGGGGAATGTGGGGGAGAAAAGAAGAAGACAAGAAGAAACTAATTGATGATATGTACCAAAGAATAATGAAAAAGAAAAAATATGAGAAAAAAGAAAAATTGAGAAATTCGAAGAAAAAATGATTTTTATTATTATATTGTATGGTTAGTATGTATAGAAAATCAAGTCAATATACAGTATGTGACAATGAGAATTGTCAAAGTGGGGAAATGTGGTAATATTGCCTTGGAATTTCATAATTAATATGTGTGAATAAATTAGAGAACCATAAATGTAAAGCCAGATGTACCTTTCAATAGCAGAGTGGACTCAGTGGCTACAGTCTCAACTGTCAGTTGAGACAGCTGCATCAGATAACAGCTGCAACAGTCATTTCAACCCCCACTCAAGCAATGACTAAATTAAGAGAACAAACAACACCTTCTCGAACTGACTATATGTAAATGCTGATCAGAGAAAGCTGGGTTGACCACAAGGCAGACCAGTTTAGACTTGTTGAAGAATGAACACTAACTCACAGACAAAGTAATCTATTAATCAACTGTTTAGTATCAAAAGGTATAATATGATGTCTGGTATCAGTCTTAGAAAGCACTGACTGTACTTGGATGATATTAGACAGCTATAGCCATATAGAAGGAATGTTAAAGTTATATATTATTCATTTAAGAGGAGATTTCTGTAGGGACAGACCCAATCAGGAAGACACTGACGGGGGCCACTAGCGTCCCCCTCTGGGTATTGAGTCAAGATCCACACGGGAGATCAAAGGGGGGGGCAGCCAGCCTCCCCCCAGAGAAACCCAGAGGGAGGGGCTGCCAGCGCCCACAGGACACCCCCCACAAGAAGACGCTAGGATTGGACCAGCCATATGTATTATTGGCTAGAAATGATAGTATATAGGGCCCTACACAGGGTTATTCAGGAGCTCTCAGGCCGCAAGGGTCTGGGGGCTCCCCCACCGCTTCGAAACCACCCAGAAACAACCGTGAGCTGATGCATTGTACGTGAGTAACTCATGGGAAACACCAAATGGTTGTTTATAGATTAGAGTAATGTTGTACAGATCCCTGATCTGTAAACCAGATTTACTCATGTATAATGTGTACAGTAAACCATGTATGTTCAAATTATGTTAACCAAGTGACTGTTTGATGTGCAGTATTTAGGTTTGGGATGCAAACCTGATTGTGATATTTCTGTACAACAGACAGCTGTTAAATATTCTCTGATCATCTGTTGTATGTAGAAGTCAACCTTCTATTCACCTTGAACTCCTGGCTCTGATCAAATAAATCAGCTGAGTTGAACTACAATTCTGGTTTGTCTGGCGTACACGTTTTATTCTTCATCTGCATTAAGCCAGATGTGGAGACCAACCATTCTATCAAGTATGAATCTTTCCTTCTCCTTCCAGATAATCAATCTCATGGTAATTGTGCTACAATAACCTCAAATTATTGTAGAACGTCTGTGGGAATTTACTACACTAGACAATGGGGCACAACAGATACACAGACAACAAACAAGTGAGCACAACAGATAACAAATTAATAAACATAGATAAACACAAATGCAGTGGTGTAATGTTCATGAGAGGTGCTGCAAGTCCAATGACCGGTCCCTTAGGACCGGGGGCGTGACAGTTTTGTTTTGTACCATGTTTTGGAGACAGTGTTTTCTGCCCCTTGCTTTCCCCGTTTTGAAGTATAGTTTAGTTAACGTGTTGACACGATAACGTGTTTTGGAGACAGTGTTGTCTCTCCCTCGTTTTCTCTGTTTTTGGAGACGAGAGTATCTCCCGTTTTCTTTGTGTGCCGTTATCGGCGTGTATGCCTTTTTTGATATCTTGCAACAGCAAATAAACATTCTTTTGTTTGAGAATCAACACCTGCCTCTCGTCTAGCCGTTCTGTCCTGCACTTGGGTCCAACACACATCTACCCCACTGTAACACAAACTGAAAATGCATTAAAGATCAGCAACAGGTCTGTGACTTTATGAGGTCATCTGCCCAAAGATGAGCAGCCATTTTGGCCACACACTATTGGCAAACCTCCACAAACATAATTCTGATTTAGATTTGACCAAAGATTACATCCACACTGCATGTAAAGTTTAAACACTGTACGTATTTACTGTAACAAATTGTCTTAAATCTTCATAAGAATCTTTATGAATCTTCATAAAAATTCAATATAATGTATTTGAATAATTCATAAAAATACATTACAAATATGTAGATGCGCAGTAGCTCAAGTATGATATGAAACTATGATATCTTTGATAGTAGCTCAGGAGGTAGAGCGGTCGTCTGGTAATCAGGAGGCTCCCGGTTCGATTCCTGCTCCTCCCGGCAGCGTGTTGAAGTGTCCTCTAATCTCCCGATGTGCAGGTTGGCAGTTGGCACCTTGCCTGGTCGCCTCCACCGTCAGTGTGTGAGTGAATGGATGAATGAATGTGAGGAACAAATTGTAAAGCGCTTTGGATAAAAACTGATATGTAAATGAGTCCAACTATAGAGATGTTGAGCAATCTGTAGATACCATGCAATGTGATGGTATAGTTCAAGGGAATCATTGATACTGGCAGCCAGAATATCTAGAATATCTCCAATCAAGAGGAGCAAAGATATGTACAATGCTTGCTTCAATGCCCAATATGCCAATGCTTGGACGCCTGTTAATATGCACTTTTTTTCTTACTGATTTAATCACACTTCTTTTTAATTGTCTTGTGAAGCACTTTAACTGTTATAAAACGTGTTTTATTATTATTGTTACAATTTAATCAATGTCTTATTTACATTTACATTTAGTCATTTAGCTGACGCTTTTATCCAAAGCGACTTACAAGTTCTGTACGACAAGTCATCAGGAAGGGCACAACTCTATCAGCGAGCTGAGTAACAATGTTCATCAAAGTGATGCGTGTTACAGTGTAGGTTATTATTAGGACAAGTGCATGACAGTAAGGTTAGTTAGGGTTAGATAAAAAAATTAAAAATAAAAGAATTTAAATTCCGATAATGGTTGAAGAAGTGCGTCTTTAGTCGACGGCGATATCCTAATGTGAAAATTGTGATTTTATATGTCTGCACTTTATGTGCTCATTTTGTGCCTGTCTTTTTTCTGCTGTGAAGCACTTTGAGCTGCAATTCTTGTATGAAAGGTGCTATACAAATAAAGTGTATTATTATTATTATTATTATTATTATTATTATTATTATTATTATTATTATTATTATTATTATTATTATTATTATTATTATTATTATTATTATTATTATTATTATTATTATTATTATTATTATTATTATTATTATTATTATTATTATTATTATTATTATTATTATTATTATTATTATTATTATTATTATTATTATTATTATTATTATTATTATTATTATTATTATTATTGTTGTCTGTCCGTGTTCTTTTTGGCCTTTGGGCCAAAATGTGTTGGCTGTTTTTTTTTTTTTTTGTGCCGTTATTATAGTTGTTTCTAAACTTTCTTTGTCCGTAACACAAACAAACATCTTACATCCTTTCCCCAAAGAGCACCCTCACTTATTATATAAATCAATTACGTTTTTATGCACCTTTTTACTGATTACTGTGTTTTCCTCAGTGGCTATAGCTATACCAAATGTTAGTCATCTAAACTGTAAGCCAGTTACAGTAGGCCTACATGGATTACTACCCCCAACAATGTCCCAAGAAGCCCATCTACAATGCATACAATTTGATACAAACTCTTCAAGAATGTGTGCAAGTACACTGGTACATTTGGTCAAACAATTCCTTTTGGATTGGTGCTTTAATTTATTAAATGGGGGACCCTGATGTAAACAAGACGAAAGTCTTTCTCTGGTCTGCATCCCCTTAACAATTGTGTGTATTGAGCTACTGTATTGTACCCATTCTGCAATCTGTTAATAACATTTTCAATTAATCAATCAATCAATCAATCAGGTGAGCGTTTCCTTATATAGTTTTAGATGTTTCCGTTTTATTTGACTACGGTTTTCCACTCCGACTCAATAGGCGGCAGTGTGTGTGTTGTTGTAGCGCGGAGGGGGGAGAGGGGGGAGAGGGGGGAGTGTGTCGATGATGCTGGTGCTGATGCTGATGCTGGCGATGCGAATGGCGAGCAGGAGGAGGAGGAGGAGGATGCGATAGAGAAATGGTGGTGGTGCGCGACCACGGGGCGACCCTCTTGAAATGGTGCTGACCGCCAAACAATGCCCCTCGTTAAAGCCTTCAAGGCTTTCATGTCATCTCGACGGAGGAGAATAAGGTAAGAAGAAAAAGCTCTCTGTGTGCTATACGCCCTTCGATATGATGTCAAATGTGTTTTGGAAAACCTATTGTGTTTTCGTGTGCTTGCTTATATATAGGCCCAGCCCGGCCTATATTATAACCGATGTATTCAGGCTGATAGATGAGGCATTGACAATAGTGCGACATGTTATGTTATAATAGTTATGCATTATCGGCTCATCTAGCCGTTTTGCGTGAAACTGCTGACACACTGGAAGCGAGCCGGACGCGGAACGCACTCTCTGGATGGATGGCACCGACTTTACGTGTTATCATGATGAACGGTGTTGTCCATCATCATCACACCGGACGCGCCCACGGTCCACGGAGGAGTCGTGGTGAAATCCGCGTCGACTCGAGGCCATTTTCTCAGCACGCCGGACGCGGACTCCATATATAAATAGGCTACACTTCTGGGAGATTCACTCGTAGTAGCGACTCCATAACATAATACAGTCTGTAGAATACATGCTTGGTGCGTCTCCTCTAGTGCGCGTCTTGTCATGTCGGGGACTGATGCGCGCTCTGGCCGCGCCAGCAGAACTCGTCTCATCCACTATTAACCTGTATGATGATGATTGAGAGCTTATTATAATAACTGTAAACTTCACATAATGCGCCCCCAATCAATATACTCAGTCATCATCGGGAAGAAGACTTTCTGCGAATCATTTCACGTGGTGGTGGGTGTCAACTGCGCCACCTGTCGCCTAGAAGGTGTTAGGAAAAGGTGGGTCTGTACACGCGAGTGTTCGCTGCAGTGCGGACAAACCGGCGGAGTGGGGTGGACTGAGCCATTACGCAGAGCGCAGCCGCTATAGACACAGCAGGCCTGCCGATCCAAACATCTGTGGGCTGCTGATCCAAACATCTGTGGGCTGGAGAGAGAGAGAGAGAGGGAGAGAGAGAGGGAGAGGGAGAGAGCAATGGACTGGAACACGACTCGCTGGGCGTTTTGGGCGTCGACTGTGCATTTTGTAGCTGATCTTCTTCTTCTATGACCGCATGTTTTTAACCAGGAATCTGCGACCTGACATCATTGGTGAAGAAAATGCTAACGCTATATAATGCTAAAAACATAATGCTAACGCTATATAAGCCAGATATTCTCGAGGAGGCAAAAATACTTGAATAGAATATGGAGAATTGGATGAAAAGGTGATTAAAGATGTGCGCTTAGTTAAAAAAATTGCATGATGCGTCCTTCTCCAAAAAGACACCTGCCGCCGCCTGTTCTCCTCGTCATCGGACGTCAGAGTTGAAGTTCATGTATAGGCGGCCATGCATGTATGTTCTTGGTGGTAATGGTTTCTGGCTAATTAACATAGTCGTGGTTTCCTGACCCGAGAAATGGCAGTGTAATCCTGTTCGTTGAGGCCATATCGGCCACATTCATTGGAACAGTGGGCTTTTTGGTCAGAGGACGTTTTATTGTGCCTGCACCCTAAAATCCCAAATGAAGATTCCAAAGAGACGGAAACGGTGCCGCCTCTGCCCCAGGTAGGTGTCCAGTTCAGGCCGAGTGTTGTGTACAGCGCCACACTTCAGAGCTGTTGTAGAAGTTACCTTGCTATGCATTTTATTTAAATATTGTATGTATACTCACACTAACGTTACAGCAGCATTATTGTTCAATAAATTGTTAATTGGATGCGGCATATAACAATTCCTTTGCATTTATAGACTCACTGCAGTCAGCTTTGCCCTATTGTAGAATACAATAAATTATAAATATATGTTAAGCTATATAGTCTTCCTATACTGCTGCAGTTATGCTATGGTTCTGGGGTAAAGAAAAAAGTATTTTCTAAGCATCTAAGCATAATGAACATGTTTATTTGTTCCATTGTTTATGTATAACCATCCCTAATTCACACATTCAAAGTTGTGTGGTAGATTTTCAGTAAGTGGTAATGTGCTGTCAATTGTTGAAACTCACCTAAAATGCCCTCATGTCCCTCTTGAGTCTCAAGCTGGACGCTCTAGAAAATGTGGTTTCTTCCTTAGAAAACATGTGTTCCTTTTCCAGAGAGCATCATATTGATTTACATATAAGTGTGCCAAGTCAAAAAAAAATTGTTTATTAATTAACAGGTGTTCTTAATGTCATTATCATTGGAGTAGAGATGCAATACACGTTTAATTCTGAGGAGTTATTGAATTCAAACATTTTGTTTGCTAAATAGAACTGCCTTGGTGAGAGGCAGTTGCAACAGCTCTTCTGTAATTTTTTTACCTTTTTTTTTTGGCTTGTAGGCTAACAAAGGAAGGGTTTGGCATCGACTTAATTTGACAAACTCAGGATTTGTTCTAAGACCTCAGGTTTTCAAGGAGGTTATAACGATGGTGAGAGTTTATGTACTTGCTGCTAGCTGCTGCACCTTTTGCCCACCGGATTGAACACAAAATGGCTGTGGCAGCTTGTGGGATTTTCAAGGAATTTCATGGTTTCGCCTCAAAGATCCGGGAAACTTGAATGCAAACCCTTGGCTTTTTGCAAAGTATATACCCCCCCTGCCCCAACACTCTTCATTAAGTGATTAGTAGACAACAAACATTGGTTAAAAGAGGATATACTTTGTCAGCCTTTCACTATTATCAGAGTCTGCACTGTTTTGCTTTTTCTTTTTCTAGCTATATGGCAATTGAAGCCTGAATTGATCACAGCTCTGAAGGGCTTGTGAACTTAAGAAGACTGATGTTACAGAGATTTCACTGAGAGGCGGGGGGGCACGTTTGCAGCATTTCCCTACATTACTGTCCATGCAGTGAACAGACACGGAACATGCTTTATAGTAAAGATGACACCAGTCAATTGTGTTGGTATAGAGTTTACGTGAAAGAAAATAACTTTTCCCTCTCAAAACATGGACCTCATTCTCGAACATGTATGTATTTCATAAGTATCTTCGTAACTATCTTCATAAAAAAGTTTGTACAAACAAATGTACGAAAATTCCTCCACCGGATGCCTGAACGTGCGAAACGGTCTTCGCAATTGGGCAAACTTATCGCAGCTATGGGTTCCCAAGAAGAATGAAGAACGTCACTCATTCTTAAACTGTAAGCGCGTTCTCGTACACCTGAATTTGCATACAGACACGCCCCCCCAGCTCCGTATAAGGAGAGGCTAACCTTTGCATCATGGTTCGTGTTGACCCTTATGGGGGAAATATTCATGTCCCCTGCATGTTTTCAGAAGGCAGTTATTGTCCCCTGCACTTTTTTACCGTCCAAAACAATGTTACACGATAATAAACGGAGACGTACGCGGCACTAGGACCACACGGAAAACGGCTGCTTGTTCCCTCTCTGAGCTCAGGTCTCTGACGACCTGAGCTATTGTTATGCAAAGACGAGTAGCCAGGTGAGTACTTGGCGAGGGACGAGTCGCGTTTTTGTGTGCACGTGCCAAGTACCGACCTGGCTGCGTGTATATTTTCCCTAACGGAGTTGCACTTCCGCGTTCGGTTTGCGCGATCTGATTGGCCACTGACGTTTTTTTCAGCGCCAATCGCGTTACTCCTAACAAACTGGTTAAGCTTGGCGACTCTTTCGAAGTTGGTTAAGGTTAGGGTAACTTAAGGTTAGGGTTAGTTGGTTAAGGTTAGGGTTAAGGTTAGGGTTAAGGTTAGGGTTAGGGTTAGTTGGTTAAGGTTAGGGTTAGGGTAACAGCCTGCTGGCACGATTGTTAGGAGTAACGCGATTGGCGCTGAAAAAAACTTCAGTGGCCAATCAGATCGCGCAAACCGAACGCGGAAGTGCAACTCCATTAGGGAAAATATACACGCGACCTGGCTACTTGTCTTTGCATAACAATAGCTCAGGTCGTCAGGTGTGTTAAATACAT
The DNA here is from genome assembly GCF_963971535.1 of Notolepis coatsorum. NCBI lineage: Eukaryota > Metazoa > Chordata > Actinopteri > Aulopiformes > Paralepididae > Notolepis > Notolepis coatsorum. The sequence goes on along the minus strand of NC_140179.1, from coordinate 5,755,858 downwards.
AGGACGGAACACACAGAGCTCCCTGCCCCCTCCCCTCAAAGTTTGGTGTGAACGATGGTCTGTGTGATTGCCATGAAATGCAACAGCATTGCTTGGTGTCTGTGAAATATCTGTCTATGACCTCGTTGTATTTAAAAGTCTCTCTAGGCTGTTGTTTTATACATACAGTATGTTGTCTACTTGACCCTCAAAGTGCACCAGATTGATGCATTTAAAATTCTAAATGTTCAAAATGTTCCCCGGACAACACCCATTAAAACACAGTGCAACTAGGTATGAAATCACCAACGCACTACTGACCACGCCCCCAAATGTGTCCCCTCCACCATTGAAAACAAAGTTACGCCCTTGAGCACAAGTAGGTACAATACGAAAATAAGTTTGGCATCCAACCAGAGTGCAAATGTAACAGTAACATGCAATAGTAACATACAATGCACAGGTGATTAAACTGGCTTCATTTCGGATAAATCATGGTGATTGCGACATCCTCGGAATTAAATAATTATAATAACCATAAATACAAAGTTTTTGTATCATTACCAATTACGTTTTACATTTATAGTCATGACTCAGCGAACCATGTCCGATAATAAATAAATAAATAAATAAGAACTAAACCCAATCGCGCGGATTATGTAACGGATGGTACCGTGAAGCGCAGTCACGAAGGGCTGGGGTGAGTAGCGGTGCTGTGGGTTAAACTCACTCTCACCCTCAAAAGACACATAGACACGTTACAAAGCAGTGAGTTCACTTCTTGGTATAGCGGTCTGTGCTGTTGTGTTCGAAACTCCCTCGGGGCGTCAAAGTTTGAGGTGACGTTGTCACAACCGTTACATATAGCTATAGTGGAATAGACTGTATTGATATTCCATATACTGTCTTGTTCTCTATGATATTATTTATTGTTGGTTTTATTTATTTATTACATTGCTTGTTATTGCGCACATCTAAGAGCCAGTGGAGAAACGGCTTGGTGAGGATGCATAAGGCAGATGTACGCAGCGCACACACAGACACACGTACTCTATATATTATACGTGCGTAATGAATCGTTCCAGCAACAGTAGGCTTCTATTATTCAAATGACTTGTTTCATTAGGATGTCGCAGATATGCGCTGTCCTCCTGGTTCATGACTGCAGACAGAGCAGGAGGTGACCTAGTAGTATTGACACTACTAAATGTCACGCTAAGATGTCATGTTCTACAGTAGGACTTATAGGGCAGCGCATATTTGCGATTTCCTATAATGAAACAAGTCATTTGAATAATAGAAGCCTACTGTTGTTGGAACGATTCATTACACGCGTATACAGTACGTGTGTGTGTGCGCTGAATGCATCTGCCTTATTATGCATCGTCACCAAGCCGTTTCTCAACTGGCTCTTAGATGTGTGCACTAAGCAATGTAAGAAATAAATAAAACCGACAATAACAACAATAAATAATATCATAGAGAACAAGACGGTATATGGAATATTAATAGTCTATTCCACTATAGCTATATCCGCCCGATTGGGTTTAGTTCTTGTAGGAGCTATTCGATTGTTTTTGTGTTAAGTTTGTTAAGTTCATCCATGGGTGGCAGCGCGGAGCGCATGGGTTTTGAATAAAGGCACAGGTGTAGGCTATGTCAATCAAGGTATCTAGGTATGGGTGACGGAGAGATCTCACGGTTTTTACAGCACAAACACACGCACGTACCCTCGCTCGTTTTCTGTATTATTAACGGCATTATGCAGAAATTATTGTTTGGCTCATCACATGTATTATGTTAAATACTTCAATTAAATGCGAACTTCACCCAACGGCAGGTGACACCGACTCGACATTGTGTTTTTTCTAATTGCGCGTCAAAGACGAGGATTCCCCGCGCCCAACCGAGCGCCTACCAGGACATCAGGATAGTCGCTACAGTTCTTATTTATTTATTTTCGGACACGGTTTGTTGAGTCATGGCTATAAATGTAAAACGTAATTGTTAATGATACAAATATTGTCGTATTTATGATTATTATAATTATTTAATTCCGAGGATGTCTGTAAAATCGAAGTGAACACAATCACCAATGATTTTCCCCAAATGAAGCCATTAAAAACACGGGTGCACACCAGTCTGTCCGACTTACGAGTGACTTTTCGAGTGCGTAATTCCTGTTCATAGCTACGAACGAATCTACGGAAAAAAAGCCGTTCGAGAATGCCAAAAAAAAGTTCGTAAAATCGAGTTACGAAGAATTTTTTTGGGTAACTTTCTCATAAGCCCGTTCGAGAATGAGGTCCAATGGATATCGGAGTCAATATCAAACCTTTTTATACCACTTTTGGTTTTGACTTAATGAGGCCCGTACTTAGGGTTGGGCGATATGGCCAAAGTATACAATATTTATACACATTTTCCTGAATCACACAATATTTAGCACTTTGTGTTTTGTTTTTGTGGCTATTTTGTAAGTTATTGAACAGTACAAACACAGTATAGACCTACACGGTTAAACATCTCATCTTATTAAACACATCAGTACCTACTGTAAGCAGCATTGTGCAGAAATAACATCACCATCTCCACAAGCTGAATGCATATCATGACAACATTTTAACTATAGTGACAATCTAAGATTCTCATAATATGGCTCCTACGGTCCATACTGAGGTGTTATGTTGGAATCAGCAATGTCATTGTAGCAGTCAGGCTGCAGTTATCTGGTTGACATAACAGGTTATTGTTGTGACTGTCAAAAGAAATGACAACATCTCATTTTACATTATGGTTCCATAGCTTTAAGCCCTATAATCAATTCTAAGGTGACTGCTGCCACATAGAAACATATAGTGGGGAAATGCTGCCTGATCTCCTCCCAGCCGTGATGCATAATTGTCCAACACCTTTGCTCGGTCTGTTCACAACACTTATAGCGTATTGCTAGCTCTTGTGAGTTTGCAGCTTGGGTGACCAGGTTTCGACCACACTTGCAGTGTTCAAATCAAATCAAATCAAATGTATTGGTATATAGCCCAATATCACATGGAATTGCCCCCATGGGCTTTTTACAAGTCAAGAAGAAACATCACAATAGATTCAGAAAAAGAAAAACACTGTTAATGGTTACATGTTCGTTGCATGTTTGTGCCATTGATCAGGCTAAAAGAAAGAGATAGATTAGATAGTGTCACATAGGGAGGTGTAGTGGTTACGTCATTATTGTTTCCGGCCGGTCCACCTCGCTTGAAATCGCAATGTATTTCCAATGGACACATTTCTAAATCGTCTCGTTTTAAAACAAATAAAGCATGAACATTGGCACGGTGTACCTTTCTGTGCGTATTCATCCACAATCTATAGCTCAACATGGAACAAATGAGCAATTAATTATAAAATAATTACGTATTTTATTTCAACCAAAAAATGCTTAAACAATAATGTTAGTGATAGAAGGGAACAAAAATGGAAAGCTTGGCAATGTTCATGAGGCAGAATTATTACAATAGCTGATAATACATTTTCCCAATGATAAATCCCTATACGGGTGGACCGCGCAGGGGAAACTAAAGTGACGTCAGACTACACCTCCCTATTGGCTGGTTGACTCAAGTGACACACACACAGACACACACACAACACACAGACACACACACACTGATGATTCATATATACGTATCATTGCAAATGTGGAGAAACCTTCCCTAGGCGAGTGCAGATCCGGCTTCAGAGACATAAGAACTGGCAATACCGTGCTCACATTCTAGCCGGCTTTAAACCCTCACTGGGTGTGTTCTGGTGCGTTTGCCCTTTTTTCCAGATGTGACTAAATTGGAGCGATAATACGCACAGAGACCATTGAAACGGCCTCAGGCCAGGCATGACTGAGTCCACTGTCCCCAGAGCTGTGCATGCATAACTGATAAGCCATGGCATTGCATGCAGAATAGCATGGTTTTTGTACTTACAGTACATGCATCATTTCTACCCTAAAGTTGGCCCCCGAATCGACTGAAAAAACAATAAGGATTCATAGTAAACATTGTTCTAAAAAAGTACAGTCTTAAATACCAAGCAGAAATCCACCCTCCCCCGCCTTTTTATTTACCGTACATTTTCTAGCTGTTAAGCAGATGTTATTATCTACTTATAATGCGATATTATGATGAGAGTTTCTGAGTTACACTGTAGTGATTGAACTGATTGGAGATGATTTTCTGTCATGTTTTTATTTATAAGGTATTGCATCAATTTGACTCAGCAGCACTGCATCCACACATTTCTAATGTTAACTTAATATGTAGTATGTATAGTAATATGTAGTATAGCCTACAATAGTTGTGCTGGCTGTGTGAGAGTAAAAGCAAGACCGTCCATGGCAGCCAAGTAGGATGATACCCCGTGACAAATCATTTTCCATTTCCTGTTTGCTTAAGTGCATTCCCTCCTCGTGTCATGTCTTTTAAGATAAGATAAGATAAGATATTCCTTTATTGATCCCCTTGGGGAAAATTCAGGCATCATAGCAGCATGGGGGAGGGGGGGGGGGTTACAGGTAGTAAAAAGGTGTAAACAATATAACAAATCAATATAATTAACTCTGGACATGTGCATATGGGCAACAAGGTGCGAGATGAGGGTATGTATGCCCTCTCAGTTATATTAGCCCTACAATAAATAGTTACAATATATAATCTAATAATCCAATCATCTAAATCTAATCTAATATATAATCAAAAAATGCTAAATGCTAAAATGCTAAATGCTAGATGTATATAGCCTATATATACAGTATTTAATAGCAAGGCTAGAATGTAGATGGTTGTCTTACAGATATCCATGTGCCGACATTGATCCAAAGGCTCGGAGTGAAAATCCTAAAATCCAAGTCCATCCTGGCTGCATTCTGAATGAACATGATATTTGCTCCAACTATTGTCTGCAAATACCATGTCTTCTCTCCCCCCCGGTGGCCCCAGCTAACAGTGAGAATGGCTTATTCTGATAACCCTGTGACTGTCATCATGCCTGTGTGCTCAGTCTATATCTCCAAGTATAGAAAACCAACGTGTGTCCTTTTTGGAAACCCCCCCCCCTTTCCTTCGGCAGATAAATGGCTCATTTAAATTGGGAGCTGCTCGCGTTCTGTCAAGCTGGCAGATGCAGTGCCTAGTGCCAGCTGGCCTCCAGGACAACGCCAACATGAACGGGGCTGGCGAGGTGGTGGACATACTGCCACCAAACTGCATGGTCAAGGACAGGTGGAAAGTGGTAAGTGTGTGTCAACTGCAACTGTTTTCGTTTTTGAGGACTGCATACTTTCTTTGCAAACCAAAATACTATACTTTATACTTATACCACATGCATGAGCCTGGTCTCTTTTAAAAGATGATATTCTGGAGTGTCTGATAGAATAAGGAAGACTCACCTTTAGTGCTAATGAAATAGAGTAACATAGGTCTGAACTTGAGTTGTAGAAAAACTTGTTACTCACGTTTTTCTGTAGTAGTTAGTAGTCCAGAAGTAGTATTTCCCCAGAATAGCTGGAGGCTTAGGAAACTCCCGGGATCCATAGCCTGAACTCTTATGTAGCACATGTCCAAATTTCATAAAGATCCATTCAGAAATGAGTGATTAGGAGTGATTTTGGTAAACTGTGTACAAAAGAAAAGCGCCGTTTTCTCATAGACTTCAATTCATTCGCCAGTTTTTCTCTTCCTGTTTTTGCTTGTGACTTCTCACCTAGATCCCTGATTTGTACATCCCCAGGTGGGGTATCATTGGAAAGCCACACTCATTGGCTACAACCCTGTCCAATAATCTTTCAGATCGCCAAATGATTGACGGAACTAGAGCCCCATGAGTCAGGAGTAGTATTTGCACAATACTGTGTACTTCGCGCAAGCCTCACATATCGGCATGTAACTTGAGAATGAATGAATGAATGAATGAATGAATGAATGAATGAATGAATGAATGAATGAATGAATGAATGAATGAATGAATGAAAACTTTATTTAACAGATTGCAGAAAGGGTACAATACAGTACGGCCCAAACCACTGAACGGATTTTGTCACCTGAAAGGGCTATCGACAGGCAACAAATGGGGCTTTAATTCGATATATATATATATATAAAACTAAAAGAAGAATACCTTCAAAAGAAAGAAGGGACCGCACACTCCTCAGGACTGGTTTTTGCTTTTTTTTTTTGCACAACGCGTTTCGCTTCTGCTTCCTCAGGTGCTATGCAGCAGGTGTCAATAATAATCATTATATACAGCATACTCCACCCCACATCGTAACAAGCCCATTGGCTACTCAATTATCACGTTTGATTTATCATTTTGCAGGATGTAATGCATATAACTCACATGCATATATACACATAGACTCATTTTGATATATAATAACACAGTATGAGAGAAGTGACAAATACCTAGGTCATTAGATATGACAAACAATTTAAAACAGATTTAAAACCACACCCACATAGGTTACACAGAACCCCTGGGGTAGTGATTACAAAAATGGATTCAGCTCGAGGGATTCATTTAGACCATGGGGTTCCACAGAATTATATATATATTGTATTAAAATATATGCACACCTGAGCCACTAGAGGTCGCCAAAGTGCAGGTGGGCAAATCGTCCTGCTTTACCCACCGACAGGGGTGTAAAAAGTACCCAGAAATTATACTTAAGTGAAAGTATGGGTACCGTCTCAAAATCGTACTCAAGGAAAAGAGTATCTGGCTAAAAACACACTTGAGTAAGAGTAAAAAAGTTTCTACTTTTAAATGTACTTAAGTACTCAAAAGTAAAAGTAAAAACGGCGGCTGGATTGGCGCAGTGGGCAAGGCGCTCGCCTCTAACGCAGGAGACGCTGGGTTCGAGCCCAGCTCTCGGCGTTGCTACCGGCTGGCCGGTCGTTCATAGCAACACAATTGGCAAGTGTTAGAGGGTGGGAAAGCTGGTAGGTGGGGATTTGACGTTGTGGACAGCGACTCCTACAGGTCGGTTTGGTGACGCCGGTGCGACGGAAGCAGGAAGTGACGGGGGCAGCGTGAGCCTCCCACGCGTTACTCCTCGTCACTGAGAGTTCGAGCTGCTGCGGTGAAAAGTTGCAACAGGCTGCCTCCTCGTGTACCGGAGGGGACACGTGATGCAAGGCTTCTGTCCAGGTGTCCGCGGGACCTTAAAAAGTCTTAAAAAGTCTTAAATATGTTTATCAACTATTAAGGCCTTAATTTGTCTTAAAATTTCTTAAATCCGACTTTCGGAGGTCTTAAAAAATGCCATAGACAGGAAAGATAAAATGCCATGTCATCTTATGTTTCATTGTGAAATCTGGGGAAAAACGGTTAACGGGAGATAAAGTCAGACTTTTTTTCTTTCTTTCACGCAATGGAGCGGAACCAATAAAGATGGTCCTTAATGTTTGTCTGGAACTATTTCAGAGCACCGGAGTATACAGTAGGTAACACTGATGTTTAGTTTAGTTTCATTCATTTGTATTTATTTGCACTCGTTAATTTAATATCATGGGAAAGTGCACATTTTATGAGAACTGGCTCGACAACCCTCTGTTTGCACCGTGGGTGATCCCAGTGAAAGACATTTACGAGGCCCACTGCAAACTCTGCAAAAAGGATTTTACGATGGGAGTAAAAGCAATCGAGTCACACATGCAGAGCGCTAAGCATGTTACCTACATCTCAGGTAGGACTATAACATCTGCACCAACAGAAATCCGGATAACGTTCGGCTCCACGCCAACACTTGCAGCTGAGGTACTGTGGTTTCTCAACAGTCGCAAAGCACCAGTCCTACACTGGCAATGAGGGACTAGGAGAGGTATTCCGTGCTATGTTCCCTGACTCGGAAATCGCTGAGACATTAACATGCGGCAAAGACAAAACATTCCTACATAGCCAGGTTTGGATTGGCCTCTTAGTCTTACATCCAAAATAATCTATTCACGGATGTAAACAAGGACACGTTTGTGTTGATGTTCGATGAGAGCTTCACCCCACCGTATGTCTTTTTTTCCTACCACCCACCCACCCCCTCCTAATGTACAGTCTTCCCCATCATATGTATATGTATATATATATACGTTAGGATCTATGGGTAACAGTACTGTATATTTGCATATCATATATGTCACAAATGTAACAGTACTATATACCTGTATGTATGTCATGTATGTCCCTATGCCATAAATGTCATGATGTCATGTATGTTGTGTATGTCATATAAACCCATTGCTCGCCAATGACTTGTTAACACGTCATTCTCCGCCATGCGTAATCTGCCAATGACGCCGTAAGGCGACTTTGAGATCAATATTTCATATTTTCGTCATGGTATTCACATTTCACCCACGGAGTCTTGGCTGGTGCTGTAGGACTCCGCTCAACTCTGCAACGCTTCAATACCGCCACCTCGTGGCCGATCGACGAGTTGCCAAAACCGGAAGTGGCCGGAAGTGCTTAGTCCGTCCCCTATTCCGTCCGGCCACTCGCTAGCGCTCCCGGGACTCTATCCAGACACCGTGGATATCGATCCGTTGCCATAACTCAATAAACAACATGATTTGGACGTATATTAGTATTATACAAACCGGAACTGGATCACCTAGATCAACATCACATAACTGGGATCTGTTTGCGCCAGTGTGATCGCCCAACGGTAAGAGGAAGCTGCCGTGAGTTTCAGCGTTTTTGATTATTATTATCCATACAAACTGCTCTGATCTATATATCACCCATACTACATGAATCATTTAACGTCGGTCATTGAATTATAAACGACCCCCCCCCCCCCCTCCGGTCACCAGCAGATGACCAGTCATGACGTTTAGGATCATGTACAGTTGAAATTTTTTATATAACGTTGATCGGTATCAAACTGCATTTGATCATCTAATATATGCATTTATGGCTATATCTCACATTCTATGAAATACAGCAGAAAACGATAAAAACATATTTATACTCTGGACGGTATTTTAGTATGAATGTGTGAATGAAAAAGTAAAACGTTCCTACATCCTGAACGATAGATAATTGATGTTGAATGGGCCATAGTAATGTCAATTTAGCAATACAATTTAAAAAGTTATAGCCCTGCAAAGAAGGTGAACATCTCCATAGACAAATAGCGCTGGCAGAGAGGCTACAGCGATGGATATAAGCTCCGACAGAGAATGGGTTAAGATTAATTGAAAATGGGGGACCCTGATGTAAACAAGACAAACGTCTTTCTCTGGTCTGCATCCCCTTAACAAGTGTGTATTGAGCCGTACTGTATTGTACCCATTCTGCAATCTGTTAAATAAAGTATTCATTCATTCATTCAACCAAACCACAAAAACAAAACAACTGAATGAATGAATGAAAACTTTATTTAACAGATTGCAGAATGGGTACAATACAGTACGGCTCAATACACACAATTGTTAAGGGGATGCAGACCAGAGAAAGACGTTTGTCTTGTTTACATCAGGGTCCCCCATTTTCAATTCATAGTGACGTACACAACATACATGACATCATGACATTTATGGCATAGGGACATACATGACATACATGCAGGTATATAGTACTGTTACATTTGTGACATATACGATATGCAAATAATATACAGTACTGTTACCCAGAGATCCTAACAGAAAATATTATATACATATGATGGGGATGAGACTACATTAGGAGGAGGGGGGGGGGGGGGTTGGACATTTACGGTGGCCAGTTTCGAATTGCAGCCTCCCGTAGGTGCTCTTTAAGAGCGGTTTTGAATGTGGGCAGGGGTAAAGTGGGTTTTAGGAGTGAGGTTAAGCAGTAGTCTGACCAGTTTGTTTTGTGATGTTTGTAATCTTGTTTTTAGTGCCTTTGAGGTGCTTTGGTACCATGAGGTGCAAGCATAGTCGTAGTACCCTTGAATGAGTGTACTGAGAGTACCCATGATTTTTGCCATTTTGTTATTGTGAAATTGGTATAAAATTTAATTCTGAGTGGCATTAAAAAGTCTTAAAAAGCCTTAAATCTGACTGGGCTAAACCTGCAGATACCCTGTCACTACAACCGATCTGTGGGAGGCATAGTCTAGCAACGTCAAGACAGGGGAGGGAAGAATTGGATATACGAAATTGGGATGGGAGAAAAATAGAAAATGGGGAGAAAAAGTGGATAAAAAAAAAAAGTTAAAGTAAAAAGCCACCCAACTCCTCGTCCAATCAACAGTCATCTCCCGCCTCGACTACTGCAATGCACTGCTCGCTGGCCTCCCGGCCACTGCCACTAAGCCTCTTCAACTCATTCAGAACGCAGCGGCCCGCCTGATCTCAAACCTACCGAAGTCGGCCCATGTCACCCCACTTCTTAGGGACCTGCACTGGCTCCCCATTGCTGCACGAATCCGCTTCAAGGCCCTCGACCTAGCATACCGTGCGGCAAAGGGAACCGCTCCCGCCTACCTCCGGTCAATGGTCTCTAACTACACACCCTCAAGACCCCTACGCTCTGCATCTTCTGGCCGCCTCAGACCTACTCCTATCCAAGCTCCGGGAGGGTCATCAAAGAGAAGTCGCCTATTCTCAGTCCTTGCCCCACAATGGTGGAATGAACTACCCACCCCAATTAGGACAGCCGAATCACGTCCAATCTTTCGCCGTCGACTAAAGACGCACTTCTTCAACCATTATCTGAATTAAAAAAAAAAAACAATAAAAAAAACAAATCTAACCCTAACTAACCGTACTGTCATGCACTTGTCCTAATAAACTAACCTACACTGTAGCACTCAACACTTTGATGAACATTGTTGCTCAGCTGATAGAGTTGTGCCCTTCCTGATGGCTTGTCGTACAGAACTTGTAAGTCGCTTTGGATAAAAGCGTCAGCTAAATTACTAAATGTAAATGTAAAAACTTTTTTTTATTCTGGGGCAATGAAATGTTCCGTTTCATCCTCTTCATCACTCGTACTATCGTTTGTGGCCATCTTCTGTAGCTTGTCACTCTGACTGTCTATTCTTCTGATAGCAGTGTTTAATCAAAAATCCCTGCTTTCTAGTCTTGCACAAGGACCAATCAGCATGGGTATGGGCGTCATTTTCCAGGGTTTGATTGGCTGTTTTTAAATAAAGTGAGGCCGCAGGATAAAATTGTTGGACCTGCGAGATTTGTACTTTGTAGGTCTGCATTTGAAATGTAAGGAGTAAAAAGTATGTTTTTTTTTCTCTGAAATGTAATTGAGTAAAAGTACAAGTATACAAACCTAATAATAGTTGAGTAAAGTACAAATCCCCAAAAACAGTACTTAAGTATTGTAACGAAGTACAATTACTCAAGTACTTTACACCCCTGCATATCATCCACCCCTGTTCCACACGATCTTCTAGTAATGATATACAATAGTTGATTGGTCAATAGGCAGTTCCTTTCTATGTTTGATCTCTTAGCTTCAACATGACTTTAGGTGTGCAGCATAATTTACTAGGGTTATCTACCCCAGTAGTGACAAGTGCCCCACCATTGTGCCATTGAAATCCCTGGGGTAAACTTTAAGTTACCTTGCTAACTCCATAATCTAGCTTCGTATTATACCCCTCTGAAATAAGGATTTGCATAACATCACAGTTACTGTGTCTATTATGGTGACCCCTTGTACTATCCTGTCAGGACCAATACGTAGATGGGGTTCGCACATGAGTGCGCAATTTGTTGTACATAGCTTGGCTGCTATGGTCAAGCTACAATAGGCAGATTCAGAGCACATATGAATATTCATATGTATCACATTACATGCAACAGGATTATAGTGAGCTAGTAAAAAAAAAAAAATCATTACAAACAGTGGTTTAACCCTCTCGTCCTGATAGGTAAAGGAGGTAGGAGATTGCTAAAGAGCACATCATTGGTGTCTTGTAGAAACCTTGAATATCAATTACATTTTCTCTTTCTTTCTTTCTATCTTTCTTTCTTTCTTTCTTTCTTTCTTTCTTTCTTTCTTTCTTTCTTTCTTTCTTTCTTTCTTTCTTTCTTTCTTTCTTTCTTTCTTTCTTTCTTTCTTTCTTTCTTTCTTTCTTTCTTTCTTTCTTTCTTTCTTTCTTTCTTTCTTTCTTTCTTTCTTTCTTTCTTTCTTTCTTTCTTTCTTTCTTTCTTTCTTTCTTTCTTTCTTTCTTTCTTTCTTTCTTTCTTTCTTTCTTTCTTTCTTTCTTTCTTTCTTTCTTTCTTTCCTTCTTTCCTTCTTTCTTTCCTTCTTTCTTTCTTTCTTTCTTTTTTCTTTCTTTCTTTCTTTCTTTCTTCTTTCTTTCTTTCTTTCTTTCTTTCTTTCTTTCTTTCTTTCTTTCTTTCTTTCTTTCTTTCTTTCTTTTAAAATAATTTACAGCTGATGCATTGTAGAGTGTACATGGGCTTAAAAGGAATCTAGCAATATATGCGTATCCACAAAGAAATCCTTAATAAACTGTTGCTGAACTAGGGCCTGGGTGACATTATAAATCTTACTGACGTCATTTTGTACCACTTTGATTCAACGCTGCGACAACCAATGACATGTTGAAAGACAAACGTGTTTACAGACATTTTACATTTACATTTACATTTAGTCATTTAGCTGTCGTTTTTATCCAAAGCGACTTACAAGTTTTGTACAACAAGACAGCAGGAAGGGTACAACTCTATCAGCTGAGTAACAATGTTCATCAAAGTGTTGAGTGCTACAGTGTAGGTTAGTATATTAGGACAAGTGCATGACAGTAAGGTTAGTTAGGGTTAGAGTTTTTCTTTTCTTTTCTTTTTTCATTTCAGATAATGATTGAAGAAGTGCGTGACAGGGGTGTGCTGTATTCTTTTTTGTTTTTGATCCGCTTTTTCTCCCATTTTCTATATTTTCTCCCATCCCAATTTCGTATCATCCAATTCAACCCTCCCCTGTCACGAACGCTGTTTCTTGCCTCCCACAAGCCGGCTGCAATGTGGACTAAGTCATACATAGCACAAGTCCCCTCCGGTACTTGAGGTAACAGCAGTCACATCTTTTCACCTGCGCAGCTCAATCTCTCAGTGGCGAGGAGTAACGCGTGGGAGGCTCACGCTGCCCCCGACACTTCCTGATTCTACTGCGCAGGCGCACCAACCGACCTGTAGGAGTCGCTGTCCACAACGCCCGATCCCCACCCATCAGTTTCCCACCCCCTAATACGGCCAATGTGTATTAGTAATATGAACGACCAGCTAAACTGAAAGCAATGTGGAGCGCTGGGCTCGAACAGGTGAGCCCAGCGTCTCCGCATTCGTGGCGAGCGCCTTGCCCACTACGCCACTGTATTATGGTTTAATCTATACTGAGGCAATTGTGTTAATATTAGGGGTGTAACGGTATAAGCCACGGTTCGGTACGTACCTCGGTATTGGGGTCACAGTTCGGTACGAGTTTGGTACAACAGAAAAAAAATATTAATAATAATTATTATTAATATAATTAAATTTGTGCTGGCATGGGTGTGGAGTAGAGGGTACGCTCATGCACTTGCTGTGGCACTGCCCACTTGTTAGGAAATTTTGGTTGGACATTGCTGAGGACCTGTCAGTTACTCTCCAAATTGACATTAATCCTTGCCCTATAATGTGTATATTGGGTGTAAAAATGGACACTGCTCAAGCAAAGATTGTAAATAATACTGTAGCACTGGCTTTTCTAGCATGCAAACGGATTATTTTAATGAACTGGAAAGAACGCAAACCGAACTGCTTCAGTATGGAGAACTGGCTTTGATTGATTGATTGAAAAGTTTATTAACAGATTGCAGAATGGGTACAGTACAGTACATCTCAATACATACAATTGTTAAGGGGATGCAGACCAGAGAAAGACTTTCGTCTTGTTTCCACCAGGGTCCCCCATTTTCAATTCATCATAACATATATGACATACATGACATACAGATAGACAGTACTGCTACATCTATACATTTATGACATATCAGATTTGCAAATACAGTACTGTTTGTGATACAAAAGTGTCCAGAAAAGGAGTGTATATACATTTGGCGTAGAAACTGTACATTGGAGGAGGTTGGTGGGGTGGGGTTGGGTGGGTTGGGTGAGGGCTGTACATTGGAGGTGGGGGGGGGGGGGGGGGGGTTGGGTAGGGGACACACACACATTTTACACTGTACATTGGAATGTTGACAAAGCCTTACTTGGTCATTTACTGTACAACTAGGTTAGGACATTTGTAGGGGCCAGTTTCGAATTGCAGTCTCACGTAGGTGTTTTTTGAGAGTGTTTTTGAAGGTGGGTAGTGATTCACATTCCTTTACAGCTTTAGGCAGGGCGTTCCACATTGATGTGGCATAATTGCGAAACGTGTTTAGTCCCTTGTTTGAGCCGAATCTGGGTTTTACATGATTTGTGGAGCTCCCTCTGGTGTTGTGATCGTGGTATTCACTGACCTTTGGGAAGTATTTTGACATGTACATGGGTACCTTGGTCGCGTAGTGTATCTTGTAGACCAGGCCCATTGCAAGTTGCTGTACTCTGTCGTCTACTCTAAGCCATCCTAGGTTGTCAAAGTGGGCAGGGGTGAGGTGGGTTCTAGGAGTCAGGTCAAGTAGTAGTCTGACTAGCTTGTTTTGAGATGTTTGTAATTTGTTTTTTAGTGCCTTTGACTAGCGCCAGGACTTCATGGACTTGATGTTATCAACGGAACAGGCTGCTCTGTCTCTTCAAGAGAGTGATAGGCCCGATGGCCTTCAAGGTCCCCTGAACTTTATTAGATCACTATCTGGAATAAGTTTGTCTACTGAACCTTTGTAACGCTCTGCAACCCCCCCCCCCCCCCCTCGCCCCTTGTTGTTATTGTTATTATTATCATTTCTTGTCTTGTTTTGTCGTGTATGTATTGTCTTGTTTGAGAAAAATAAAAAAACTTTAAATATCAAAAAAAATATAATTAAATTTTCTTTTAATTTAAATTTTTTTTTAATTTATATATTATATTTATGATAATAATAATAATAATAATAATTAAATAGAATAATTTTCTATAGGCTTGCCGTGGTAATTAGTGATACTGGTGTCATTCTGTGTTCAGGCATCCACTTGCCTACTGCCCCTTTAAACTTATCCTTGCTAAGTTTCACTTTCACTTCCAGAGATAATTTAACTTCACGACCAGACTGAATACTAGAGAACAGATGACATATTACAACAATGGCAGAGGATTATTTGGATTTAAACACAGTGGAGCTCAGATGATCTGTCCGGAAAAGTATGTTTCTTCTTTTTATTTGATTGTGCCTGTGAGTCCGGCGGGGGAGAATGTTGATGTGTTTGTTGGCGCGTGTGTGTGTGTGTGTGTGTGTCGGAGACGCGTGTGTGTTTCTTTCCATTGGTTTCATTTGGTTAACGTTATTGGGCGAACAAGAAAACGAAAGAAAACTGTAATGACCCTGCAGCTGTTCCAATGTAAATGTGCCTTTCTCCTCCGTGCACTTTCGCCGCTCTGAAGTCTGACTCGGTGTGCCCGGCCACGCGGGGGCGCTGTTCTCGCACGGACCTCGCGAGTGCCTGCATGTGGGTGTGTTTGCGCAGTGGGGCGTATTCGTCGCATGGGTGCGCGTACCGCACCGTGACGGCCGTACCGTAAATCCGCGGGACGAATACACGTACCGTTACACCCCTAGTTAATATACCATGATATAGTGTAGGCTAGTTTTCAGGTTATACTAGACCAGTTTTTGTCAGTTTCAGTAAACATGACCTTTTGGAGATATAAGTTAAGAGAGAGGATGATGGAATAAAATGGGTAGTGACTGGTAGTGACTGGTAGTGACAGGTGACATCTGCCTATAGAATCCAGTTAGAAGAGGAATGACTTAGATAGAAATTGGACTGGGTTGACAGAAAATGAATCTTCAAATTGAGATTATAGTATAGTATAGTATTAGTATAGTATAGTACAGGGGTTCCTAAACTTTTCAGGCAGCGACCCCCTAAATAACAGTCACAGAGAGCCGCGACCCCCACTATTATAGGAGGTAAAAAAAAATTATCATTTACATTTATTTAAAAAATTTTTATTCTTATAATTTTATTTAAAATGGAAATGTATGGTTGAAACATGCAAACGTTCAAAAGCACACTAATAAGCATTGGAGGCTTTTAACCAGGGCCGGACTGGGGAAATCATTCAGGCCAGGAAATATAGTGCAAAATATAGCCCCAGTCGGGCCACTTTTTAAGCAGGGGGTCTGGGGGTCCCCCACCAGGACATTTAGTTAGAAAGACTTCATTTCCTGCATTCTGGTGTAGGCATTTTTTTTATTTGTACCCTTTAAATGCCAGTGTTTGTGATTGCATCACAAATTATTGTTAAAAAACAGGCTATGTATGATTAGCAACAACACTGATTTTGATGGATTTTCAGTTTTTTGTAAGGGTCCCACCTCCACCAATCACATGCGGCTCCCTTTGTGTGTGTGTGTGTGTGTGTGTGTGTGTGTGTGTGTGTGTGTGTGTGTGTGTGTGTGTGTGTGTGTGTGTGTGTGTGTGTGTGTGTGTGTGTGTGTGTGTGTGTGTGTGTGTGTGTGTGTGTGTGTGTGTGTGTGTGTGTGTGTGTGTGTGTGTGTGTGTGTGTGTGTGTGTGTGTGTGTGTGTGTGTGAGCAAGAGAGAGATAGTTCTCCAACTTGTGTGAGTTGCAGTGATCTCCTGGTTGTTCCCCACCTAGGTTATCTAACTATTGGGCTGGCCTGCTTCTAAGTTCAGTGGCCTGACTGCATAAATAAAAAAAAAAATAAAAAAAAATGGATAAAAAGAATATATATTGTTTTATATCATCTGGCGATCCCCCCCCCCCCCCCCCTGACATGAGCTTGTTATCATTTAGGATCTGATATACAGACAACAATGTTACATCATTCATTGCGAATCAAGACTGTTTGCTTTTATAAGCCTTTTTGAAGACATAAGATAAGATAAGATATTCCTTTATTGGAAATTCAGGCGTCATAGCAGCACGGGGGGGGGGGGGGGGAGGTACAGGTAGTAGGAGACATGATACAGGTCATAGATAGGGACGCACCGATCTGACTTTTTCAGTCCCGAACTCCCGATACCGATACCTGGCTTTGGGTATCGGCCGATACCGAGTACCGATCCGATACCAATACCATTATCTGAAATGAAAAAGAAAGAAAAAAAGAAATCTAACCCTAACTAACCTTACTGTCATGCACTTGTCCTAATAAACTAACCTACACTGTGGCACGCAACACTTTGATGAACATTGTTACTCAGCTGATAGAGTTGTGCCCTTCCTGATGACTTGTCGTACAGAACTTGTAAGTTGCTTTGGATAAAAGTGTCAGCTAAATGACTAAATGTAAATGTAAATACCCATTGTTCAATTAATAAACTGTATGCCTCACTGTGTGGAAGAGACTGGGATCATTCTTTTGTGCAAGATATATATATATATTTTTTTCCCGATACCCGATATTATAGAATACATGCAATCTTCCACCATGCGCTCAGACCAATGTTCTCGTCCTCCCCTCAAAACGCCCTTCAGCTGAAGAAGATCGGCGGCGGGGGTTTCGGGGAGATCTACGAGGCCCTGGACCTGCTGACCAGGGAGAACGTGGCCCTGAAGGTGGAGTCGGCGCAGCAGCCCAAGCAGGTCCTGAAGATGGAGGTGGCCGTCCTGAAGAAGCTGCAGGGTGAGCGCTCCTTATTAACCCCTGCACTGCCACACTACAGGAGGTTAACCTTTCACTGCCACACTACAGGAGGTTAACCTCTCACTACCACACTACAGAAGGTTAACCCCTTCACTACCACACTACAGGAGATTTACTCTTTCACTACCACACTACAGAAGGTTAACCTTTCACTACCACACTACAGAAGGTTAACCTTTCACTACCACACTACAGAAGGTTAACCCCTTCACTACCACACTACAGAAGGTTAACCTCTCACTACCACACTACAGAAGGTTAACCCCTTCACTACCACACTACAGGAGGTTAACCTCTCACTACCACACTACAGAAGGTTAACCCCTTCACTACCACACTACAGGAGGTTAACCTCTCACTACCACACTACAGAAGGTTAACCCCTTCACTACCACACTACAGGAGGTTAACCTTTCACTGCCACACTACAGGAGGTTAACCTTTCACTGCCACACTACAGGATGTTAACCCTTTCACTACCACACTACAGGAGGTTAACCTTTCACTACCACACTACAGGAGGTTAACCCTTTCACTACCACACTACAGGAGGTTAACCCCTTCACTACCACACTACAGGAGGTTAACCCCTTCACTACCACTCTACAGGAGGTTAACTCTTTCACTACCACACTACAGGAGGTTAACCTTTCACTGCCACACTACAGAAGGTTAACCTTTCACTGCCACACTACAGGAGGTTAACCCCTGCACTGCCACACTACAGGAGGTTAACTCTTTCACTACCACACTACAGGAGGTTAACCTTTCACTGCCACACTACAGAAGGTTAACCTTTCACTACCACACTACAGAAGGTTAACCTTTCACTACCACAGTACAGAAGGTTAACTCTTTCACTACCACACTACAGGAGGTTAACCTTTCACTGCCACACTACAGAAGGTTAACCTTTCACTACCACACTACAGAAGGTTAACCTTTCACTACCACACTACAGGAGGTTAACCTCTCACTACCACACTACAGAAGGTTAACCTTTCACTGCCACACTACAGAAGGTTAACCTTTCACTACCACACTACAGAAGGTTAACCTTTCACTGCCACACTACAGGAGGTTAACCATTTCACTACCACACTACAGAAGGTTAACCTTTCACTACCACACTACAGAAGGTTAACCCCTTCACTACCACACTACAGGAGGTTAACCTTTCACTGCCACACTACAGAAGGTTAACCTTTCACTACCACACTACAGAAGGTTAACCTTTCACTACCACAGTACAGAAGGTTAACTCTTTCACTACCACACTACAGAAGGTTAACCTTTCACTACCACACTACAGAAGGTTAACCTTTCACTACCACACTACAGAAGGTTAACCCCTTCACTACCACACTACAGAAGGTTAACCTCTCACTACCACACTACAGAAGGTTAACCCCTTCACTACCACACTACAGGAGGTTAACCTCTCACTACCACACTACAGAAGGTTAACCCCTTCACTACCACACTACAGGAGGTTAACCTCTCACTACCACACTACAGAAGGTTAACCCCTTCACTACCACACTACAGGAGGTTAACCTTTCACTGCCACACTACAGGAGGTTAACCTTTCACTGCCACACTACAGGAGGTTAACCCTTTCACTACCACACTACAGGAGGTTAACCTTTCACTACCACACTACAGGAGGTTAACCCTTTCACTACCACACTACAGGAGGTTAACCCCTTCACTACCACACTACAGGAGGTTAACCCCTTCACTACCACTCTACAGGAGGTTAACTCTTTCACTACCACACTACAGGAGGTTAACCTTTCACTGCCACACTACAGAAGGTTAACCTTTCACTGCCACACTACAGGAGGTTAACCCCTGCACTGCCACACTACAGGAGGTTAACTCTTTCACTACCACACTACAGGAGGTTAACCTTTCACTGCCACACTACAGAAGGTTAACCTTTCACTACCACACTACAGAAGGTTAACCTTTCACTACCACAGTACAGAAGGTTAACTCTTTCACTACCACACTACAGGAGGTTAACCTTTCACTGCCACACTACAGAAGGTTAACCTTTCACTACCACACTACAGAAGGTTAACCTTTCACTACCACAGTACAGAAGGTTAACTCTTTCACTACCACACTACAGAAGGTTAACCTTTCACTGCCACACTACAGAAGGTTAACCTTTCACTACCACACTACAGAAGGTTAACCTTTCACTGCCACACTACAGGAGGTTAACCATTTCACTACCACACTACAGAAGGTTAACCTTTCACTACCACACTACAGAAGGTTAACCCCTTCACTACCACACTACAGGAGGTTAACCTTTCACTACCACACTACAGAAGGTTAACCCCTTCACTACCACACTACAGGAGGTTAACCCCTGCACTGCCACACTACAGAAGGTTAACCCTTTCACTACCACACTACAGAAGGTTAACCTTTCACACTACCACACTACAGAAGGTTAACCCTTTCACTACCACACTACAGAAGGTTAACCTTTCACTACCACACTACAGGAGGTTAACCCTTTCACTACCACACTACAGAAGGTTAACACTTTCACTACCACACTACAGAAGGTTAACACTTTCACTACCACACTACAGAAGGTTAACCTTTCACTACCACACTACAGACGGTTAACCCTTTCACTACCACACTACAGAAGGTTAACCCTTTCACGACTGCACTACAGCAGGTTAACCCCTTCACTACCACACTACAGAAGGTTAACCCTTTCACTACCACACTACAGAAGGTTAACCCTTTCACTACCACACTTACTCCCAGGCCCGATACAATGCCCTCCCACAGTGTGTGTGTGTTACTCCCAGGCCCGATACAATGCCCTCCCACAGTGTGTGTGTGTTACTCCCAGGCCCGATACAATGCCCTCCCCCAGTGTGTGTGTGTTACTCCCAGGCCCGATACAATGCCCTCCCACAGTGTGTGTGTGTTACTCCCAGACCCAATACAATGCCCTCCCACAGTGTGTGTGTGTGTTACTCCCAGACCCAATACAATGCCCTCCCACAGTGTGTATGTGTTACTCCCAGGCCCAATACAATATCCTCCCACAGTGTGTGTAAGAAATGGGGGCGGGGGGGCTGCTAGATCCAGCTGTGTGTGTGTGTGTGTGTATGTGTGTGTGTATGTGTGTGTGTGTGTGTCTGTGTGTCTGTGTGTCTGTGTGTTTGTGTGTGTGTGCGTGTGTGTGTGTGTCAGAATCACAATAAAAATCATCATCATCTGTAGTTATTATGTCACCTGTTTCTGATGCGACTGGAAAAGATCAGGGAAGGCTTATACAATTATTTAATGTTTCTGTGGATTATTTCATTATTACTAGGGCAAATGTTTTTTTTTAATAATGTTGTGTTTTATTATAATCCAGATCTAGCCTATAGCTAGTGACTGCTGTGATTTCTTTATATACGTTAAGTTAAGTTAACCTGAGTTATCGATAGCTAACTGCTTTAAGCCTAGGCATATCTATATACCTGCGTTCTGGTTTGGTCTTGCATAGCCAGGTTAGCTGAAGCCTCTCTCTCCTTGGAGCCGTCACTGTCAACAACCGGCAATGCCAGCCCCGGCAAAATAACGTTAGCTGGTGCACTGTTGTCGTCACTCGTTGTCGCTGTCTTTTTTTTTTTTTGGTGAATCCAAATTGTCCGAGGCTTGGTTGTTTTCGTTTTTTGACATTTTCTCCATATAGATATTCAAAAATCCTGAATAAAACCACAGTTTTTTTTTCTAGTTTACCATTCAAATGTTCAAGAGGTGAATGATAGTGAACAGATAGAGCAACTTAGGAAATATGTTGTATAGGGGATAGGACGCATAGAGAGGTCAGGGCTTCCAGGCAAGTTGAAGTTATGGCGTATTGCAGTTTGGTTTATTCTCTAAGTTGATGTGGCCATTGTCAATATATGAAGTGCCAATATCAAAGGTAGACAGGCTTGAGAGACTGGTTCATTTGTCATTGTATGGGAACGGTATTATCCAGCTACCAGTAACTAGTCTAACAGAGGAGTTATTACTGTACTGTGTTATTACTATCATATTACTGTAACGCAGAGGCTGATCGACGTACTTTCTTTTTGCTGCCGGCAGACTATCGTATGATTAAGACGAGACGCCGTGTGTCATTCTAACCCTTCCACAAGCTTTGTAGTCCGGCCGTGAACTTTCCATAAATATGTCTCCATAAATCCATGTTGATCGATCCAATACTGACTGAATGTATCCTGTGATTATTTATACATTTTGATGTCAATGGCGACAACTTACTGTATTAGCCGTTAGCTATACCGGACGTGATGTCACACGGATGCCAGGCGCGCTCAGCCAATAGACGATTTGTTTTGTTAGTGTGAACGTATACATTTATCCAGTGCACATTTGGATAGTATTGTAATATTGTGATATCCCATGGATATATATAGATGTTTTTATACATTTCAACATTTGATTGCTGCATATTATTTGACAATCGACATGGAATGACAAGGATGTCATTGTACAGTTTCTACGTCAATGTACAGTTTCTACGTCTGTACAGTTTCTACGTCAAATGTATATACTCCCTTTTCTTGACTCCTTCTGTATCACAAACAGTACTGTATTTGCAAATCTGGTATGTCATAAATGTATAGATGTAGCAGTACATCTGTATGTCATGTGTGTCATATATGTTAGATGAATTGAAAATGGGGGACCCTGATGTAAACAAGACGAAAGTCTTTCTCTGGTCTGCATCCCCTTAACAATTGTGTGTATTGAGCTGTACTGTACTGTACCCATTCTGCAATCTGTTAATAAAGTTTTCAATCAATCAATCAATCATGTGATGTCACAGAAAGCTAGTGATCGCTAGAATAATCGTCATTCCAGGGCCACAGTGTGACGAGGCCAACTAACTAAAATTAAATGACTTCTATGGCAAAAATGTCAATTGTTTTTTATGTGTATAAGTTAGGACTTAACTTTTTTCCCCTGATTCCTTAGTCTTAATAGAATACATTTGTGGAGACAAACTAGTTAATTATTGTCCTCAATAATCTTTCAATACAATTCTTTGATATATATTTATATATAGTGGTATAACTCGTGTATACCTTGATCTGACAAAACTGAGGCATATATATTCTGATAGCCCAGGTTGTCCTGAAAATAAAGATTCATTTTACAAAACAGGATTGAGGTTTCACATGCATTATTACACAATTAAAGCGAACCTAAAATATCACTAAATTAGCATAGACCCCTGAGGGTCTAGAGTGGATGGAACCCAAGACAGGCAGCACAGGAAGCAGAGGCAGCTCTTAGGCCTACAGACATTGGACCTCATGATCGGAAGTGTACGTAACTATCTTCGTGGCTATCTTTGTAAATAGTTTGTACGAACAAATTTACGAAAGTCCTCATCGCGTGAAAAGGTGTTCGTAGATGGCCAAAATGTTCTCAGTTGCGATCCCCTGAATGAAGAACGTCACGCATTCTTAAACTGAAAGCGCGTTCTTGTACACCTGAATTTGCATACAGAAACGCCCCACCAGCTCCTTATAAGGGAAGGGAGAGGCTAAGCATTGCACTCCGGTTGCGCTGACCCATGTGAATTCCCCATATGTGGGAATCTCGATTGCATAATTTCTCGTAGTGGGGGAAATTATTCAACAGGTAGTGTGAAAGCAATTTGCGACTGATCAAAATTAGATTTAAATGTATTGTCATTATACAGCACATGTACAATACCACAAAAAATTATTTGGCATCTAACCAGAGTACAAATGTAACAGTAAAGTGCAATAGTAACATACAATGCACAGGTCATTAAACTGGGTATACAATATATAAATACTACTGAGTAATAGTGCTCATCATATGTACAGAGTTGTAGTATTAATATGTACAGTAATACAGGTATACAGTAATACAGGTATAAAGACCCTACCACAAGACATCCGAGCAATAGACGACCTCCCCACCTTTGTTTCCCATCTCAAAACACATCTGTTCATTCTGGCATATTCACTTTCATTTTAAGTTTATTATAACTGCTCCCCCTATGTAACTCTGTAATATTGTGTTTTTACTGTGTGCAATTGTATTTGTTTTTAACCCTGTACGGCGACCTTGGGTGCTTTGAGAGGCGCCTTTAAATAAAATGCATTATTATTATTATTATTATTATTATTATTATTATTATTATTATTATTATTATTATTATTATTATTATTATTATTATTATTATTATTATTATTATTATTATAATAATAATAATAATAATAATAATAATAATAATAATAATAATAATAATAATAATAATAATAATAATTATTATTATTATTATTATAGTAGTAAGTAATCTTAGCGTGACATCTTATTTGTGTCAATACGGAGTACAAGGCCACTCAGAAAAAGCGGCATGGGATGAGATAACGGATGAGGCTAACGTGGTGTCAGGAGAGGAGAGATAACGGATGAGGCTAACGTGGTGTCAGGAGAGGAGAGATAACGGATGAGGCTAACGTGGTGTCAGGAGAGGAGAGATAACGGATGAGGCTAACGTGGTGTCAGGAGAGGAGAGATAACGGATGAGGCTAACGTGGTGTCAGGAGAGGAGAGATAACGGATGAGGCTAACGTGGTGTCAGGAGAGGAGAGATAACGGATGAGGCTAACGTCACGTGGTGTCAGGAGAGGAGAGATAACGGATGAGGCTAACGTGGTGTCAGGAGAGGAGAGATAACGGATGAGGCTAACGTGGTGTCAGGAGAGGAGAGATAACGGATGAGGCTAACGTGGTGTCAGGAGAGGAGAGATAACGGATGAGGCTAACGTGGTGTCAGGAGAGGAGAGATAACGGATGAGGCTAACGTGGTGTCAGGAGAGGAGAGATAACGGATGAGGCTAACGTGGTGTCAGGAGAGGAGAGATAACGGATGAGGCTAACGTGGTGTCAGGAGAGGAGAGATAACGGATGAGGCTAACGTGGTGTCAGGAGAGATAACGGATGAGGCTAACGTGGTGTCAGGAGAGATAACGGATGAGGCTAACGTGGTGTCAGGAGAGGAGAGATAACGGATGAGGCTAACGTGGTGTCAGGAGAGATAACGGATGAGGCTAACGTGGTGTCAGGAGAGATAACGGATGAGGCTAACGTGGTGTCAGGAGAGATAACGGATGAGGCTAACGTGGTGTCGGGAGAGATAACGGATGAGGCTAACGTGGTGTCAGGAGAGATAACGGATGAGGCTAACGTGGTGTCAGGAGAGATAACGGATGAGGCTAACGTGGTGTCAGGAGAGATAACGGATGAGGCTAACGTGGTGTCAGGAGAGGAGCGCACCGCGGCTGAAGTGAAAAATAAACGGGCTCGTGTGAAATCAGAGTCCAAAAAAAGATTCAGCAGTGTGATGCTGCGCTCGACTTTGGAACGAGTGCGCGCTTGGCTCTCAATGTAGGCCACCGCCTGCTCCTTCTGGGGGTTGGTAAGTGTGGTCATGAACCAGGGGGGCAGCGCATATCCACAATCTCCTAATAAAACAAGTCCTTAGAATTATAGAAACCTGCTGTTGCTGGAACGATTCATTAAGCACATTATAGACCTGTTCACTGTATACAACCATACCGTGTTCGGCAATACCAACTGAGTCACATGCCTACTGTAAGTTGCCCCCTATCTGCGCGAGCTGCTGCGCTACGATGGGGCTCTATGGAGAAACCATGACACCCCCCTGACTAAAAGTTGTTTCAAACGAAAAAACGGCTGGATGTCATTTTGCCAAATCAGCATGGCTGTGAGTGTGAGTCTTTCACCTTTTACATAATCTAGCTTTGGCATGGGTTGATTGTTTAGATCGCTAGCATGGCTAACAAATGCAAATATATTGTAGTCTGCCCACGTTGTTCTGATCCGGATTATGTTCCTTTTGCCCCACTGATGCGCACGCCTACTGAGTCTGACGTGGACAGCGAACAGGTCTATACAGTACGTACCAATTAGCCACGCGTCTCCAGTGTCTCCTCGCTCGAGGTGCACACCCACAGAGCTGTTCTGTAAGACGTAGGAGTCGTGTACACGTCCTGGGAAGCGGGAGACCACGTTGAGCAGGTGGTTCTGGGCGTCGCAGATTATTTGATGGACTGGTATTGCTTTTTGTTGAGATATGGAAACGCATCTGGGCAGGGTGCCTTGATGCGTATACGTGCCCAAGGTGGACAGTACCTGGACGTGTGGTGGCACAGGGTTTGTGCGTCTGGTCCGGCTCCTCAGTGCTGGCTCCAGGGTATTGCACTGGTCTTGGTACTCATCGCTCTCTGCGAATAATAGGTCCTCTCTCGATCAGCACGATCAGCGATATCTTCCAGCAGCAGTGGATATGCCATGTGTGTGTGTGGATGCCATGTGTGTGTGTGTGTGTGTGTGCGTGCGCGCGCGCGCTGAGCGCAGCTGCCCAGGAGTGCACAGCTCCGTTTGCATCCTCACCAAGCCGCGTGCATCAGGCTGCTGCATCGTTGCTAATAAACTATAGATTTATATGGAATTTGTTAAACTTATCCTTTGTGTCTGTTGTCATCTGTGTGGGTTCAACTCGTGAACAGTAAGATGAGCAGTGGAATGTTTCTCCACTGGCTCTTACGATGTGCACACTAAGCAATGTAATAAAATAAATAAAACCAACAATAAATAATAACAATAGAAAACAAAACGGTATATGTAATATTAATACAGTCTATTCTACTATAGCTATATCCGCACGATTGGGTGCAGATCTTATTTATTTATTTATTCACTGTCATTTGCAGTGTTTTTATTTATTTTCAGACATCACAGTGCCTCGTTTGTTTGTTTTGTTTGTTTGTTTGTTTATTTGACACATACAAAACATTAAAAGATACATTATATAAAGCAGAGGAATGTGAAGGAGAATTGCCTAAAAACCCACCAGGGGCTTGAAAAGCAGCTTCTCCAGTCAGTATATTACAGGACATAGTTTCAGCAACGTAGAAAATACAGCTAGTATGTATGTATCTATCAATAAGTTACAAATAAATACAAATAAAGACATGGGCTAGATCCACAAAGAATGGATTGCACGGTGCTAATGGCACCCTTACTTACAATTCATTATGAATTGAAAATGGGGGACCCTGATGTAAACAAGACGAAAGTCTTTCTCTGGTCTGCATCCCCTTAACAATTGTGTGTATTGAGCCGTACTGTAGTGTACCCATTCTGCAATCTGTTAAATAAGATGTTCATTCAATCAATCACCGCACCGTGCAATCCATTCTTTGTGGATCTAGCCCTATAGTTTACATAATAACATCCATGTGTTTCATAGTTATAAGACACACACACACACACACACACACACACACACACACACACACACACACACACACACACACACACACACACACACACACACACACACACACACACACACACACACACACACACACACACACGCTGTGATATCTAGTCTAGATTTGATCAATAAAACTAGAAAATAGAAACAGATAATGATGAGAACACGGCATATGGATTCGTAGGTTAGGAGAAGTGATTTCAATGCTCTTTTGAACTAATTCAGAAAATGTAAAAGTCTATGAACATGATGAACAGCGGCTCAAACCCGTAGTGAAACAGGGCCTCTGTGCTTCTGCACATGTTGTAGATCAGCTGCTATGACTCAGTTTATGTTGCATGACTTGATGGTTGAGGCGGCACTAACATGGCGAACGTGACCGCAGACACGTGTAGCAAACTGCAGGGAACAACATGGGACACACACGCATGCAAACACACACTGATCATGTGTAGCAAACTGCAGGGGAACAACATGGGACACACACGCATGCAAACACACACTGATCATGTGTAGCAAACTGCAGGGGAACAACATGGGACACACACGCATGCAAACACACACTGATCATGTGTAGCAAACTGCAGGGGAACAACATGGGACACACACGCATGCAAACACACACTGATCATGTGTAGCAAACTGCAGGGAACAACATGGGACACACACACATGCAAACACACACTGATCATGTGTAGCAAACTGCAGGGAACAACATGGGACACACACGCATGCAAACACACACTGATCATGTGTAGCAAACTGCTGGGAACAACATGGGACACACACACATGCAAACACACACTGATCATGTTTTGTGAGTTTTGTGAGTTTTGTGAGCTGAAGTAGAGATCAGTGACATTCACAGCTCCTCTACCCAGGGTTTTGGATTTAAATTGATCTTGAAGATGCTGAGTTGTGAAAGATGAGGTCATTAGGAGGTACATTCACTCAGTCACTCTATCATTGTTCTGAGGGACACAGTTTCTAGCCTACCGGGGTAACGTTTGTTTGATTGGATATTCACATATTTGATTCCCATCTTCAATACCTCTGTTCCTTTTCATGTGGGGAAGTCAAAATCTTTATTTTCATACTCTGGGTGGGTTGGACAACAATATGCAACCATTTTATTTGTATTTGATCACCTTTGGTCATTACTGTGGGATTTGGGTCTGTCTCTTCTCTCTGTTCCAGAGGGGGTTGGTAACAATGTGGGGGCCGGACCTCCATGGGGAGGTTGATTCAGCCTATAACCTTCTCCCTCACCTCTTATCTCTGGGCAGCCGGGACACTTCATACGGGACACTCTATTTTCAAGGCCTTCAGTTGAACCCACAGCCAGGATGTGTGGGGCGTGGGTCAGTCATAAATGCAACTATTTTATTTTAGAACAGACCCATCTGCTTTATCAAAAGAGCTCAAGGAGAGAGAGAGAGAGAAAGAGAGTTGTGTTCTTCTGATGGCAGACTTCCAGGGAGATAGACCTAGATAGGAGCTGGCTTAGGAAGAATGACCATTCATTGAATATTGTACATTTTGTCTTTTGTTCTTTTATTCTTACTAAATAAACGTGGACATCTAAACCCAGAAGGACCCGTGTGGATATTTGATAGATCCTACTGTCTATCTAGAAGCTCATACTGGCTGCATATATTTTCTAGTGTCTATCTAGAAGCTCATTGGTTTGTAAATGTACTAGATTTTCCAGAGATTCTTAGTTTTGAATGTATGTTTTGTATTCTGTATATTGGCCTGGCGAATGATGTGTGTTATCGTTGTATTAATTGTGATACCATGTGATAACCATTAAATATAAGGATCTTGAATGCAAGGTGTAGTGGTTTAAGCCCTATAGTCAATACAATGACGAGAGATCTTTGGACGGGCCATTGTAACACTTGGCAACTCTCACTGATTTACAGTATTTTTAAACTGGTGGCAGTATATATGTATGTATATATTCCCTCCCCGCCGTATGTATATTTCTCTCCCACCCACCCACCCCCTCCTAATGTACAGTCCCCTCCCCATACTCTGTCAGGATCTAGGGGTAACAGTACTGTATATTTGAATACCGTTTATGTCACAAATGTATCAGTACTAAATACCTATATGTCCCTATGCCATAAATGTCATGTTGTGTATGTCATAAATGTCTATATGAATTGAAAATGGGGGACCCTGATGGAAACAAGACAAACGTCTTTCTCAGGTCTGCATCCCCTTAACAATTGTATGTATTGAGCCGTACTGTATTGTACCCATTCTGCAATCTGTTAAATAAAGTTTTCATTCATTCATTCATTCATTCATTCATTCATTCATTCATTCATTCATTCATTCATTCATTCATGTGTAGCAAACTGCTGGGAACAACATGGGACACACACGCATGCAAACACACACTGATCATGTGTAGCAAACTGCAGGGAACAACATGGGACACACACACATGCAAACACACACTGATCATGTGTAGCAAACTGCAGGGAACAACATGGGACACACACACATGCAAACACACACTGATCATGTGTAGCAAACTGCTGGGAACAACATGGGACACACACACATGCAAACACACACTGATCATGTGTAGCAAACTGCTGGGAACAACATGGGACACACACACATGCAAACACACACTGATCATGTGTAGCAAACTGCAGGGAACAACATGGGACACACACACATGCAAACACACACTGATCATGTGTAGCAAACTGCTGGGAACAACATGGGACACACACACATGCAAACACACACTGATTCACATGAACTGTAGATGTGCAAGTGACAAGTGAACCACTGGTTGGAAGTCATCACAATAGATAAAATAGATTAAAAAAAAAAAATATCATAAACTTGCAGCGACTAGTTGACTAATGGCTTGAACTGGCGAGTATTAGTCGACTATCAAAATCTTTAGTCGGGGGCAGAAAATATATCTGAGAGTTGGAGGGGATTAAGATAAGAAAAGATAAGATAAGATAAGATAAAATAAGATATTCCTTTATTGATCCCCTTGGGGAAATTCTGGCATCATAGCAGCATGGGGGAGGGGGAGGGGAGGTACATGGTAATAGTAGAAGACATAATACAGGTCATACAATTATAGTACAGTAGAAAAGTAAAAAGAAAAATAGGCAGTGTAAACAATATAACAATTTATTACATGGCGTTTTTTAACATTCGCAGAAATGCTTGATTGTGATTGGTCAACAGCGCTCGTCAGAGGTCCGTTATTACTCGATAACGGACGTCTGCCGAGCAATAATGGCCGCTGTTCGCAGCTGTAGCAATCAAGCCCACTGACACACACTGCATCAGTGCAGCCAATCAGACACACCTGCCGGCTGCCGGCGAAGCTGCTGGCGATGACAGCGCAGAGCGACAGAACAGAACTGCGTCTGCATTTGATCTCGTCTTGTCGATGGTGTAAAAATGAATTAGGTATATTGTTAGTAAGTTTGCCATGTAATAAGCGGGATAATGTATAGCCTATACTCTGTCATTGTCGCAAAATAATTGACCTTCACTGACGTTTAGAACGTTTATTTTGCGACAATGACCTCATAGCTATACATTATCCCTTACATAATTAACTCTGAGTATACACATATGAGCAGGTATAGGCAGTGTAAATCAATGTGCAGATGGGGGTCTGTATGCCCTCTCAGTTATATTTGTATTACAATAAATATAGTTACAATAGACCCTATAATCTAAATATATGCTATGAGTAAGTAAGTATACACAGGTGCAGTATGCATTAATAGATTCAGTGTTCTGGAAGGTTATTCCTCATGAGGAGTTGTGGACATGGGGTTGGGGATGGGATAGTGAACTGGATGAGATGATGATCTGACAGCGGACATGGGGACCTGGTGGATGTAGAGGAGCCGGTTGACAGAGCAGACCAGGTCGAGGATATATCTCTTCACATGGGTGGGAGGGTGACATGAAATGGTTGAGTGGAGCAATGAATTCAGATGCAAACAGGTGGGTGGGTCAATATGCATGTTTAAATGGCTGAGCAGCAGTGAACGCGGGGATCATTATTCAGTTAAATGAGACTGTGGGAAGAGTGAGTTCTGTGATCCTGGAATTCTGATTGAATACAGAAAGACCTTGAAACGACAAGACCGCCTGAGCGATGAGAGAGACAGTTTACAGATAGGGGTTGCTTGATTAAAAAAAAAAAAAAAAAAAAAAAAATCTGAAAAAAGTAAATTTCCCAGGATAGTTTATGTAGGATGTTGTTTAATGAGAGGGAGGTGTAATGGGGGCGTGCTGCAGAGGTCAGAGGTTATAAGGGTCACCGATGTGAGGAGGTGCAGTGGGAGGGAGGCAGGGAGACCATGTGTGTTCACTTGTTCACTTCCTTTCACTTGTGCTAAGCTAGGCTAGCTGGTCTGTATCCGCTTCCATTCACTTGTGCTAAGCTAGGCTAGCTGGTCTGTATCCGCTTCCATTCACTTCTACTAAGCTAGGCTAGCTGGTCTGTAAAGTTACAAGCAAATTTCATCGTAGCTCCACTTACAAGCTTTTCGGGCCGATTTTGGCATTCACTTCACAATTCACTTCACAATTCATTTCACAATTCATTTAGGAGAAATAATTAAGTTCAACAGTAGCCTGTTGGTTTTATACCTGGCTCTTCCTGTATGCTTCTACTGATTCTGTCATTTTTTATCTCTTGTTTCCAGGTAAAAACCATGTATGTAAGTTTATTGGTTGTGGGAGGAATGACAAATTCAACTACGTGGTCATGCAACTTCAGGTAAGTCAATGACATTGACAATATTGTAATATTATTGATAGTGGTATTGATTAGTGAACTTGGTCATGCATAATCATATACCATCAAGTCCACGTGAAGTGGCCGTGGCTCCACAGAGTTCCACCTGTAGTATCTTTTATATCATAATGCTAGTAAATTAATGCCAGTAATGACATTATGTCAGAGACAGTCTTATGAGGAGATGGATCACTTGGGAGCATGTCTATGTTCCCCGGGTCCTATGTTCCCCGGGTCCTATGTTCCCCGGGTTCTATGTTCCCCGCTTTGATAGATTGATTAATTGAAAATGTTAGACCACCAGCCCTGATTCCAAACTCTAACCTTAACCAGTTCGAAAGAGGGCCTAAGCTTAACCGTTTGAAACAAGGCGGACATTAATAATTAATAAAATAATAAAAATTTATAAAATGTTCAATCTATTAATCAATCAAAGCGGGGAACATAGAACCCGGGGAACATAGGACCCGGGGAACATAGGGATGATCCCGCTTTGAATAGGGAGGTGTAGTCTGACGTCACTTTAGTTTCCCTCATGTCCACCCGTATAGGGATTTATCATTGGGAAAATTATTATCGGCTATTGTAATAATTCTGCCTCATGAACATTGGCAAGCTTTCCATTTTTGCACAAATGGGGTTCCCTTCTATCATTAACATTATCTAACATTATTGTTTCAGCATTTTTGGTTTAAATAAAATTATACGTAATTATTTTACCTTTAATTGCGAATTGTTGTTGAATCTATGTTGAGCTATAGATTGTGGATGAATACGCACAGAAAGGTACACCGTGCCAATGTTCATGCTTTATTTGTTTTAAAACGAGACGATTTAGAAATGTGTCCATTGGAAATACATTGCAATTTCAAGTGAGGTGGACCGGCCGGAAACAACAATGACGTAGCCACTACACCTCCCTATGGGGAAATCCATATCTCAGTTCAGTATTTGGAAGATTTTGTTTTTATATTTTTTATAATAAATGCGAAGCAAGCAGAAGTGTTGTTACTGTTATACTGTTGCTGCCTGTCTTGGCTGTCTCCCACAGTAGACGGGCCATTGAGATTCGCGACAAAACACAAATACACTAATAATAATAACTACACGAATACACTACTAAAAAGCTAATAAAAAGCAAAGGGCGAACTGTGGTGTCAGGCAATAACTATATATATAATTAATATACAATAAAGTTATTAAAATATGCTATAATATGTGCAAAACCGCGGCATGAAAAAACGATAAAAGGATGGCTGTAGATTTCTTTCTGTCATCTACAAGATGCGCTTCATGCCAGCGCTGCCGGCGCACTATCAGTGTTTTTGTGAGATAGGTGGACGCGGGCCCTAAGGCTTGTTTATATATATATATATTTTTTTTAATATTAACCAATGAACTTCAAAAGGCGTGGCTCAGCACATAGATAGATGTAATGTAAGTCAACAACCGTTAGGTCAATTATCACCAAATGTGCGGGGTATGTCCAGATAAGTGCCCAAAACATACCCTGGAAGTCCCATTCAAATCGACCACTAGGGGGCACTACAAATGTACAAAATGCACATGGAATCATCTAAATCGATGTGGCTACATACTGTAGGTGTAACATGAGCACCCCCTACTGGTTGAGTATTGTTATTGTGCGCGCCACCCTGTGACAGATCTGGCCGCCGCGCCTTCCCGGATGCAGCGAAGACCACGCTCTACTTCGCTGCGTCTCTATTGGTTAGTGGGGGAAGCTATACAACCTTCCACTTATTGGTTTGTGTTTATGCTCCCAATTTCAATAATGACACATTTTATGACACATCCTTTTGCCTTCAAACCTGAATCCAGAGTTAGACAGATCTTTTCTTCCTTCTCCCCTGCTCACCATATTCACAGATTGATTGTTTTCTAATAGACCAACATCAAGGAATTTGTCATTAAAAGCCTGACAGAATGCAGCGATGTCTGATTTGTAGCGTTGATAGGATATAGCCACAGCGAGTTCAGAAACAGGCTATAGCCATAGCACACAATGCAGTTGATGAAGTTAAGACAACCTTTCTCTAGGCTGGGGGGCAACAGTGGCATGGGAGGTAGAGCAGCCGCCTGGCAACCCGGAGGCTCCTGGTTCGATTCCCGTTCCTCCCGGGCAGTGTGTCGAAGTGTCCTTGAGCAAGACACCCCTAATTGCTGCCTGATGAGCAGTTTGGCACCTTGAATTGGTTACCTCTGCCATCGATGTGTGAATGGGTAAAATGTGAGGAACGAATTGTAAAGTGCTTTGGATAAACTGTTTTGTTAAAAAATTATAATAATTAAATGCTGATTTATTTGTTTTGGAGGTACAAGGTTTTCAGCATTCAAGTTCAAGTTTCAAGTTTGTTTATTATTTGTCAGAACAAAATACAGAATACTTTATAATGAAATGCTTGTTTCTGCATGAGCCCCTGAGAGTGTGCTACATACAGTAAAAAGAAAGTAAGTAAAACTAAATTAAGAAGTAAAAAGTAGGTAAAGTCAATATACATATATACAATATACAATACAGAGTCAAATGAGTAACAGTGAGGTAGAATGCAGAGGTACAAAACTTGGGGTAGGGTGCAAATGAGGTATGAATGTAGTGCAAATCTCTTTAATAATAGATACATATAAAGTGTGTTAAAGTGTCTAAAGTGAATAAAGTGAGTGTTTGTTTAAAGTGAGTGTGTACGTGTGTGCAGTGTGTGTGTAGATGATGGGTTGTTGTTACATAGTGTCATTGTCATTGAGCGTTCAGCGATAACGGCTGCTTCTCTCTGTGTGGGTTCCAGGGCCGAAACCTGGCCGACCTGCGGAGGAGTCAGCCCAGGGGAACCTTCACCATGAGCACAACGCTCCGTCTGGGCAAACAGATCCTGGAGTCCATAGAAGCCATCCACTCTGTGGGCTTCCTGCATCGTGACATCAAACCAGTATGTAACCTCTTTTATTAAAGGATCGCTCAGGTTATTTAAAAAACTAGACCCTATTTCTTTCGTCTTGGCATTTTTTTACGGATTCATTCTGACCGAAAGACATACCGGTACTTGGCTTATTTTCTGGACATTATTATTTGATGGTGTTTCCCCCAGAATTGTCTCCAGGCCTGGTGGTGTCAGGGCTCCAAAGTAACCTTGGTCACCACCTTCCCAAAAAAAACATTTTAATCGTCCCAATGTATACATGTATATATTTTATTATTTTACATGATCAAAACTCAGATGTAGACATAATCTATGATCATATTCGGATACTCAATAAAGATAAGAAAGATTGAAATTCAATTGAAATTATCGGACTAAATGACCAATGAATTAGCCTAATGAAGGAAAAGATGAGAGTATTGCCTTTCGAAATGTTGAAATATCCAGATAGTTTGGGGCTTGCTGACCACATGTCTAATAGTGCTGGAGCCAGCTGTGTTTGTTGACTGACTCAGTTACAAGCTAAATAGCCAATCTAAGAGATCAAACACAATAAATATAATATCATTGCTTGTGCAAGGCCATGGTCTCCGTCACTGGGCACGCTCTCTCTTGCACACTATCTCTCTTCGCCCGCTCTCTCTCTTTCTCTCTTGCTCTCTCTCATTCACCTTCTTCTAATCAGAGCGTGGACGAGCCCTCCCCTGCCTACACTGATTCACTCTAAAGAACTCCACTACAACAAGGATTTTACCTTATTATATATATAACATATATATTATTATAATATCGGTTTTCAGGTATTGTTCATAAAAGGACAACGTACAGTAGGTAAACTTTTTGAGCGGAGATTCCCTAACATTGTTGGAAGTCCATATAAATCATAAAATGGTTGTTCCCTGTTGGTAACATTATTGCTAGCTTTCAGAATCCTGTTATATATATATAACATGACCTAACTTAATTGATTATCAGGCTATCTAGCTATTAGCAAATGCAACCCTTATAACTATCAAATCAATTGCTTACAGTAGCAGATTCAGATCAGATTTTGAAGAGGCTCATCCTGTACTTCTAGGTTGTGCAAACAAGAGACAAATACTGTGACATTGCGGTTCCACAAGAAAATATGTAAATATAAACGTACTTCAACTTCAAGAAGCCTGGAAGAAGTGCGGCTGGGTGGCGCAGCGGACATTGCGCTCGTCACCAACGCAAGAGACACCGGGTTCGACTCCGGCTGTCGGCGTTGCCTCCGGCTTGGGCCAGCCGTCATACTAACTCAATTGGCAGAGTTAGGGGGTGGAAGTCGATGGGTGGTAATCTGGACGTTGTGGACAGCGACTCCTACAGGTCGGTTGGGGGACGCCTGCACAGCAGAGACAGGAAATGGCGAGGGTAGTGTGAGCCTCCCACACGTTACACCTCGCCAATGAGAGTCCGCGCTGGCAGGTGAAAAGATGTGACGGGCTGCCTCCTCGTGTACCGGAGGGGACACGTGATGCAAGGCTTCTATCCTCCCTACAACCGGCCAGTGGGGGGCATATGCGAGCAACGTTCAAGTCAGGGGAGGGAAGAATTGGCACAGTGGAATTGGGATAGAAAAAGAGGAGAAAAAGTGGATAAAAAAAAGAAGCCTGGAAGAAGAATCAATGACGATGTCAAAAGTCTCCAGTCCACTACATTCCATCATTACCTGCATCTGCATATGCTCACGTTCTCTCTCCTTATATATTATAAAAGTAATTTAAAACAATCTATGAGTGGCACTTGCATCGCGTTTCCCAAACGCCAGTGTTAATATTGGCAGCTATTTTCATTTTAGTTTTAGTCTTAGTCATGTGTCAAGTGCTCCTTTTTTGTTTTCATCATATTTAGTCATCTTCATTTATTTTTCGTTTAGTCAGTTTTAGTCAACTAAATGTCTGAGCATTTTAGCACTTAGCTCTTTAAAAAGCTCTTACCGTGGGCCGGTTGGATCCCTAAAAGGATTTCCCAGTTATCGATCGCCATCTGGTAGATCGATATGTCCATTGGCTGATGATATATTCCTTTACTAGTTTACTGCATAGTGAATTCGGCGTCGCAAAAGGTATTCCAAGCTACAGGCTACACGTATAGAATCCAGCTAACAGTAAACTCCATTGAAAGTAAAAAAAAAATAGTGCACCGTTCTGCCACAGGGAACACTGCATTATCGAGACAGCGCCCCTAAGAGGATCTGGCCGGTAATGCACTTTTCAGAATTCGAAGAGTGGGGTAAATCTGCAGTGCCGCTCTGTGACATTGAGTAGGTTATTAAAATGGAATAAAAACCAAAACAACCTTGCCCTTTAAGCATGGCACCGAAACACGGACATCTCTAAAGTGCAGATTGGCTTAGAGGACGATAATGTCTTGTATGAACTACAAGTAATATAAATCATATTAACAACAAAAATGTGTTAGATGATTTTCAAAAAGGTGCATGAGTCAATGCAAAAAAGAACAGGCAAAGATACTGCAAAGAGAGTTCAGAACGTTGAACATTTTTCACTCCATAGAGACAATTTGGCTTAGTCCTTCTTTACACTTTACCAGTTACTGAGGCATACCAGCAGTCTGTTTACGTTATCAGGGGACAAAGAAGCTCGCTTCTTTTGAACGATGTGGCCTTGTTCAACTTTCAGACTGACATAGAGGTGAGGTGTATGTGTGTGTGTGTGTGTGTGTGTGTATACAGTGTGTGTGTGTGTGTGTGTGTGAGTGTATGTATCTATACAGTATATATGTGTGTGTATCTATACAGTATGTGTGTGTGTATGTATACAGTGTGTGTGTGTATCTATACAGTGTGTGACTGTGTGTGTATCTATACAGTGTGTGTGTATCTATACAGTGTGTGTATGTATCTATACAGTGTGTGTGTGTGTGTATCTATACAGTGTGTGTATCTATACAGTATGTGTATGTATCTATACAGTGTGTGTGTGTGTGTGTGTGTGTGGCGGTCAGTGGAGACTTGTTTCTCCGGATCCGCTTGACCATCTCCAGGGTGGAATTCCATCTTGTTGCAACGTCCTGGGCGAGTGATTCTTGCTTATGTCCGTGTGCAACTTGCTGCTCTTTTAATTCCTGGGCGTTTGATGGACTATGTGTATTCTTGACACTATGGTTCCTCTCGAGGGTGGATTATAAGAAGTATCTCCCGATGCCGCTCGAATAACCTCTCTCAGTCCGTCTTCAACTACGTCAATTGGCCGGCAGTTTTTTGCTATCCACATAACCAAGGAGTCGGTTACCTTCTCACTGGCATGTTTAGTTAGCCCACGAGCACCACACTCCATCAAGCTATTGTCCCAACTGGCGCCTCATATCCATCAGCGTAGATTGGCGATGCCTTCAGCATGTTTTGCTTTTAGACGATACGCCAAAGACGTACTACTCCTATGGTAGTTAAATTCAGCTTTGCAAATTGCGCAAATTGTTTTAGATTTATCCAACGAGCCGTCGGGCAACTTTTTAAACTGAAACTTTCCACCTAAAAGTCCGCCTTTGTCCATCTTCGCGCCAGTGACTGTCCTCTAACCAGGCGGCTCGCTCTATCTAGTTTGGCTGCGTTAACGGCGTTAACGTTTTCGTAACGCGTTACATAATTTAAATTAATCTCCAAAGTTAACGCGTTAATTTTGACTGCACTAGTGGTAACAAAATATCACAGCCCCTAAGACTGGGAGCCTTCTAACTCTACTGAGCATGTACCCAACATTATATGAAAAATAAAAAGTCATTACGATGTTTTGGTGCACTTCAAGCGCTAAAGGGATTCATTAACAACTTATACTAGTAGTAGGGTCCATCTCACTCTGTGTTAGTACTCGTTTGTGTCTTTTCTTTTCATACCAACATTACCTTTTTAAGTGAACGTGGTCTTGTCCTTGTATCCATGTGTAATGTTGATAGTAGTGGGTGTACACAGACGAAGGAGTATCTACGGAGGAAAGCAAGCCTGTGTGATATACAGTAGGTCCCAGGCTATTAGCTCTTCTCGCAGCCTAGCCATCCTCTCAGCCTCCGTCGTCTTAAATGCAATGTTCTTTTGGTAGAACTGTTCGGCTGCCGCAGGAGTGTTGAGAGAATAGCAGATTCCGTTCATGGTTATTGGTATAAGCTGTAGTCACGAGAGACCTGGGATGCGGTTTTTAGCCTCACGTATGTAGCTTGGCTTTTAGTGGGCCATAAACGCTGCAGAGCTTAACCCGGAAACGGGAAATGCTGAAATAATAACGTGAATTATTCTAAAAGTTATAATTATTTTGTCTCATCTTGTTTTAGTCAACATAAATTGTGGTCAACAACTCAGTTGTGGTCAACGATATTTAATTAATAATTTAGTCACGTTAGTGTCACAGGATCAACATTAACGTGACGTCACGTCTCGTTCTTGTCGGGGGAAAAAGCTTTGTTGACGAACATCTTTAGTCATAATTTTCGTTGACAAAATTAACACTCCCAAACGCAAATGATTATTGATTTCCAATTATCTTTTGGCCCTGGTGGCGGTTCTCTGTACAATTACAGGGGAAACACTGGTTGTGTGGTTCATTAGAGTGATCTGCAGCTGTGAGATCTGCAATCAAGTAAAACACAACTTGCTCAGTATTGGTCCTATTGGCGAGATTTTGGAATCTATACCAATGTGATCTACCGGATTCTAGAAAAATTGTGTCTATGTTGAAAATAACCAAAAATCCTTTAATGACTGACACTGAGAAAATGTGTTTGAATGCTTCCAGCTTTTAGGGCGTGTTTGGATGCTTTTAGGGCGTGTTTGGATTCTTTAGGGCGTGTTTGGAGGTTTTTAGGGAGTGTTTGGATGCTTTTAGGGCATGTTTGGATGCTTTTACAGTGTGTTTGGATGCTTTTAGGGCGTGTTTGGATGCTTTTAGGGAGTGATTGGATTATTTTAGGTTGTATTTGTATGCTTTTAGGGTGTGGTTGGATGTATTTAGGGCATGTGTGGATGTTTTTAGGGAGTGATTGGATTCTTTTAGGTTGTATTTGTATGCTTGTAGGGTGTGTTTGGATGCTTTTAGGTTGTATTTGGATTCTTTAGGGTGTGTTTGGATTCTTTAGGGTGTGTTCGGATGGCTTGGTTCTATTCTTGCAATGAGAGGCATGAATTCAGTATTTATTTTATTTGGTCATCATTACTCGTCTAACAGTTTTCTGTGATATAGTAGGCAGCAGCCTAGTCTGATTTCTTCAGTTACACTAAGTAGTATTATTGATTCAAATGATTCAAAACAACCTTTTCTTTCCTCCAGTCAAACTTTGCTATGGGGAGGCTGCCTTCAACGTACAGAAAGTGCTTCATGCTGGACTTCGGCCTGGCGCGGCAATACACCAACACCACGGGGGAAGTCCGACCTGTAAGTCATTTCATTTGGATAACTTTTCAGTCACATTCAAATGGGACATTCACAATAGATAATTTATTTGCATTTTGAGTAGGGATGCACCGATCCGATATTGAAATCGGATATCGGCCCCGATATGACTAAAATAGCTGGATCAGGTATAATTTTTTTTTAAATAAAACGTATTTAAAGAAAATATATATATATTTTTTATAATAAGAAATAAAATAAGAAATAACAATTCAGTACATTTATATCTATGTGTTAAATTGTTACATTTTGTTTCACTAAGTTAGGAAAGTAATGTTTTAAGTCGAGCCTGATGTTGCCTCACACAAAAGAATGATCCCAGTCTCTTCCACACAGTGAGGCATACAGTTTATTAATTGAACAATGGGTATCGGATCGGTACTCGGAATCGGCCGATAACCAAAGCCCAGGTATCGCTATCGGTATTGGGACTGAAAAAGTCTGATCGGTGCATCCCTACTTTTGAGGTTTTGTTCACATTGCCTAGGCATGTATGACCCTAGTTTTTATGCCCTGCCCCCTGGTCTCTCTGCTGCCCCCCCCCCCCCCACACACACACACACACACACACAACACACACACACACACACGTTTGCAAAATGTACTTAATGCCTTTACAGTAAGTGGGTCACAATGCAAATAAGGTAGTAAACCACTGAACCACCATAGTATCTGCTGTTTACACACAGAGAGAGAAACAGACAGAGAGAGAAACAGACAGAGAGGGTGCCTTTGCTGCATTGCAGTACATTATTGAATGTAGAGGATGGACTCATTCTGTATCGTATAGAGACGAGAATGTCTCTCCCCCGTTGGTCATTAGGTAGATTGACAAAACATGACAATATTTGGAATAGTAAATGGTAAATTTATATATATATATATATATTTATATAGCGCTTTTATAGCCTGATACGTCTCTCTTGGTGTTGTCATTCAAAAATACTTTAACCCTTTCACTACCACACTACAGAAGGTTAACCCTTTACTATCACACTACAGACGGTTAACCACCGCCTGTAGTGTGATAGTAAAGGGTTAACCTTCGGTAGTGTGGTAGTGAAAGGGTTAACCCTTTGTCGTGTGGAAGTGAAAGGTTCAACCGTCTGTGTTGTCGTAGTGAAAGGGTTAACCGTTTAGTAGTGCGGCAGTGAAAGGGTTAAAAAAAATTGCCACACTAGCACTTCCTTCCTCAACCCTTGTTTGTGTTCAAGGCCTTAAATGGTCTGGCCCTGCAGCAACTAGCTGAACTCCTCCATGTCTGCACCCCAGCTAGAGCACGGAGGTCTTCCAATAAATTACTTTTAGATGTGCCAAGGTCTGGGCTAAAGACAAAAGGCGACCAAGCTTTTGCGGTGGCTGCCTCTAAACTATGGAACAGTCTTCCACACTGACAATGAGGTCTGCTGCCCAGAGACCCTAGAGATGTTCAAAGCACAGCTGAAGACTTTTTATTGGCTTTTTGATTTTGTGTGTATACTGTATTTTGTATTTTTACTTTAGTATTTCTGTTTTTATATTGTAAAGCACTTTGGTGCAACTTCGGTTGGTTTTAAATGTGCTATATAAATAAATAAAGTTCATTTCAAACCTTTATTTATACTCGTGAAAGCACTGAGGTTTCCCTCATTTACAGTGATGACGAGTTAACAAAGGACACAAATATCATAACAGTTAATAATTACAATGAATTACAATTACTACAATGATGGATTAAAAACAATTACATGATTCAGTACATAGGTCAAGTGCAATTGACCTTGACCTTGTTATATTTAGAATCATATCTGAATCTCTTTCCTTGGGCCATTGCTCTACGTGCGCTGACTCTCACCTGTCATGATACCACTGTACCTTATTGAATTAGTTCAGCCTTAAAATGGAACATCGCCCGCTGGTGATTTTGACATTGAGGAAGGTCAGTGTTGATTTCAGTGAACGGCGTTGGAAAACAGACGCTGTTTGTTATTCATATCATAAGGTAGTAAATCCTTGGCCTTTTGTACTCGGGTTTCATACGAAGCAAACTCACAGCAGGAAGAACACTGGTGGAACTAAGCCCTCTCTGTCTCTCTCTCTCTCTCCCTCTCTCTCACCCTCTCACTATCTCACTCTCTCTCACTCTCTCTCACTCTCTCTCTCCCTTTGTTGGAGAACACGGTCCAGTGTGGATAAACTCACCGGTGCTATATTTTGGAATAAGTGAACAACAGCCTTTGGAGTTTAGAAACGTGGTTGGCAGTGTGTTGTTCTGTGTGAACGCCAAGAGAGGGAATTCAGGAGGAGTGTGCAAGATATAGTGAATTGTGTGTAGTGTTGTGAAAAATGTGTGGTATGGAATGGGAATCTGAGTCTAAGTCAGAAAATGTGTCTAGCAGAATTGGTTTAGCGGTTGGTACATGAGTTGTGGTCAGGTTGTGCACGTTGTTGTGTCTGACGTTCCAAATAATGTGTTTAAACAATTGTGAAAAAAAACTGGAAGCATTAATTGGCTGTATTTTTAGCCTCTAGAATAGCAGCAGGACTGGCGGGATCCTATCAATGTCTATCGAGGCTTAGACTCTTATAGGGTTGTTGTTATTATACAGCTCTTTGGAGGCGAGAAGGACGTATTTCTTGGGGGGGAAAGGATTGGAAAAGGAAGACAGAGTACTTCCTGGGGCCTTGCAGGAGGAGGGTGACACAGAGAATACAGAGTGGGGCTCAGGAGAAGAGCAGCAGCGGCGGCAGCCATTGTTTTAGCTGTTCAGGAAACTGAGGAGATGTTTCTCTTTCTTGCAATATCTTTTTCTTTTTCTTTTTTTGGATTTGTTTTCGGCATTTTATTGCTTTCGGATACAAGTCCAGCAGAGAGGAAGGATGGGAGAGAGATATTGGGGAAGGCATTCGGCAAAGGTTGTTGCCGGGTCCGGGAGTCGAACACCCGGGACGGCCTCGTTACGTGGTGCGCCACCCTGGCACGCCACCCTGGCACCCCTGCCATATCTTTTCTATAGGTTCAAGATGTTGCCATATCTTTTCTATAGGTTCAAGATGTTGCGATATCTTTTCTATAGGTTCAAGATGTTGCGATATCTTTTCTATAGGTTCAAGATGTTGCAATATCTTTTCTATAGGTTCAAGATGTTGCGATATCTTTTCTATAGGTTCAAGATGTTGCGATATCTTTTCTATAGGTTCAAGATGTTGCGATATCTTTTCTATAGGTTCAAGATGTTGCAATATATTTTCTATAGGTTCAAGATGTTGCGATATCTTTTTTCTATAGGTTCAAGATGTTGCGATATCTTTTCTATAGGTTCAAGATGTTGCGATATATATTCTATAGGTTCAAGATGTTGCGATATCTTTTCTATAGGTTCAAGATGTTGCGATATATTTTCTATAGGTTCAAGATGTTGCGATATCTTTTCTATAGGTTCAAGATGTTGCAATATCTTTTCTATAGGTTCAAGATGTTGCGATGTCTTTTCTATAGGTTCAAGATGTTGCGATGTTGCGATACCTTTTCTATAGGTTCAAGATGTTGCGATATCTTTTCTATAGGTTCAAGATGTTGCAATATCTTTTCTATAGGTTCAAGATGTTGCGATATCTTTTCTATAGGTTCAAGATGTTGCGATATCTTTTCTATAGGTTCAAGATGTTGCGATATCTTTTCTATAGGTTCAAGATGTTGCAATATCTTTTCTATAGGTTCAAGATGTTGCGATGTCTTTTCTATAGGTTCAAGATGTTGCGATATCTTTTCTATAGGTTCAAGATGTTGCGATTCTTTTCTATAGGTTCAAGATGTTGCGATATCTTTTCTATAGGTTCAAGATGTTGCAATATCTTTTCTATAGGTTCAAGATGTTGCAATATCTTTTCTATAGGTTCAAGATGTTGCGATTCTTTTCTATAGGTTCAAGATGTTGCGATGTCTTTTCTATAGGTTCAAGATGTTGCGATATCTTTTCTATAGGTTCAAGATGTTGCGATGTTGCGATATCTTTTCTATAGGTTCAAGATGTTGTGATATCTTTTTTCTATAGGTTCAAGATGTTGCGATATCTTTTCTATAAGTTCAAGATGTTGCAATATCTTTTCTATAGGTTCAAGATGTTGCGATATCTTTTCTATAGGTTCAAGATGTTGCGATATCTTTTCTATAGGTTCAAGATGTTGCGATATCTTTTCTATAGGTTCAAGATGTTGCGATATCTTTTCTATAGGTTCAAGATGTTGCGATATCTTTTCTATAGGTTCAAGATGTTGCGATATCTTTTCTATAGGTTCAAGATGTTGCGATATCTTTTCTATAGGTTCAAGATGTTGCGATATCTTTTCTATAGGTTCAAGATGTTGCGATATCTTTTTTCTATAGGTTCAAGATGTTGCGATATCTTTTTTCTATAGGTTCAAGATGTTGCGATATCTTTTCTATAGGTTCAAGATGTTGCGATATCTTTTCTATAGGTTCAAGATGTTGCGATATCTTTTCTATAGGTTCAAGATGTTGCGATATCTTTTCTATAGGTTCAAGATGTTGCGATGTTGATTGCAGGGAACAAGTGTATTGCCATGCTGTGGAAAAGTGCTGAATCCCCCCCCATGTCTATGTGGCTTAGTGAAATCTCTT
The DNA here is from genome assembly GCF_963971535.1 of Notolepis coatsorum. NCBI lineage: Eukaryota > Metazoa > Chordata > Actinopteri > Aulopiformes > Paralepididae > Notolepis > Notolepis coatsorum. The sequence goes on along the minus strand of NC_140179.1, from coordinate 5,710,948 downwards.
CGTACATGGCATCAGAGAAAATAATGTTCGATCTTAAGAAAAAACCACATCTCTTTGATAAATGCTGGGCTGGGTTTAGGCAATACTTAGAACAGATTACATAGTAGGTTGACGATGTAGGCTATTATTGAAGCTCCCTTTTGTCTTTCTGATGGGAATATGTTGCAATGAATGATACTGTAAATGTTATTAGTTGCTCTTTGAAGAGAAAAGATGTAACGTTAGATATTTATTTGTTTGGTGTAGAAGTATGGGCACCTGTTAGACGGGTGTAACTGGGTTTACTAAATTCTCAAAATGTGTAAAAAAAAAGAAAAACTGAATTTGTTGAGGTCCTAGTCTGGGGGAGGGGAGGGGGGGTCTGGCCTAGAGGTTTTTATTTTATTTTGTTTATATTGATTTTTTATTTTTATTTCAGGGGGGGGTATTTTGTATCTATTTTTCTGTAACTCGGGGAGGGGGGAAGTTGGCTGCATTTCCTTTTGTATGGTTGTTGAACTGTTGAACTGATGCTGTAAAACTGAAAAAAAATAAAAGAAAATACCAATAAACATATTGTTTAAAAATTTTCTATAAGTTCAAGATGTTGCTATATATTTTCTATAGGTTCAAGATGTTGCTATATATTTTCTATAGGTTCAAGATGTTGCTATATATATTCTATAGGTTCAAGATGTTGCTATATATTTTCTATAGGTTCAAGATGTTGCTATATATATTCTATAGGTTCAAGATGTTGCGATATATTTCACCTCCCCTCTCTTCACTCTCTTCTCTCCTCTCCTCCTCTTCTCTCTCATCTCCTCTTCTCTCCCCTCCTCCTCTAATTTCCTCCCCTCCCCCTCTCGTCTTCTCTCTTCCTCTTCTCTCCTCTCCTCCTCTTCTCTCCCCTCTCTTCTCTCCTCACCTCCCCTCCCCTCTCCCATAGTATCTGCTCTCCTCTTTTCTCCCATCTTCTCTCCTCCCCTCTCCTCTTCTCTCCTCCTCTTCTCTCCTCTCCCCTCTTCTCTCCTCTCCTCCTCTTGTCTCCTCTCCTCCTCTTCTCTCCTCTCCTCTAATCCCCTCACCTCCCCTCTCCTCTTCTCTCCTCCTCTTCTCTCCTCTCCCCTCTTCTCTCCTCTCTTCCTCTTGTCTCCTCTCCTCCTCTTCTCTCCTCACCTCCTCTAATCTCCTCACCTCCCCTCTCCTCTCCCATAGTATCTGCTCTCCTCTTCTATCCCCTCTTCTCCTCTCTTTGTATCTTCACTCCCCTCTCTTATATTACATTCGATTAAAATGTATTGTCATTATACAGCACAAGTACAGTACAATGAAAATAAGTTTGGCATCCAACCAGAGTGTAACAGTAAAGTGCAATAGTAAGATGACAGGTGATGAAACTGGGTATAAAATATATAAATGAGTACTACTGAGTGTAGTGCTAATCAGATGTATGTACAGAGTTGTAATATTAATTCAGATGTATGTACAGTGATACATATATAAAGACACTATAGTAGTAAGTCACACTGGCCAGCAGCATAACTAGTAAGAGTGGTTAAGGGATATGTACAGATATAGATATACTCTACAGAATGCATTATATCCTCCTCTCTTCTCTAATTTCTCTCCTCTCTTCTCTCCCCTCTCTGCTCTCCCCTCTCTCCTATTCACTGCTCTCCTCTTCTCTCCCCTCTTCTTATCGCCTATCTTCTCTTCTTTCCCCTCTCTTCTCCTCTTCTCTCCTCTTCTCTCCTCTTCTCTCCTCTCTTCTCCTCTCCTCTTCTCTCCCCTCTCTTCTCCTCTTCTCCCCTCTCTCCTATTCTCTTCTCTCCTCTCCTCTGCTCCCAGCTCCTCCCTTCTCCTCACCTCTCCCCCCCCTCTCCCTCTCCCTCTCTCACTCTAATGTGATCAGTGTTCTCATGCGCTAGTCCTACACTGCATCGCAGACTGCAGTAGCGGGAGATTAATATTTCATGTGCCTGCATGCAGTACATCACCCCCCCCCCCACCCAGCTAGAACCACTCCCTCCTCCCTTCATTTGTTTTTCCCTTGATCCCCCTCTCTCTCTCTTTCTCTCTCTCCTTCTCTCTCTTGCCAGTACAGCTGAGTCAGCTTTGACCCATTGATCTGTGACGAATGCAAGGCTTTATAGCGCCCTCTCTCTGTCATTCCTTCTCTGACTGTCTATTATCTGTGAGGCTTTTCTCTCCCTTTAATCTGGCTCACCCCCCCCCCCCCCCCCCCTCCCACCCACGCAGAACAGCCTCTGGTGTACTCAGCGTCATAGGGCTCCCAAGGCCACATGACCGTAACCCTTTCACTGCCGCACTACCAAACGGTTAACCCTTTCACTGTGACAATACACAGAAGGTTAACCCTTTCACTGCCACACGACAGCCGGTTAACCCTTTCACTGCCACACTACAGAAGGTTAACCCTTTACTGTCACACTACCATCGGTTACCGTCGGTAGTGTGATAGTAAAGGGTTAACATTCTGTTGTGTGGCAGTGAAAGGGTTAATTTAGCTAACTGCTCGCGCTAAAGCTTTAGATGCATTTGATTATTTTCCTTTTTTATTTGCTGTGTGGCATTATCACAAAAGTAGCACTATGTAGCGGTTAGCATGTGCCATGCGTGTGCCAGAGAAGGGCTCCCCGCTGAGACATACAAGAGAAGGGATCCCAACTGAGACATACAAGAGAAGGGATCCCAACTGAGACATACAGGAGAAGGGCTCCCAGCTGATACATACAGGAGAAGGGCTCCCAGCTGAGACATACAGGAGAAGGGATCCCAGCTGAGACATACAGGAGAAGGTGTTACAGGATCTCACTGCCTCATCCCAGTCACAGAGCCAACTGACTGGATCAGCAACATGGTTATCATCAAAAAACCAGACAAGCTGCGGATATGCATAGATCCAAAGCATCTCAACCAGGCTCTGCGGCGGTCACACTATATCAGGGGTGCCCAACCTTTTTTGAACCAAGATCTACTTTTTTATTTACCACCTAGCCCGAGAGCTACCAGCCAAAATTGTATATTGTAAGCCGTCATTTGAGGCTTTATAAAAGCAGCATAATGAACACAAATCTGTCAGTGCCGAGTCCGACCTCATCTTAAATAACAAACAGCATTGCTTGTTGTAGTTAACAAGGAGAGGAAGAGTTGATTTAGCAAAAAAAAATTAAAAATCGACTGGTTGGGCACCACTGCACTATATCATGCCCACTCTGGAAGACATACTCTACAAGCTCCCCAAGGCTAGGGTCTTCACCCTGGTGGACACGAGGGACGCTTTCCTCCAGTGCAGGCTGGACGAGCCCAGCAGCTACATGACCACGTTTTGGACACCCTGGGGTCGCAAGCGGTGGTTGAAACTCCCCTTCGGCGTCTCGGTGGCACCGGAGGTGTACCAACGGAAACAACACGAGCTCCTGCTGGGACTCAGCGGGGTGGAGCCCATAGCAGACGACATCCTAATCGTGGGCTGTGGAGAGACAGACGAAGAGGCAGGACAAGACCATGACGCCAAGCTGCTGGCTCTCATGGACAGATGCAGACAGGTCAAGCTGCGGCTTGGCATGAAAAAGCTCCAGTTCAAAGTGGCAGAGGTTCATTTTCACGGGCACATCCTGTCATCAAAAGGATTGAAAGCTGATCCGGAGAAAGTGAAGGCAGTCAGAGACATGCCCCCCCCCCACCGACATGAAGGCCGTGCAGCGGTTCGTTGGCTTCGTCACGTACCTGGCCAAGTTTCTGCCACGCCTTTCAGAGGTCTGCGAGCCACTGAGGAGGCTCCTGGATAAGGACGCAGTGTGGCACTGGCTCCCAAAACATGACGCGGCAGTGCAGGAAGTGAAACAGCTGGTGACTACAGCACCTGTGCTGCGTTACTACGACGTGACGAAGGCGGTGACAATCCAGAGTGACTCGAGTCAGCATGGCCTGGGCTGTGTCCTGCTGCAGGAGGGCCAGCCTGTTGCATTCGCCTCAAGAGCGCTCACACCGACGGAGCAGAATTATGCCCAAATCGAGAAGGAATGTCTCAGCATTGTGTTCGCGTGCCAACGCTTTCATCAGTACCTGTATAGGCGCAACAACATCACAGCAGAGACTGACCACAAGCCCCTCGTCGCCATATTCAGCAAGCCCCTACTGAATGCCCCGAAGCGCCTGCAGAGCATGCTGCTGGCACTACAGAGCTACACTCTCACGGTTGTGTACAAGCCCGGGCCGGAGATGTATGTGAGTGACACGCTTAGCAGAGCCACAGTGTCAGACACACCCACAAGCTCCAGGCACGGTGTGCACACAGTCTGCAGTCTGGGAGCAGAACAGATGGATGTAGAGCACATCAACCAGGCCGACTATCTCAATGTCACAGACAAGAGACTCATACAAATCCGACAGCACACAGAGAAAGATGAACAGCTCCGGGCAGTGAAATCAGTGACATTGAGGGGCTGGCCTGACTTCAAAGAAGAGGCTGCACTAGAGGTGAGAGGATATTGGGCTTACAAGGAGGAGCTTAGTGTTAAAAATGGAGTGCTGTTCAAAGGCGACAGGGTTGTTATCCCCAAAGTGCTGCGTCCCGAGATGTTGGCACGGGTTCACTCAAGCCACATAGGGGGCGAGGCCTGCTACAGGCAAGCACGCGACACGCTGTACTGTCCAGGGATGCGAGCTGACATCATAGACTTTGTGGGAAAGTGCACAGTCTGTAACGAGTATGCCATTGAGCAGCAGAAAGAGTCGATGATGTCCCACAAGCTGCCAACACGCCCCTGGCAGATTGTAAGCACGGACCTCTTCCAACATAATGGCAAAGACTTTCTCCTGATAGTCGATCATCACTCTGACTTCTGGGAAATCGATCTACTCCCTGATCTTTCAGCCGAGACCACAATCAAACGCTTCAAAGCCCAGTTCGCTCGCCACGGTCAGCCTGATCGGGTCATCTCTGACAACGGCCCTCAGTTTTCTTGTCACCAGTTCAAGCGGTTTGCAGCAGAGTGGGAGTTTGAACACATCACCTCATCTCCACGTCATCCCAAGGCCAATGGGAAAGCTGAAGCCGCAGTAAAGATAGCAAAGAACTTATGCAGAAAAGCGCACAGAGAAGGTGGCGACACCTGGAAAGCGATCCTGCAGTGGCGCAACACGCCAACGGAAGGCATGGACAGCAGTCCAGCACAGCGGTTAATGTCGAGGCGTCTGAAGACGGCGCTACCGGTGGCCAACAGGCTGTTGGAACCATGTGTGGTGACGGGGGTGTTGGACAAGCTGCATCACAGGAGGCAGGTCTCCAAAGCAAGCTATGACAGCTCAGCAAAGGATTTACCAGAGCTCATGGTAGGTCAAGCAGTGCGGATGAAGCCGTTGCCTGGTGACCGAACAGGCATCTGGAGACGGGGATCCTGCATGCAGAAGGTTGCCCCACGGTCTTACCTGGTCGAGGTGCAGGGATCACTATACCGCCGAAACAGAGTTGATCTTCGTGTGGCAGAGCCAACCACACCACAGAACACGGAATACCGTGTGGAGAGCAGCTTGCTGAGGAATGGGCCCCCCTTGAGCCAGGCGGGACCAGAGATACTGGTCGAAGAGCTGGGTGGTAACGAGGCATGCGCTACCCCACCCAGGCAGGCAGACAGCCCACCTGTTCATCCGATAACCACCCCAGCAAAGCCCCCAGAGATGTCACTCTACGGACGGCAGATCCGGGCTCCTAAAAGACTTGATCTGTAGTCTTTATTGTTTGCTAAAGGATTGTTGTATAAGAAAGAAAAAACAAAGAAAAACAAAAAAAATGGGGATCATATACAACAACTTATAATGTTGCAGGATGTTTATTATTTGTTATTAATTAAGATGGAACATGTTATGTTGTTTCTTGTAGTGGAGCCTAGTCAGTAGGTCTCTGTCTCTGTTTAACTGTTATTAAAGAAAGGGAGATGTTACAGGATCTCACTGCCACCTAGTGGTAGCCTAGGTAAATGTATGTGTTACGTGAATGTTATATGGAGGTTGACCAGTGTACAATGGCGCTGCTTGATGACAACAACGAATAGTCAATTACACCAGACCACCGTCTCATCTTGTTAGGATTCGCCTGTCCCTGGACCTTTTTCCTGTGTTTTCCCTGTCTACTCTCCTCTACTCTTCACCAGCCCCCACCCTTGCGATGATTTACTCTCCTCTACTCTTCACCAGCCCCCACCCTTGGACATCCTTGATCCTCTACCTTCACGCACCTGTTGGGAGTTTACAATCACCTCGGGAGAGTACATAGGTTGCAGACTCCCCTCCAGTCCTGGTCGGGTCGTTCTGTGTTCTGGACTCTGTGTTCGTTCTGTATCTGTATCTGTGTACACTCTGTGTTCATGGAGTTCTGTACGTTACCATCCTGTACGTTACCATCACCTGCCGCGTCAAGCCGGCTCGTCATCGCTCCCGATTCCACGGGAGGAAGGCGTCTCTTCGTGATCCTCGTTCCTGGGGGTGAGGCTCGTCGTCGCTCCCTAGTATTCCACGGGAGGACGGCGTGTGCCCATCCCGTTCCCCTTGGACCCAGGCTCGTTGTCGCTCCCTAGTATTCCACGGGAGGACGGCGTGTTCCCATCCCGGTCCCCTGGGACCCCCTTTGTTCTGCGCTGCCCGTCTGCAGCATCCGAAGAGGAGGAGGAGGATCTCCGTGCCAGGCCCCGCTGTCGGGCCCCTGTTCCCGTGCCAGGCCCCCGCCGTCGGGCCCCTGTCCCCGTGCCAGGCCTCCGCCGTCGGGCCTCTGTTCCCGTGCCAGGCCTCCGCCGTCGGGCCCCTGTCCCCGTGCCAGGCCTCCGCCGTCGGAAACCCTGTCCTCATCCCTGTAAGCAGCTCTGGCCCTCGCCCTGTCCAAGGCCTTAACCCTGTTCTCTGTCCCTGTCTCCAGCCCGCCTCTCCGGGCCTCTGTCCCTGTCCCCCTCTCCAGTTCCCCTGGTCCTGGTCCTTGACATTTAGCCCTGGCCCTGTCCCTTAGCCTTAGTCCCTTAGCCTGTTCGCCTCTTAAAGGCACAGTGCCGCATTTTCCATATTTCTTTGACTCTAGTGTTTTTGTGTTCTCCCTTAAAGGGACTGTGCTGCTTTTTGTTATGTAAGAAATAAATGCCCTGTTTTGGCTTACTCATACCTGTCTTGTGTTGTGCGATTGGGGTCGGTTACAAACCATAACACATCTCGTTATTGAAACAGAAGGGCTCCCAGCTGAGACATACAGGAGAAGGGATCCCAGCTGAGACATACAGGAGAAGGGATCCCAACTGAGACATACAGGAGAAGGGATCCCAGCTGAGACATACAGGAGAAGGGCTCCCAACTGAGACATACAGGAGAAGTCAAGTCAAGTCAAGTCAAGAGTTTTAATTGTCACGGCATACAGGTATACAATGAAATGCGGGTGGTCTTGCCCGCAACGATGTGCAATACAGTGGTACATATAATAGAATCAAAAGAAGAAACAACATTGTGCAGTAACAGGTAGCAGGTAACATGGAGTGACATCTCGGTATCTGTACATAGTTATTTACAGCGCATGTGTGACATGCTAGTTAGCTTTGGTAGTGCAATACACTGTTCCTGTTATTCTAATTTAAAGTGTCCTTTCCTTTGGCCATAAGTGTGCGTGTGTGCGACATGAGTGTGTGCCCGCTCATGTTAAAGTGTTAAGTGGCTGCTCGTGTGTGAGCGTGCACAGTGTGCGTGTCGTGTGTGTGTTCATGTGTGCTTGTGTGTGGACAGTTCAATGTTCTGAGCACTCAATGTACATTGTTCATGGCTCTGATGGCCTGGGGGAAGAAGCTGAGCCTAAGCCGCTCTGTCCTAGTAGCTGGGATTTGCAGGCGTCTGCCTGACCTCAGCAGCTGAAACAGGCTGTTATTGGGGTGGTGAGGGTCTTTCATTATCCTGCAGGCTCTGGATTTGCACCTCTTGTTGTATAGAACCTGCAGGGGGGGTAGTGCAATACCCGTGGTACGCTCGGCTGAGCGCACCACTTTCTGTAGGGCCTTCTTGTCCTGTGCTGTGCTGTTTCCATACAGGAGAAGGGCTCCCAACTGAGACATACAGGAGAAGGGATCCCAACTGATACATACAGGAGAAGGGATCCCAGCTGAGACATACAGGAGAAGGGATCCCAGCTGAGACATACAGGAGAAGGGATCCCAGCTGAGACATACAGGAGAAGGGATCCCAGCTGAGACATACAGGAGAAGGGATCCCAACTGAGACATACAGGAGAAGGGATCCCAACTGAGACATACAGGAGAAGGGATCCCAGCTGAGACATACAGGAGAAGGGCTCCCAGCTGAGACATACAGGAGAAGGGATCCCAGCTGAGACATACAGGAGAAGGGCTCCCAGCTGAGACATACAGGAGAAGGGATCCCAGCTGAGACATACAGGAGAAGGGATCCCAGCTGAGACATACAGGACAAGGGATCCCAACTGAGACATACAGGAGAAGGGATCCCAGCTGAGACATACAGGAGAAGGGATCCCAACTGAGACATACAGGAGAAGGGATCCCAGCTGAGACATACAGGAGAAGGAATCCCAGCTGAGACATACAGGAGAAGGGCTCCCAGCTGAGACATACAGGAGAAGGGATCCCAGCTGAGACATACAGGAGAAGGGCTCCCAGCTGAGACATACAGGAGAAGGGATCCCAGCTGAGACATACAGGAGAAGGGATCCCAGCTGAGACATACAGGAGAAGGGATCCCAGCTGAGACATACAGGAGAAGGGATCCCAGCTGAGACATACAGGAGAAGGGATCCCAACTGAGACATACAGGAGAAGGGCTCAGAGGCAGCAATGCGTTCCCTGACTCACAACGAGCTGAATAAATAATTTGCCTTGCAATAAATAGATGGGGCCATTTTAACCGCAAACATAGCATGCAGATATTTGTCAGAGTTCATGCGTTCCTCAGGGAAGGTTGACTAGGAAGTATAAGGTTGCAAATTGTAAGCACCCTGCACACTTCTAGTTAGCAACACAGCAGTGGTGACTCGCCAGTCCTCGGTGATGTAGTGGCAAGTGACGGTAACATATAGCTTTTGGTCGTCAGGGCAGTCCAGCTGTCTGTCGTCAACGCAACCTTGCGAGCAGCGGTAACGTTAGCTAGCTGCGCGAGCAACTCTGAACTTCGCATCGGTGTAGCTCTCCTCAATGCGCGAGGTGGTTGGGCCTCAGGATGGGATGTGGTACACTGGCTCAAGGGGTGGGAATCACCAGAGGCCTCACGATACGATACTATCACGATACTTGATTCACGATACGATAGTATTGCGATACTAAATATATTGTGATATGCTGAGTATTGCGATATTAATATTGCGATATATTACCTTTTTTCAACTGCAAAGTAAAACTTCAACAAAGTCAACATGTTTTATCTAATAAAATAAAGTTCAGTCTGTTCATCTCACTTCAATAATTTTTATTGCAGAACATGGTATATTCAAGCAGACAGATGTAAACACTGTAATCTGTGTTGCATGTACCTGACAAACTGAACTGTTTGTATTACAGTCATATTCCAACTTAACTGAATGCAATGCACATGTGTGCGTGTGTGGACTACTGTACTATTACAGGTATTGAAATTAACAATGCAACTTCCTTATACAAAAAAAATAAAATACATTTTTTTTTATGAATAATTAAATATCGATACTTGGCGTCCCTGTATCAATACAGTATCGCCACGCAAAGTATCGCGATACTACTACGTATCGTTTTTTCCCCCACCCCTAGGCTCAAGCAGGTGTATCGTTTGCCGAAATCCTTCGCCGTCAACCATATCGATCATGTCGTTTTTGATAAATGGGCAAAATCAACGCTTCTCTTTTTGCAAATTGCCGTCGCTCGTGTTTTTCCCCCTCGCTTATTTTCCAGACACCGAGGTAGTTGCCTCCTCGTCATAGTTATATTGCGCCCTCTATCTGTTCATTGAAACATGCTTTGATATACATGCTTTAATACAGCATTCTACTGAAGGCTACAATGTAATAAGAGACAGACAACATTGTAACATATCATTGTTTGATAGTAGATCGAGTAAATGTCATGTGTTCGAGTACATCCTTAACGATCAATCAATCGATCTTTGATTAATTGTTAACATCCCTACGAGGAAGTGAGCACTATGAAATTAACTTGTGTTTCAATGATGTGCTATACAGTATATGTATTTCCCTAGCTTATTAATGACCATGCTAATGGTATGGTTTGATTTGCTCTTTTAGTGTTTGTTTATTTTATTTCGTGGTATGTTTTTGGATACTGTGTGTGATCAGAAATGTAAAAGGTTACGGTTTCCCCTAAAGAACCAGTACAATGATTAGTTCAGTCAGAAAAAAATGTGGAATGTTAAAGGGGACCTATTCTGAAAATTGTTAGGGTTAGGGTTAACACTGAGAACATGTTAAATATGTGCATTGTGCCTTTTCTGCAGTTCAGCAGTGACAAGAACCCTCCCTCTTGAAACGAGCCATTCAGAATTGCAGCCACAATCGTCGTAGTAAATGACGTGCTTGTGTGTGACTGTGGACATATCTTGATAAAATGTGTACAAGATGGCGGCTTGCATGTAAAAATGTTTTAAGTTGTGTTGGATATTGAGTCATATTTGATCTGCAACGACTAGTCTAAAAGTTGGATCTGAATTTCATTTGGTGCTCACGCACCACTGCTAGATGTATGGTGATTATCACATTTGTATGATCAAAGCAGCTTGTTATAGGCACAGAAACAGCCCATTAAAAACAGGTCTGAAACAGAGAGGTATAGAGGCTGCTAGAATGAGAACAGGACTGAAACAGAGAGGTATAGAGGCTGCTAGAATGAGAACAGGACTGAAACAGAGAGGTATAGAGGCTGCTAGAATGAGAACAGGACTGAAACAGAGAGGTATAGAGGCTGATAGAATGAGAACAGGACTGAAACAGAGAGGTATAGAGGCTGCTAGAATGAGAACAGGACTGAAACAGAGAGGTATAGAGGCTGCTAGAATGAGAACAGGACTGAAACAGAGAGGTATAGAGGCTGCTAGAATGAGAACAGGACTGAAACAGAGAGGTATAGAGGCTGCTAGAATGAGAACAGGACTGAAACAGAGAGGTATAGAGGCTGATAGAATGAGAACAGGACTGAAACAGAGAGGTATAGAGGCTGCTAGAATGAGAACAGGACTGAAACAGAGAGGTATAGAGGCTGCTAGAATGAGAATAGGACTGAAACAGAGAGGTAGAGAGGCTGCTAGAATGAGAACAGGACTGAAACAGAGAGGTATAGAGGCTGCTAGAATGAGAACAGGACTGAAACAGAGAGGTAGAGAGGCTGCTAGAATGAGAACAGGACTGAAACAGAGAGGTATAGAGGCTGCTAGAATGAGAACAGGACTGAAACAGAGAGGTAGAGAGGCTGCTATAATGAGAATAGGACTGAAACAGAGGTATAGAGGCTGCTAGAAGGAGAATAGGACTGAACAGAGAGGTATAGAGGCTGCTATAATGAGAATAGGACTGAAACAGAGAGGTATAGAGGCTGCTAGAATGAGAACAGGACTGAAACAGAGAGGTATAGAGGCTGCTAGAATGAGAACAGGACTGAAACAGAAAGGTAGAGAGGCTGCTAGAATGAGAACAGGACTGAAACAGAGAGGTGTAGAGGCTGCTAGAATGAGAACAGGACTGAAACAGAGAGGTAGAGAGGCTGCTAGAATGAGAACAGGACTGAAACAGAGAGGTAGAGAGGCTGCTAGAATGAGAACAGGACTGAAACAGAGAGGTATAGAGGCTGCTAGAATGAGAACAGGACTGAAACAGAGAGGTATAGAGGCTGCTAGAATGAGAATAGGACTGAAACAGAGAGGTAGAGAGGCTGCTAGAATGAGAACAGGACTGAAACAGAGAGGTATAGAGGCTGCTAGAATGAGAACAGGACTGAAACAGAGAGGTAGAGAGGCTGCTAGAATGAGAACAGGACTGAAACAGAGAGGTATAGAGGCTGCTAGAATGAGAACAGGACTGAAACAGAGAGGTAGAGAGGCTGCTATAATGAGAATAGGACTGAAACAGAGGTATAGAGGCTGCTAGAAGGAGAATAGGACTGAACAGAGAGGTATAGAGGCTGCTATAATGAGAATAGGACTGAAACAGAGAGGTATAGAGGCTGCTAGAATGAGAACAGGACTGAAACAGAGAGGTATAGAGGCTGCTAGAATGAGAACAGGACTGAAACAGAAAGGTAGAGAGGCTGCTAGAATGAGAACAGGACTGAAACAGAGAGGTGTAGAGGCTGCTAGAATGAGAACAGGACTGAAACAGAGAGGTAGAGAGGCTGCTAGAATGAGAACAGGACTGAAACAGAGAGGTAGAGAGGCTGCTAGAATGAGAACAGGACTGAAACAGAGAGGTATAGAGGCTGCTAGAATGAGAACAGGACTGAAACAGAGAGGTATAGAGGCTGCTAGAATGCATAATCAGTTTTCTTTAAGCTAAAACATACATGTTTAGGGACCTATATTAACTTGTTGAAAAGGACTAAAATATGTCCCCTTTAATGTCAGGAGTGTCGTTATTTCAGCGTCAGGTGTATCATTAATAATTTTTTTATTTTGATTTGTTTTGTCCACGGTAAGTGGAGCCTATCCGAGGACATTATGTATTCGGTAGCGTCTGTGTGTGGGTGAGTGTCTGTATGTGTGTGTGTGTGGGTGTGTGAATCTGTGCAATATCTCGTAACTATAGGGCGGCCTTTACTGCCAGGCAGTGGTGCAGTGCTGGGCAACCGCGGTCAAACGGCGTTTGGGCTTCGAAGTGCACGCATCCTATTATTATGCAAAGTCTAGGTGATAAGTGCCTAGACTTTGCATAATAATAGGATACCGTTTGGCCTCCGCCCATATTACGACTGCACCCCTGCTGCCAGAGGGTAACAACAACGGCTTCAAATGCTGCCACTGAGACTACTGCAGGGGGTCAGCACAGAGACTACTGCAGGGGGTCAGCACAGAGACTACTGCAGGGGGTCAGCACAGAGACTACTGCAGGGGGTCAGCACAGAGACTACTGCAGGGGGTCAGCACAGAGACTACTGCAGGGGGTCAGCACAGAGACTACTGCAGGGGGTCAACACAGAGACTACTGCAGGGGGTCAGCACAGAGACTACTGCAGGGGGTCAGCACAGAGACTACTGCAGGGGGTCAACACAGAGACTACTGCAGGGGGTCAGCACAGAGACTACTGCAGGGGGTCAACACAGAGACTACTGCAGGGGGTCAGCACAGAGACTACTGCAGGGGGTCAGCACAGAGACTACTGCAGGGGGTCAACACAGAGACTACTGCAGGGGGTCAACACAGAGACTACTGCAGGGGGTCAACACAGAGACTACTGCAGGGGGTCAACACAGAGACTACTGCAGGGGGTCAGCACAGAGACTACTGCAGGGGGTCAACACAGAGACTACTGCAGGGGGTCAACACAGAGACTACTGCAGGGGGTCAGCACAGAGACTACTGCAGGGGGTCAGCACAGAGACTACTGCAGGGGGTCAACACAGAGACTACTGCAGGGGGTCAGCACAGAGACTACTGCAGGGGGTCAGCACAGAGACTACTGCAGGGGGTCAGCACAGAGACTACTGCAGGGGGTCAGCACAGAGACTACTGCAGGGGGTCAGCACAGAGACTACTGCAGGGGGTCAACACAGAGACTACTGCAGGGGGTCAGCACAGAGACTACTGCAGGGGGTCAACACAGAGACTACTGCAGGGGGTCAGCACAGAGACTACTGCAGGGGGTCAGCACAGAGACTACTGCAGGGGGTCAACACAGAGACTACTGCAGGGGGTCAGCACAGAGACTACTGCAGGGGGTCAGCACAGAGACTACTGCAGGGGGTCAACACAGAGACTACTGCAGGGGGTCAGCACAGAGACTACTGCAGGGGGTCAGCACAGAGACTACTGCAGGGGGTCAGCACAGAGACTACTGCAGGGGGTCAGCACAGAGACTACTGCAGGGGGTCAGTACAGAGACTACTGCAGGGGGTCAGTACAGAGACTACTGCAGGGGGTCAGCACAGAGACTACTGCAGGGGGTCAGTACAGAGACTACTGCAGGGGGTCAGTACAGAGACTACTGCAGGGGGTCAACACAGAGACTACTGCAGGGGGTCAACACAGAGACTACTGCAGGGGGTCAGCACAGAGACTACTGCAGGGGGTCAACAGAGAGACTACTGCAGGGGGTCAACACAGAGACTACTGCAGGGGGTCAGCACAGAGACTACTGCAGGGGGTCAGCACAGAGACTACTGCAGGGGGTCAGCACAGAGACTACTGCAGGGGGTCAGCACAGAGACTACTGCAGGGGGTCAACACAGAGACTACTGCAGGGGGTCAGCACAGAGACTACTGCAGGGGGTCAGCACAGAGACTACTGCAGGGGGTCAACACAGAGACTACTGCAGGGGGTCAACAGAGAGACTACTGCAGGGGGTCAGCACAGAGACTACTGCAGGGGGTCAGCACAGAGAGAGACTACTGCAGGGGGTCAACACAGAGACTACTGCAGAGGGTCAACACAGAGACTACTGCAGGGGGTCAGCACAGAGACTACTGCAGGGGGGCAGCACGGAGACTACTGCAGGGGGTCAACACAGAGACTACTGCAGGGGGTCAACACAGAGACTACTGCAGGGGGTCAGACAGAGACTACTGCAGGGGGTCAACACAGAGACTACTGCAGGGGGTCAGTACAGAGACTACTGCAGGGGGTCAACACAGAGACTACTGCAGGGGGTCAGTACAGAGACTACTGCAGGGGGTCAACACAGAGACTACTGCAGGGGGTCAACACAGAGACTACTGCAGGGGGTCAGCACAGAGACTACTGCAGGGGGTCAGCACAGAGACTACTGCAGGGGGTCAGACAGAGACTACTGCAGGGGGTCAGCACAGAGACTACTGCAGGGGGTCAACACAGAGACTACTGCAGGGGGTCAGCACAGAGACTACTGCAGGGGGTCAGCACAGAGACTACTGCAGGGGGTCAGCACAGAGACTACTGCAGGGGGTCAACACAGAGACTACTGCAGGGGGTCAACACAGAGACTACTGCAGGGGGTCAGCACAGAGACTACTGCAGGGGGTCAGCACAGAGACTACTGCAGGGGGTCAACACAGAGACTACTGCAGGGGGTCAGACAGAGACTACTGCAGGGGGTCAGCACAGAGACTACTGCAGGGGGTCAACACAGAGACTACTGCAGGGGGTCAGCACAGAGACTACTGCAGGGGGTCAGCACAGAGACTACTACAGGGGGTCAACACAGAGACTACTGCAGGGGGTCAACACAGAGACTACTGCAGGGGGTCAACACAGAGACTACTGCAGGGGATCAACACAGAGACTACTGCAGGGGGTCAGCACAGAGACTACTGCAGGGGGTCAACACAGAGACTACTGCAGGGGGTCAGCACAGAGACTACTGCAGGGGGTCAGCACAGAGACTACTGCAGGGGGTCAACACAGAGAGAGACTACTGCAGGGGGTCAGTACAGAGACCCTACAGACAGTTGGCCACTCTTAACATTGGCTAACTTGTGCTAGCAGGTGATAAATAAATGGTCACAATTGCTGTGGATGTTTTTTGAACCACTAAAATTAACAAAATTGTAGCAAACTAGTTTCATTATTTGTTTGTAGACTAACTAGTGTTAGCTGATGTCCTTTACAACTACTGACAACTGACAGACCCAGTGATGGGCCAATCAGGGTAACCGAGTAGATGATGCAATCTTTTCAGGAACTAGATTGGCTATCTGAAATGGTCTTTATGATGACAACCATGAGGATAGTTTCAGTCATAACTCCACAATACTGACATTGATAACATGTTGGGGTAACTTTACATCCCTTCTGTTAAACGATGCAACATGATTGAGAAATGTAATTTTCTGATTTTCATTATACTGGTTCTCAGGTGCAATTAGAGTCATTGTAATTGGGTGTTGTGTACATATTTCAAGTTGTGTTTTTGAGTGTTGTAGTATGTAAGCCAGCAGAAAGATAGCAGTGTTCCCTCAGATTACTGGTCGCTTGAACAGTGTTCCCTCAGATTACTGGTTGCTTGAACAGTGTTCCCTCAGATTACTGGTTGCTTGAACAGTGTTCCCTCAGATTACTGGTTGCTTGAACAGTGTTCCCTCAGATTACTGGTTGCTTGAACAGTGTTCCCTCAGATTACTGGTTGCTTGAACAGTGTTCCCTCAGATTACTGGTTGCTTGAACAGTGTTCCCTCAGATTACTGGTTGCTTGAACAGTGTTCTCTCAGATTACTGGTTGCTTGAACAGTGTTCCCTCCATGGTTGCTTGAACAGTGTTCCCTCAGATTACTGGTTGCTTGAACAGTGTTGCTTGCAATATTATTCCAAATCCACGCAGGGCTCTATTTGCTTCCAAATCACTGAGTTTGCATGACTTGCTATTTTGAATGAATCACTTTTCATTATCACACATGTGTTAAATAAATGTCAATTCATGTTTGTGATGTCTGCTTAATTTGAAACCCTGATTTTGTTGACCTTTGCTGTTTCTCATTCCTTTATGTTTCAGCTTTGTTTTCCTTACAGTTCCTTTGGATTTATGATTTTGAAGTGCATGCCCCAACCCGTTTCCTCCATCAGCTCCTTGCATAATTGTCACATGGTGGCATGAGTGATGTGAGTTGAGGTCACCAAGCTCTCCGTTCTGTTCTCTGTCTCTAGCAGAAGGGTCACACCTGCAGGTTACATTTAGTCTATATCAGTTTAAAAACAAGCAGTCAGCAGGTACAGTAACTGTTGAATACTGTAATAAATATAGTATTGTTTGAAAATTAGGAATATTTTTTCTAATTCATGATGAGCATTTTACAGAGTTCAGTGTCAGGTCTAAGGGAAACAGTGTATCTTTTGCTTCATTTAGATATAGTATGAGACAATATCTTTCTCAATAGCCAACGGACCAAAAATGTCAAACCAATAAGGGTTGCAAAGGTTTGAGCGACTCCTATTTTGCATTTGTTGTATGATAACAGTGTCGAAATGGCTAGTTGAAAGGATTTCACTAATACATGTGAATGTACACATTTTAAACTGCTTCATACACACTCAACTGTACACAGTTATGGCCACATACAAAATTGAAAAGAATTGAACTAAAAGACGTTAAAAGACGTTTTTCAGGGCTGACCTAAATGTGTCTATAGTTTGCTGTGTTAATCCAAACGGGAACTGTTGATCCATGTATGGCTAGTTGGCTACTAATTCCTGTATGGCTCATTCTACCAGTAGCCAACTGGTCACTCGTTGCATTTACACGCAACCATCATTTTGGCTCAAATCCTGGTTAAGAAGGCATTTCCATCAATACTACTTCATCAACCTTAATTTTATACTCAAAAAGACAATTGAGGTCACCCTAATTTTCAATGTCGTCGAGACTTTAGACATTTCAATGCACACATTTCTACAATATAACAATAATAAATATGAATAGCTATCCTATATAGTATAAAATTAACATAGACAGAGAGATAATTCCATGTAGTAGGGGCACTATAATGAAGTTTCTAAACATGACGGTTCTTCTCATCATAGCACTGGAGAATCAAAGAGGAGAGTCATGGAGCACATGGATCATCTTTAGTTTAAGTACAACTGATGTTTTGACGCAACAGTGTCTCCTTCAGAGTCACGTCTTCTAAAGAAGACACTGTTTTGCGCCCAAACATCAGTTACACTCGCACCTAAATACAGAAGATTATATAAAGAGGATCTGTGTCCCCTCCTCTCCTCTTTGGGTCAGAGTTTAGATATAATAGATGTTTTGATAGCCTGTTTTAATTTGAATTCCAATATTTAACCTTTTCACTGTACAAAATATATATATAACACCTTTCTTGGTTAAAACTGATTATGTTATTTCCGTTTTGGGCTTACGACAATTTTAATTAAAATGTACATCCCTCAAACAAGTGGTACAAACAAACAAAAATGTTTACACCAACCTTGGTATGAATACGGCACAAGAAAAATAGTATCGTATTAAAAGGCTGGTTGATTCCAGTCTTAACAAATGGAAAATCTAAATGAGAAAAATCCAATCCTGGAGCAACAGCCGTCTGGATGGCTCAGTCTACTGTACATGTAAATGGGTCGACGCTGTTAGCATGTTAGCATGCTGGTGCAATCTGACACCGGAGCTTTGGCTTAAAGGGACCGTTTGGAATAGTAATGGAATACTTGCTAGTAGGGTAGTTGATGCAATGCCGTTAGCTTAATCAGTGGTAGGAGTTCTGGCCCAACGCCCAGTTCCATGTGAACCGGGAAGCATCAACCAGGAAAGAAATGGGGTCATGATGAGACAAAAAAGTGTTAATCCACACCAACCATGCAGGCAAAAGCTTCAATCATCAACAACAGAACTACATCACACTGGGACTAGTTCAAACACATTGTGTTTACTGTGTAGTTGCCTTCATTTAGGACAGACAACCCCCAACCGCCGAAGCTCTGACAATGCTATGTTACAAGCTATATATTTATTTTGAGAGAACAGCATCATAGTTGTTAGCATTTTCCATCGGACATTCTCTCATATAGTAGGTGTATTTTAAAAATGAATAAAAGATGCTTATACTGCTATCTTCACAATGTTCTCTTATTACAAGCTAGCAAATACTAGCTATTACTGTATATCATGGCCGCGTCTATACTTTCCGTAGCCGCATTTCTGGCAGACACTCTCTGATTGGCCACTGTTGCCCAATCGCGTGACGAGCTGTGTCTTTGCCCATTTCCGCGTCGAACAGCCTGCAAACTACCTGGCGTTCTATCGCCATGCTCTAAGACAAACTCTAACCTTAACCAACTTCGAAAGAGTGCCTAAGCTTAACCAGTGTAGAAACAGGCGTCGGCCAATCAGAGAGCGTCTTGCCAGAAATGCGGCTACGGAAAGTATAGACGCATCATGGCCTGGGTGAACAAAACCCTAATACCTCAAAAACCAAAACACTAACCCCAATCAATACCTCAAAAACCAAAACACTAACACTAACCATAATACCTCAAAAACCAAAACACTAACACTAACCATAATACCTCAAAAACCAAAACACTAACCATAATACCTCAACAACCAAAACACTAACACTAACCCCAATACCTCAAAAACCAAAACACTAACACTAACCATAATACATCAAGAACCAAAACACTAACACTAACCATAATATCTCAAAAACCAAAACACTAACACTAACCATAATACCTCAAAAACCAAAACACTAACCATAATACCTCAAAAACCAAAACACTAACACTAACCCCAATACCTCAAAAACCAAAACCAAAACACTAACCATAATACCTCAAAAACCAAAACCAAAACACTAACCATAATACCTCAAAAACCAAAACCAAAACACTAACCATAATACCTCAAAAAACGAAATACATGTTATTTTTGGCTGGACTAAAATGACTCCCAGGTTAGGGTTGTGTTGGGTTTGGCTTAGGTCAGGTTGTCACAAACTGGATAGGCATCTGAATGGGTTAACATGGGTGGAGTATTCCTTTAGAGATAAATGCACAGGTAAAGGAAGTCTGCTAGTGTCTGAGCTGAACACCCTCCACCCCGTTGCTCCCACAATAGATGTGAGGGAAACCTACCAGCGGAAAAGGGGATTTCCCTGTCAATTTCCCAGTGCTCCGTTCAATGGCGTGCTTGGTGTGCTCACAGCATTACATTACAGTCCACCTGTAGGAGTGAAAGGGAGAGCTGCAGAATGCCATCTCACACTGAATGTGGCTTAAAGGATTATATAGAATCAAAAACCCTGGTGTGACCCTTCTGTGATCTTTCTATTTATGTCATTATCTTTTTTTTTATTATTATTATTATTATTATTTTGGAAATAATGTAAGCTATTTACATTAAAAGTGTTCATTGCACATTGGATGGAATGAACACTTTTTTCAAAGCATCAAATAAACATGATGCAGCGTCTATATCGAGTATAGTTCTGTGTCCTTACACTTTTCAATATGGCAGATGCTTATGTGTATTAATCTTATGCCAATAAAGCAGATATACAGTACTGTTTCTATTCAGTCACATTGGTTCATATGAATCAAACCTTAATCTTCCAGAATTGGTCAATAGGTTGATTGCAAAACTAGTTTTTGATACATACATACATACATACATACATACATACATACATACATACATACATACATACATACATACATACATACATACATACATACATACATACATACATACATACATACATACATACATACATACATACATACATACATAGTATACATTATATGGCTATTATAGGTATATTTGATGCTTATGATACAATATTTTTTGTAAATTACTGCAAGGTTTATAATTTTGGTGTTCAACTTTTTTTTTTATTAATATTATGTAATGTAGAAATATACATAATTATTTTTGTTATATTTGCCATGTAACCAACGAGGCAAAACAGCTGTTTACTAACTCTCCTCTCCTTTGGTTAATTTCAGCCAAGAACAGTTGCAGGATTCAGAGGAACTGTCAGATATGCCTCAGTCAATGCACATAAAAACAAGGTAAATACAATTACTTTTGTGACCAAGTAATTATTTGTTGTAAGTGTTGCCATATTTTCAAATATGAATGTCTAAATATATTGCAAGTCTATACGTTAACTGTAAAGGTAGTGATGGAGTACTTTTGAACTTTCATAGTCCAAATGATTTCCAAAGACAATTGATGTTAGATTTAGTTAAAGACAACACAATGGCCTTAATAAAAGGCAATGGAAGACAGAAGTCATTAAATAATCCTTCTTGGTACTCTCTCCAGGAAATGGGCCGACACGATGACCTGTGGTCTTTGTTCTACATGCTAGTTGAATTTGCGGTCGGTCAGCTGCCATGGAGAAAAATCAAGGATAAGGTAAATCTTTTAAGTCCAACTTAAACTTTTAAGTTTCAGGTAGATGTTTTACTCAATAAACACTGCCGATGTGGGCGGTTAGGTGGCGTAGCGGAGATTGCGTTCGTCACCAACCCCGGAGCTGTGAGCTGGATTCGCCTGTTAGAATCCAGCTCACAGCTCCGGGGTTGTCACCAGCTTGGCTGGCCGTTCACACTAATACAATTGGCTGTATTAGAGGGTGGGAGAAGCTGGCGGGGTGGGTCCGGGTCGTTGTAAACAGCGACTCCTACAGTTCGGTCAGGGCGCCTGCTAAGCGCGGATAGGACTTGAGGGGGATAGTGTGATCCTTCCACACGCTACGCCCTCTCAATGAGAATCCGCGCTGCCAGGTGAAAAGAAGCGGTTGATTGGCTGGACGTGTGTCGGAGGAAGCACGTGATAGCCTCCACTCTCCCAGATGATCTGACTGTGGGGGGTAAGTGCGCAGCGACCAGGAAGGGGATTGGGAATTGGCATACGACTAACATTGGGATGGGAGAAAAATCGGAGGAAAATGGAGGGGGAAAAAGATCAATACAAAAATTATAAAAATAAACACTGCAGATAATGACCATGAAAGTGACTTTCAATACAAGAGAGAAAATAAATCAAGAATATGGAACCTGTTAGAGCAGTACGATGGACCACTTCAGAGGCCCTCTTTAGTAAAGTAGATAGTCTATTATTATATTATTGTCCATGTATGTTATTATGTTATTGTCCATGTATGTGACTATGTTAGCGCAACATACTCACTGCTCCATTCAAACTGTCTTCTCACCAGTTCTACATTAATCTAGTCTAACTAGATTGAATATCCAGTCAGACAGTTTGTTCAAGTTTCAAGTTTCTTTAATAGTTGTCATACAGAAGTACAGAATACTTTCAATATGCCTTCCTCATTCCCTGAATTACCGCAGGGTGGCAATAAAATAGCCCACGGGCAGCAACACAGTTTGCTTCTGTATACTGTAAAACGTCATTACAGTGGTTTGGACAAATAAAGGCCAGGGCCCTCATTCATCAATAGTGTGCGTAGAACATTTCTATTTCCACACGTAAGCACGGAATGTAGAACTAGTGTACGCACAGGGAAGTCGGGATTCATCACACGGTGCGTAAGCAGGCTCTATGCTCCTCCGTGTTGATGAATACCACTTTGTTCTACCGTCAATGCTCGTGCATGATTATCCATATATGGTCATGAAAATGAGGAAACACCCCCCATGGGATGTGAAATAATGGACTGACCCGAGCGGGACTCTGAGAAACTCCACGGAGAATTCACTGCTGTCGAACCAAGAAGACACTATCGCATACTATGGGATAAATAAAAGGCGGATTTGTAAACGGTGATGTCAGATATCAACGGCTCCCTAAGACCATTGCTGCAATTCTGCCTGGACAGCTCAAAATACTAATAAAGACCGTTCGTTGACCACTGTTTGGCGTTGGTTGTGTGTCATTATAACCGTGCTGTAATATGAATGCCTTTATTAGTTGTGTTCGATTGGCTATATGATTTTTAGAGGCATCTATTTTGTTGTCGGCTAATAAAGACCGCGCTGGAATATGACTGCCTTTTCCCGTGTTGTTTGATTAATACCCAGGGATTAAAGTTCTCCTCAATTCTATTCCAAATCGCGATGGATCTCCCGTCAATTTTCTACCTGCTGCATATGATTTCTAGAGGCATACTACAATCTATTTTGATGTCAGTATTGGGTAGCCTATATAAACAATATAATACGAGAGCATATACAAGAACAATGAATCTCACTGCATGTATGATGTAGCCTGTCTTTCAATACATGAACTTGAATTCCATCATGTTTGTGTGCGGGACTCACAAGGCTGTTGTCACAATGGGTGGTACCGGTGTACAGTAATAATAACAGTCCACACAATATCACGATCCATGCCATAGCCTATGTTCTATTAGGACATGATCTGTGACGACAAATGTTCTAGAATGTTTGATTAAGATATCATACTCTGACAGCATGCCTATGAGCAACAAAAACGCGAACTTGAATCCCATCATATAGTCTGTCCACTATCTGCATGGTGTCATTGCAATGCGTTTTCTATTATTTCTTATACAGTAAAAAGGGGGAAGAACACTATATTCATATGACTTATTCTGCTTACAGCTTCGAAATTCCACTTGTTTCGTTTAACGTAAAGCCTTTTAAATATAATCAAAACGTTCCCGTGTTTCGGCGGTCTGTGCGCAAAATAATAACGAGTTGAGCTTTATGATTTATGATGAATTGAAAATGGGGGACCCTGATGTAAACAAGACGAAAGTTGGTCTGCATCCCCAATTAACAATTGTATGTACTGAGCTGTACTGTACTGTACCCATTCTGCAATCTGTTAATAAACTTTTCAATCAATCAATCAATCAAGCTACGCTGAGCGCAGTCAGTCAGTAGCCTACACCTCGTATATTCCGATAACGCTATATAAACCATGCTGCATTCATTCTGAGAGAAAGATCTATTATTCCAAATGCTATTTATAGGGTTTTGACCATAATTACACTACTGTTGCTATTTTACAATGAACTATAATGAACTACGGTTCGTACAGAACATGCCAGTGTTATTATGCACAGAAGCTCATTTCCTTGTTGTAATAATATATTCTACCACTGGGCGTCAGGTAAGTGTGGTCTGACCTGTGCGTAGATGTAAGCACGGAGTCAAGTTCAAATCGAAATTGATGAATCCCACTCTTTGCTTAGAAATGATCGTACGCACAGGGTAAGCACAGATCTGTGCGTAGAACACGTTGATGAATGAGGGCCCAGGTTACCATTAATCATACAAACACACACACACGACCCACAGTATGCAGCAATCATCACATTAGCCCTTTCACTACCACACTACCAGGTTAACCCTTTCACTGCGACAATACAGAAGGTTAACCCTTTCAATGTCACACGACAAATGGTTAACCCTTTCACAACCACACTACAGAAGGTTAATAGTGTCTCTGTGGCAGAAGAAAGAACTTGACCAGGGAGAGGGGGGCTGGAGACGGAAGGCTGGGGGAGGGGACCAGGGAGAGGGGGGCTGGAGACAGAAGGCTGGGGGAAGGGACCAGGGAGAGGGGGGCTGGAGACGGAAGGCTGGGGGAGGGGACCAGGGAGAGGGGGGCTGGAGACAGAAGGCTGGGGGAAGGGACCAGGGAGAGGGGGGCTGGAGACAGAAGGCTGGGGGAGGGGACCAGGGAGAGGGGGGCTGGAGACAGAAGGCTGGGGGAAGGGACCAGGGAGAGGGGGGCTGGAGACGGAAGGCTGGGGGAGGGGACCAGGGAGAGGGGGGCTGGAGACAGAAGGCTGGGGGAAGGGACCAGGGAGAGGGGGGCTGGAGACAGAAGGCTGGGGGAGGGGACCAGGGAGAGGGGGGCTGGAGACAGAAGGCTGGGGGAAGGGACCAGAGAGAGGGGGGCTGGAGACAGAAGGCTGGGGGAAGGGACCAGGGAGAGGGGGGCTGGGGGAGGGGACCAGGGAGAGGGGGGCTGGAGACAGAAGGCTGGGGGAAGGGACCAGGGAGAGGGGGGCTGGGGGAGGGGACCAGGGAGAGGGGGGCTGGAGACAGAAGGCTGGGGGAAGGGACCAGGGAGAGGGGGGCTGGAGACAGAAGGCTGGGGGAAGGGACCAGGGAGAGGGGGGCTGGAGACAGAAGGCTGGGGGAAGGGACCAGGGAGAGGGGGGCTGGAGACAGAAGGCTGGGGGAGGGGACCAGGGAGAATAGTTATTTTTCTTTTAAACAAACGTAACACAACTCAATGATTCAGTGTCCTCCGATGACGTCAAACTCTTGAATAATACATTCATTTAACTACATTTGTAGTTAGGATCGTTTACTCTGTCAGGATATGTGTGAGATTTAAATCAGACATATTTTGTGGCACAGAAAAGTTAGCAGTCCTAAGTTACCGTCTTTACTGTTTACAGGAGCAAGTGGGTCAGATTAAAGAGCGATATGACCATAGGATGCTGCTGAAACACATGCCTTCGGAGTTCAACATCTTCCTTGACCATGTATTGGGCCTTGACTACTATACCAAACCAGATTATCAGGTAATATATCTCTGATGTAATGACATTCTAATATTTTTGGTAATTACAAGTACAATTGTAATTAACCATATGACTCTGTTTAAAATGTTTAGGGGAACAATGTTTTCAAAGATCATTATCTAAATATGCCACGTGAGAGTGTTGTGTTCATTCATAGTTATCGACAGTAGAGGCTAAGTGTTTTCTGGTGATATATCACATTCACAATTGTCTAAAAAAGATTAAAAAAAAATGGGGTGATATGGTTCTTCAACTGAAGGCTTCAATTGACTATTCTCAGTACATTTTGCCTGGTTAATATCTAGTACTTTGGGGGATGTGAAAAGAGAGTCGGGGCAGTTTTCTGCCCTCTATACATTGTGTGAGTTAAAGGATACGGCCAGTGTTTTTTTTTCTTCATAGCCTACGAAAAGACCAAAACCTACAATGCATTTCTCCTACTTAGTTCTATGGTCCATCTAGCAACACCATAATGTAGCTCATATCCAGAAGTCATAGAACACCATTGTTGTCAAAAACAAGACTCGCTACCCCCCATCCAAATTCTAAACAACAGATTGGCTTTTCATAATATGTATGAATTATCTCTTGCAATAATATCCACAGGACTCGACTTTTTGCAGTCGTTGTGTATGTGTGTGTCACCAACACACGCGCCAACTATCTCCTGCGTGCGCACCCGTGGACATTCTCTCACAGCTGATAGAGAGGAGAAAAAAAAGCAATAGCCTACATACTTTTCCGGACTGATCATCTGAGCTCCTCTCCAGTTGAACTGCTACTGTGTTTAAATCCAAAATATTGATAAATCCAAATGCCATTGTGTAACATGTCATCTGTCTTCACGTGCAGTTAAATCCTCTCTACAAGTGAAACTGAAACTTACCAAGCCTATAAGGTGTTAAAGGGGCAGTAGGCAATTCATTTACTCAGTAGGTGCCTGAACACAGAATGACACCAGTATCACTGACTACCACGGCAAGCCTATAGAAAATGATTCTATTTAATAATTATTATTATTATTAGGCGGCTGGGTGGCGCAGCGGACTAAGCGCTCGTCACCAACGCAGGAGACACTGTTATCGAATCCGGCTGTCAGCGTTGCCTCCGGCTTGGCCGGCCGTCATACTGGCTCGATTGGCAGGTTCAGCGGGAGGGAAGTATGACAAAGCCATACTTGGTCATTTACTGTACATTGGAGGGGGTTGGGTTAGGACATTTGTAGGGGCCAGTTTCGAATTGCAGTCTCCCGTAGGTGTTCTTTGAGAGTGGTTTTGAAAGTGGGTAGTGATTCACATTCCTTTACAGCTTTGGGTTGGTCGTGTAGTGTATCTTGTAGACCAGGCCCACCAAATGGGCAGGGGTGAGGTGGGTTCTAGGAGTAAGGTCAAGCAGTAGTCTGACCAGTTTGTTTTGAGATGTTTGTAATTTTGTTTTTAGCGCCTTTGAGGTGCTTTGGTACCATGAGGTGCAAGCATAGTCGTAGTACCCTTGAATGAGTGCTCCTGCCAGAGTCTTCAGGGTATTCTTGTTTACCAGAGAGGAGATTCGGTACAAGAATCGAGAAGAACTCTCCCAGTGAGAGTCCGCGCTGCCAGGTGAAAAGAAGTGGTGGGCTGGGTACACATGTGTCGGAGGAAGCATGTGATAGTCTCCGCCCTCCCAGACCGACGGTAGGGAGTAGATTGCGCAACAACCAGGAAGGGGATTGGGAATTGGCATAACGACTAACGAGGGGAGAAAAACGGAAAAAGAATTTTTATATATATTTTTTTATAATTATTATAAATGTCTCTCTCTCTGTCTATTTCTTTCTTTCTTTCTTTCTTTCTTTCTTTCTTTCTTTCTTTCTTTCTTTCTTTCTTTCTTTCTTTCTTTCTTTCTTTCTTTCTTTCTTTCTTTCTTTCTTTCTTTCTTTCTTTCTTTCTTTCTTTCTTTCTTTCTTTCTCTCTCTCTCTCTCTCTCTCTCTCTCTCTCTCTCTCTCTCTCTCTCTCTCTCTCTCTCTCTCTCTCTCTCTCTCTCTCTCTCTCTCTCTCTCTCTAATAATAGCCCTAATAATATTAGTAATGTATTCAGGTAAACCTGTATATCTAGCGTGTGTACATGGCATCAAATCAAAGTGTGTGTCACTGTAGGCCGCCTGTACAGTCATTGGAATAACAAAGGAACAACAGACTAGAAACTAGGACTTTGTTCCAGGTGTGAATTGGTCTAGTGACATTGATCACATTGCATTCTGGGAGGGAGTGTAGTTCTCTTATCAAATTGCTGAATTCACTGAATCCTTTCAAACCGCTGTACTGCGACTTGATAAGGATTTTACCAGAATGTTTCATAGGACATGTGAAAAAAATAGTGAGAATTCTTAGGGAGGAGGAGCTCATGAGCTCAGACTCTAGAGGGTTAAAACAAGTCACAGCTGTACTGTTGCTTTGCTCTGCATAATTCATCTTTGCAATGAACATGGGCATGGGCATTGTAATTCTTCCTGGACTCAAGTGTAATGCACAACGAGCATGCTCTGTCCTACACTGTTCTGCTTACTACTGTACTGCCTTTTGAAGTACATTTTGTAATAACTACTATGCCCCTGTTTTTCATGACAATACATTATGAGATTTAAAAACTGGAAATATGTATTTGTGAGCTGTATTTAGTGATTTTAACCACAGGAGCATATATCTTCCGGAAGAGTATTCAGAGTAGAAGACTCCATTGTAGGTTTTGGCCTTTGCATAGTCTATCTTTGACAATACAAAACAAAATATAGTTACACTGGTCTTATCCTTTTAAACGTAATTAACAGCTCAATTTTTAATGCAACTCTGAAGATATTTTATTTACAGAATCACATATTCTCAATTATATTATTTTTGTTATTAGGTATCTCAATGTAGATTATTTTCTTTGTTACATTTTCTAGCTCCTGATGTCCGTATTTGAGAACAGCATGAAAGAGCGGATCATCACAGAGAACGAGCCATTTGATTGGGAGAAAGGCGGGACGGACGCCACTCTTTCCACCAGCGCCTCCACGCCACCACAGCAGAACACGCGGCCCACCGCCGCCATGGTGGGGTAAGAACCCACCTCCACTGGTCTCACATCTTGGTTGTTGTTATTCTTCAAATTGCATTCATAAATTAACCACGGTGACTACTGAAACCATTATCAAATGACCAATTAAGCAATAATACACGAGAACCAGTGGCATATCATGAATATTGCCACGGCTGTGATGCGCCCGCAGGCATGAGAGCGTGGGCATCACACAGTGGCAATATTCATGATATCCCACTGGTTCTCGTGTATTATTGCTTTTATACGGCAAGTTGCACCGTCGGGAAAAATATAGGATGAATACAGACAATTCTAGGGTATTTTATATCGATTTCAGTGAACTTGGCGTAGAAAAATAGTTCCTAAAGATGTCTCGTTGAATGGCAGTTGAAACTTTCGACAACATTCTAAAGCCAGCGCAGTGGTATATTCATGGTGATTTAACTGTGACACCCCTTCCTGACAGGCAGCGACGCGAGCGAGCGTGATTGCGAAAATGATTAAAATGTATTCGTTTCAATCAGGCTATCCTGACCTGCCGCGAGCGACAGCGAACTGAGCGGCGATGTCGTCCCCCCCTCAAATATTCGCTCGCTGTGTCTCTAGTTGAGCGATTACGCGGCCGAGTCCCGCCCCTAAACACTTTTTATTGGTCAAGAATAGCAGGCTGCTTTCCCCCAGTGTGCTTCCAGGTAAACACACACACAGACACACTCGGACACGCGGCGCGTCATATCAGGACAGTGTCGCACGCGATTTAATCTCCAGTTCGCTCGCTCGCTGCCTGTCAGGAACCGGTGTGAGTGTATTATGAATATACTCACGGTTTAGAACGCTCTCGACCAATCACAATGCGTGATCGGACCTATGTGGCTTAACCTTTGCTAGCCAGTAACCACCAGCCCCCAAACTGTAGTGCATGCATCAAGTGTTAGACATCGGATATATAGTACACACATAGTTTTTACATTAATCATAGATACTGTATATATATATCCCGATTCCCCACTGGCATGTGTCTGGGTCTTGCCTAGTCCTGTCTCTGGGGTGTGGGGCAGCCAGGCGGGCAAGGGAATAATGCATTAATGCGGATTTAGACTAGTTTATTTGCACACAAAAGGTAAAAATAAATCCCACAAATTCAAGGAAGTCATATAATACACATTATGTCCCCTTGGTGAATAGAGTTCACTCTCTCTCTCTCGCTCTCTCTCTCTCTCTCTCTCTCTCTCTCTCTCTCTCTCTCTCTCTCTCTCTCTCTCTCTCTCTCTCTGTCTCTCTCTTCTCTCTCTCTCTCTCTCTCTCTCTCTTGCTTGCATACTTTGTTGATCACTAACACACACCTTGGAAACCGTCTCCAGAGACATCGTTGTTGTTTTGGTTTCGTCGCAACACTGAGCACACGTCTGAGGAGCCTCTGTGGCCGTCAGTAATACTACATTTAAGATAAGCATGAATTTATATGCAAATACCCAAATGTATTTAATATTTTAAGTGAGGAATGAATGAATGAATGAATTAATTAATTTATATAGCACCCTTCACAGCACGAATGCACAAGGTGCTTTACACTACAGTTTAGTATATAAAAACAAAAACAAAATCAGAAATAAATGACAACAACAACAGACAGCAGTTAAAAAACAGTTCAAAGGGCTTCACAACAGAAAACAGGCAGGAAAATGAGCACATAAAGTGCAGACATATAAAATCATAGTTTTTCACATTAGGATCTAACATCCCAACAGGCCACCTTGTTTATGGTTTAATTCAGTTTTAAAAATAAAAAATAATAAAAAGAGTAAGATAGAATAGACAGAGTAAAATAGTGCAATAAGTAGTAGAATAGAATAGACATGAAATGAGCACATAAAGTGCAGACATATAAAATCTGTTATTTTTTTACAGTGCAAACTAAAGTAGTTCTGGATTACTGTTTAACAGTTCAAAGTCGTCTTTACCTTCTCTGTTTGGCATCCACAGTTTAAAACCTGACAGTCTTCCCTCCTGTTTGATACCCTTCGAACCTTCCATGTTCCATTATACTGACAGCTCTCTCCTTGTGATCAGAGCCATAGTCCCAGGCCCCGGGGACCAGCAGAGGGAGAACACGGACGACGTTCTCCAGGATGAGCACCTGAGTGACCAGGAGAACGCCCCCCCGCCTGCTCCCAGTCGCCCAGCCACTGAGGCGGGCAGCCAGGTGCCTGCGGATGGTGGCGAAGGGTGGGAAGACACCGACTTCAACCGCAACAGACTCAGGATCAGCTTGAGCAAGGTACAGTATGGCAGAACACACATCCAACAGTCTCAGGATCAGCCTAAAAAATAAAAAGTCATTACGATGTTTTAGTGCACTTCAAGCGCTAAAGGGATTCATAACAACTTATAGCACGGTCAATCTCAGTGTTAGTACTCGTCTGTTTCTTTTCTTTTCATACCAACATTACCTTTTTAAGTGAACGTGGTCTTGTCCTTGTTGTATCCATGTGTAATGTTGATAGTAGTGGGTGTACACAGATGAAATATAGGTCCCGACTCCCAGGCTATTAGCCTAGCCATCCTCTCAGCCTCCGTCGTCTTAAATGCTATGTTCTTTTGGTAGAACTGTTCGGCTGCCGCAGGAGTGTTGAGAGAGTAGCAGATTCCGTTCATGGTTATTGGTATAAGCTGTAGTCACGAGAGACCTGGGATGCGGTTTTTAGCCTCACATATGTTATGGAGCTTGGCTTTTAGCCATAAACGCTGCAGAGCTTAACCCGGAAACGGAAATGGGAAATGCTGAAATAATAACGTGAATTATTCTAAAAGTTATAATTATTTTGTCTCATCTTGTTTTAGTCAACATAAATTAAGAGAGAATTCGTCATGGTTTTTGTAAATTACATTTTTGTGTCCTCAGTTGTGGTCAGCGATATTTAATTAACTATTTAGTCACGTTAGCGTCACATGGTCTTCAATAACGTGACGTCACGTCTCGTTGTCGTCATGAAAAAAACCTTCGTTGACGAACATCTTTCGTCCTAATTTTCGTTGACAAAATGAACACTGGTTCAGACTCTTGATATCATGACGTACGGTGCATTATAACATTACTGTGACAGCATTATGTTACATTATTTTACTTTCATATTTAGTTACATTATTAGGGCATTAGGTGGGACCTCACTCCTCAGAGACACTGGGTTAAATGGTTTGAGGATCTATCTCACACACAGTTTGAGAAGACACAACATGAAAATCACAGCGGTATTAATATCAGCGGACCTCGCACACTTCTATAATCTATAATCCACTCTAATGAATTCTGCACTCGTTCGCTGAAAATGTTTATTTTCAGAAAGGGTGTTTTTATATATATATATATTTTTTTTATATATATAATATATAATTTATATATAAAAAAAAACTGTTCCTTTGATGTCTCTTACTCAGTCGATGTTGAACTGGATGTTGTAGGGAAAAAACTAGATGTCTTCTAATTTTTCAAAATCAACTTTATTACAAAAAGGTTCAATTTACAAGTTAAAGAACACATCCAAGTTAGTGTGAAATTGACTCTCAAGTCTGACCTTGACCACCTTGACCACACTAGATCAGAGCTGTGGTGAATGTATGTATATCAAGTCAACCCTGCTCTGTTGGACAGACTGAAGGGACTCCAAGCCAAGCTAACTGGATGACCCTAGTGAACAAAATTTGCCTCTAGTCTCCAGTTGTGGTATTTCAATTATTTCCTTTATAATAATAAAAAAATAAAAGATCTAAACATTGATGACATTTCAATAAAGAAATGTAGTGCCCACTGGAACCAGTGTTCTTATTGACCCAGCAACAAACCTTTCAAAGCTGCTCCAGTAGTTTGCTTCCATATCAGTGACCAAACCCTGGTAACACAGCAACCTTGTCCCTTCACCGTGTTTCCACCTGCAGGGGGCTCAGGAGGAGGAGGCCAGTCGAGGGGCTTGTCCTGTGTCCCCAGGCCGAACCGGGGCCCCGGAGTCGCCCAACGGACAGGTGCGCTCCCTGCGCTACCGCCGCGTCAACAGCCCCGAGTCAGAGCGGCTCTCTGCGGCCGAGGGCAGACTCGACGGCTACGGACCAAGGTGAGGCGAGAGTCGCGCTTTTAGCAGAACGTCACTGCATCCCATGAACACAGAGACACACCATGTCTGTTTATCTCAATGTGTCACGTGGCTCGTATGTTGATTCCTCTGGCATCTCTCTGCCTGTTGTTGCTGCAAATTAAACTATACCGAGTCATTTAGAGATGCTCATATCATAGTTTAAATAAGCCTTTGCAGTATATTTTGTGTTACCAATAACCTTTTGCACTGTATATTACACCACTGAATACAATGCAATCCTTGTAATAACTCCCTAGAGAGGTCTCTAAAGATATCATGTGAAAAGTGAAAAGCTTGCTCTTTACAATACCTGACCCCTATCTCTTTACAAGACCTGGCCCCTATCTCTTTACAAGACCTGACCCCTATCTCTTTACAAGACCTGGCCCCTATCTCTTTACAAGACCTGGCCCCTATCTCTTTACAAGACCTGACCCCTATCTCTTTACAAGACCTGACCCCTATCTCTTTACAAGACCTGACCCCTATCTCTTTACAAGACCTGACACCTATCTCTTTACAAGACCTGACCCCTATCTCTTTACAAGACCTGGCCCCTATCTCTTTACAAGACCTGACCCCTATCTCTTTACAAGACCTGACCCCTATCTCTTTACTTTACAAGACCTGACCCCTATCTCTTTACAAGACATGACCCCTATCTCTTTACAAGACCTGACCCCTATCTCTTTACAAGACCTGACCCCTATCTCTTTACTTTACAAGACCTGACCCCTATCTCTTTACAAGACCTGACCCCTATCTCTTTACAAGACCTGACCCCTATCTCTTTACAAGACCTGACACCTATCTCTTTACAAGACCTGACCCCTATCTCTTTACAAGACCTGACCCCTATCTCTTTACAAGACATGACCCCTATCTCTTTACAAGACCTGACCCCTATCTCTTAACAAGACCTGACCCCTATCTCTTTACAAGACCTGACCCCTATCTCTTTACAAGACCTGACCCCTATCTCTTTACAAGACCTGACCCCTATCTCTTTACAAGACCTGACCCCTATCTCTTTACAAGACCTGACCCCTATCTCTTTACAAGACCTGACCCCTATCTCTTTACAAGACCTGACCCCTATCTCTTTACAAGACCTGACCCCTATCTCTTTACAAGACCTGACTCCTATCTCTTTACAAGACCTGACCCCTATCTCTTTACAAGACCTGACCCCTATCTCTTTACAAGACCTGACCCCTATCTCTTTACAAGACCTGACCCCTATCTCTTTACAAGACCTGACCCCTATCTCTTTACAAGACATGACCCCTATTTTTTTACAAGACCTGACCCCTATCTCTTTACAAGACCTGACCCCTATCTCTTTACAAGACCTGACCCCTATCTCTTTACAAGACCTGACCCCTATCTCTTTACAAGACCTGACCCCTATCTCTTTACAAGACCTGACCCCTATCTCTTTACAAGACCTGACCCCTATCTCTTTACAAGACCTGGCCCCTATCTCTTTACAAGACCTGACACCTATCTCTTTACAAGACCTGACCCCTATCTCTTTACAAGACATGACCCCTATCTCTTTACAAGACCTGACACCTATCTCTTTACAAGACCTGACCCCTATCTCTTTACAAGACCTGACCCCTATCTCTTTACAAGACCTGACCCCTATCTCTTTACAAGACCTGACCCCTATCTCTTCTCTGGTAAGAAAGACGAACAAGAAAACTCACCACAACTTTTGTATTTCCATCCAATGTGTGACTCCTCCACAGCAGCTCTATCAAACAGAACATGAGAAGAAGAACATGGAATTAAACATTTTAACTACAGATGGAGCTATAAAAGTGGACCCCCCCCCCCGAAAATGTCTTTCTTGCCAGACAACATATAAAGTTACAACAATAAAGTAGGTGTGCTTGGTGTGTGAACGCATGTTGCGAGCTCAAGCAAAATACTCGTAACTATTTTCTATGGTCCAGGTATGAACAGGCACCCTGGCACACTGTCGTGCCCACCGACGGTAACCTTCTGAAAAAATAATCAAATGTTTTTATCTGGGTGGTATCTCTCTCTAATATCCCTTTTCCTTTTTAATCCAATCCAAAACGTGTGCGTTTGTGTGTGTTTGTGCACGTCAGGTCGCGCATGGACATCCTGGGCTCGCCGTCGCGCCACGTTTACTCCTCCCAGCCGGCCCAGATGCTGTCCATCGAGGCCGGTTGCCGCGGGGACCGGCAGGCTAGCGGGGGGCGCCAGGAGGGCTCGGTGGCCTCGGTGGACCAGGAGGCACACAGCAACGCCTTCATCCGCTCCGTGCCGCTGGCCGAGGAGGAGGACTTCGACAGCAAGGAGTGGGTGATCATCGATAAGGAGACGGAGCTGAGGGACTTCCAGCCCACCACGTCGGGGACCACGGACGAGGAGCCGGAGGAGCTGCGCCCCCTGGAGGAGCAGGAGGAGAGGAGGAGGCTGCGGGCAGCAGGTGGGCAGTCTAATATGCAGTTTCAAGTTTCAAGTTTCAAGTTTGTTTATTAATTGTCATAGTAAAATACAGAATACTTTACCATGAAATGTTTTTTTCTGTATGAGCCCCTGGGAGTGTGCTTCATACAGTAATAGATAAAATGTATGAAGTAGAAAAAGTCAAAAGTACGTAAAATAAAGTGTTCAGTCAATATACATGATACCGGTATATACAATATACAATACAGAGTAAAAAGAGTAACAGTGAGGTACAATGCAGAAACGGGATGAGGTACAAACTTAAGGGTAAGGTGCAATGAGGTATGCATTGTAGTGCAAATCTATACTAAATATAAAGTGTCTAAAGTGAGTGATACGGTGAGTGTTTATTTAAAGTGAGTGTGTACGTCATCGGCGTATTTAGACCACTATCAGTAGGGCACGTGTGCCCTACTGATGATCATCTGTGCCCCACTGATTAAAAAAAATAAAAATAAAAAATCTTTTTTTTTAACAAATGTTTTTTATTTCCCCTTTTTTAACATGATCAAATGATCATTTAACATGATCAAATAATTATTATAATATTTTTTACTTCACTTTGAAATATTATAGTGAAATATTTTGCAATGTTGTCGCATTTATCTTGTTGAAATCCTCCAACAGGCTCTTTTTTGTAAGTTGACTGGTTTGCACACCAATAATACAGTGCAATAATAGAATAGTAGAATAGATAGTAAAATTATGCAATAGAATGGCCAGAGTAAAATAGTGCTACAGTACAATCAACAGCGGGTGTATTAGAAGGCTATGGTGAAGAGGTACGTTTTTAGCTTATTTCTGAAAATATTAAGAGATCTAGCTTCCCTAATGTCCATAGGTAGTGTGTTGATCCATAACTTTGGTGCATAGTTAGCAAAGGCTGCATCCCCGATTTTCTTTAGACTGTGGCTTGGAACCTTCAATAGTAGATGATCGCAATGTTTATACTTTGTATATAAGGAGGAGGACCTTGAAATCAATTCTAAATGTTACCGGAAGCCAGTGTAGGTTATTTACTTGTAACTTTGGGTTTGATCCAAGGAGTAAGTTGCCCCGTATTGCTCTGTAACATTTCTCTTTTTGTTATAGGACCGACTAGTAGGATTTCAGTTTTGCCCTCATTTAATTTTAGGAAGTTGTTCGTCATCCATTTGCTAAGAGACAGGCGGAAATGGAGTTTATAGCTGTGTGATAATTTGGTTCAGCGGAGATGTACAATTGTGTGTAATCTGCGTAACTATGGAAACATACATTGTGCTTTCTAATGATGTCTCCTCAATGTTCAATGTTCAATGCAATGTTCAATGCAAGTAAAGCACTTTAAACTTTAAGTATGACTAAATGGTTTCTTGACTATATATATAGTAACTGTTCCAAAATGCATAGATTTCTATGTATTTTAGGGGTTTGGGGGGCTAGCTCTTTTTAATATAAATGTCAGATTTTTTTATTTATTTCATAGATTTCTATGCATTTCAGGAGTTTGAGGCGCTGGCTCCCCCAAATAATTAAATAACATAACCCTAACCTAACCCTAAAACCGAAATAAAGTTTAAAAAAAATAGTTACAAAATCCACCCATTTTCGCCCACAAACCGGCCAAAACCGGCAAATTTTTTGGTGCCCTTCTGTGCCCTACTGAAGTGCTGGGTCTAGATACGCCCCTGGTGTACGTGTGGATGTGTGTGCAGTGAGTGTAGATGATGGGTTGTTACATAGTGTCATTGTCATTGAGCATCCTGATAGGCCTGGGGATAGAAGCTCCTTCTGAGTCTCTCTGTACCGGCCATGAGACTCCGGTATCGCTCGCCTGACCGTAGCAGTTTCTGGATTCTCTGCAGTGACTGTAGACTGGATCTTCAACGCATCACCGGCCATGTTCCAGACTGAGGCAGGCTGGGTAACAGCCATGGCTGTCAGTTGAATCCAAACGTCCATCTGGAAGAAAAGCAGAGTTGACAGTGGTCACCAGGAGCAGTAAATCGCTAGCTTACTTGTAGATTCAGTTGGATGGAGACATCCTGTTGAAATCTAGCAATGTTCTGTTATATTTCATTAGCATTTCAAAGTAAATTTTAATCGGTAATATCCTGACCAGCATTGGCCACCCGAACATCCGTCTACCTTCCAGCCAGTCAGTAAACCTGGAACAATGTCTATGACATCAGTAGTTTTTTTTTAAGATTAATATGATATGAACAGTAGAACAAAAACTCCAGATTGGAGTGGGTTTGGGGAAGAACACTAAAGGATGGTAGGATAGTGGTCCAAGAACAGGATAATCAGCATTTGGTTAGGGCTACACGATTAATCATAAAAAGAAATCGTGATCTCGATTCATAGACCTATGCTATCTCATTTCTAAATTATGACGTTTTTAATTTAATTAAATTTTTACATTTTCTTGTACTTTTTTTTTTTTTAACTTTTCAAGCACTTTCATATATGTTATGTTTACGTTTAAGTCAAGCACTGTGATATATGTTATGTTGTCTGTTTAAGGAAGAGTGCGATAAATGATTTCATTGAAAAAATAAGAATCGTGTGAGAGAATCGTGATCTCAATTCTTAGAGAGAAAAATCATGATTCACATTTGATTCACAAGAATCGTGCTGCAGCCCTACTCTTGGTGGTGAAGGATTAGAGAAACACTGTCCTAAACGCGGCCCTCTCTCCAGGGGCTGAGCTGGTGGTGCGGCCTAAGACCCACACGAGGGACAGCAGTCGAGGCATGCTGACCCTGACTGAGGAGGAGGCCTCCAGGAGGAGCAGCGGGAGCCCCGCCCAGTCGCCCTGTCACTCGCTCCCGTCGGGACGGCCCCGCAGGAGGGAGTCGGAGCCCAA
Source organism: Notolepis coatsorum (assembly GCF_963971535.1). Taxonomy (NCBI): domain Eukaryota; kingdom Metazoa; phylum Chordata; class Actinopteri; order Aulopiformes; family Paralepididae; genus Notolepis; species Notolepis coatsorum. The sequence continues at coordinate 5,673,275 of NC_140179.1, read as the reverse complement.
CGGCCCCCAGAGACCGGTAAGAGACCAGTCTATCTCCTCGCATATTCACGGGAATCAGGGTGGATTTTTGATGCTACAGCCTCAAAAATGGTAATAGGAGATGATCTTGACAATCGATATGATTGTTTATTGTTTATTAAAGAGGATCCCCATTAGCTGATGCCAATGGCACCAGCTAGTCTTCCCGGGGTCCGAAGTCCCACATATCAATATATACACATACAAATATACATACACATGCACACACACACACCCACACGTGCACATATATACATGTATACACATACACACACATACATATACACATACATATAAATATACATACACACACACACACTATACATACATACATATACACATACACACACACATACATACACATATTCAGTATATATATACACAATACAACAACCTAACTTATTACAATCATACAAAAAAAGACATCATAAAAAAAGAATTAAAAAAACAATATTGCAACATTGAGGAGCTGTACAGTGCCTGTTCTGGTTGGGTGTCCCATTAACATGCAGCTTTTATGGTGGCACTTCACTTGAGCCCATCCTCACTTAACAACGTGGTTACTAACATTAAGGGGGGGGGGGGGGTACCATACGCAGTCATGTTATGTCAATGCAACAGATACAATCTAGATTCCGATTCCTGGATTCTTGCTCATTTACCATATAACAGATTAGATCAAAGATACACTCAATGCTAAACGTATGTATTTGATGTGCAGCAGGAATGGTGCGTGTGTTTTTGCAGACATAGTTTTTACTTATGGCAAGTCTGATTGATTGATTGATTGAAAAGTTTATTAACAGATTGCAGAATGGGTACAGTACAGTACAACTCAATACATACAATTGTTAAGAGGATGCAGACCTGAGAAAGACTTTCGTCTTGTTTCCATCAGGGTCCCCCATTTTCAATTCATCATATGAATTGAATACAGCGTACTATACTATATGTAATTGTTGGCTAGATATCTGTTGTTATTATTGGTTGTTATTATTCCTTATTATGCTGTAACATTATAGTGTTGTTGCGTTTGATTCTGCGAGTCGTCTCAAATGGCTGTTTTACATGTAACCAGCCTGAACTGTGCTGTCAGTTGACCAAAGTTGTTCTTTTTCATCTGTTTGTTTTTGCCCATAATTTTGGTTTTGACCATTGTTTTGTAACTGGAAGGTATGAATGAGAAATTGCATATTACTGAATCAGATACAGCGCACACACTGTATAATCACGTGCAGAGTCTTTCTTTGTAAGGATATTCGTGCTGTTTTATTTTGTATCAGATTTCCTTATATTGCATAACATCATTATGACATTTTCTTGTGACCTAAAGGTATTGTTCTCGAACGTTTAAGTATTTAAGTTTAAGTTTATTTTTTTACCCAGGGACAGTGCACATTAATCAACATCTTCAGTTTCCACATCAATGTAAATGTGCCAGAATTAGCTAATGAGCTTGTTTTCGTCTGTAGTCCCTGCCTACCATGAAGACAAACAGACTTCATTGACATGCTCAGTTTGATGTACAACACGCTCTGGTCATATCATGCTGATAAGGTGCATACAAAGGTTCAGAAGTGATAACGTGGTGTGTCTAAGTCTGGCACAAATCATCACCAAAGAAAAACAACAACTTTACTTTTACTGGGGCGGTGCCATTGCCAGAAGGTTAAAACAAAATGGTCATGAGTAAAAGAAAGCTCTAGTCACTCTACTACTGTACTATACTGTACTCTACTGTACTATAATGTACTGTACTACAGTATACTGTACAACAGCATCATTGATGCAGCAGTTTTTGAGGAACAGACCTTTAGTTTTCTTCTCCACCCTCTTCTCCCGTGTTGTTTTCTTCCGCCACACAATGCAAGGAACATGCAACACACACAACAATCGGGTTACAAGCACAAAAAGTCCCAGTTTCTTTCATATTTTACATGTACAAAGTGCTTCTTCACCTGATTGTCTGGTTATCAGAACCTCCCATCATGTTTACACACACAACTGCATTACCTCCACCGCTGGAGTAGATCCAGGCCTCGTCCTGATCGACACACAGCACCAAGGCTCAGTCTCTGTAGAGACCCTCTTACTATTGAGGGTCCATGAACAGTCTCTGTAGAGAGGCTCTCTTAGGGTCCAGGAACAGTCTCTGTAGAGACTCTCTTACTATTGAGGGTCCAGGAACAGTCTCTGTAGAGACTCTCTTAGGGTCCAGGAACAGTCTCTGTAGAGAGGCTCTCTTAGGGTCCAGGAACAGTCTCTGTAGAGACTCTCTTAGGGTCCAGGAACAGTCTCTGTAGAGACTCTCTTAGGGTCCAGGAACAGTCTCTGTAGAGAGGCTCTCTTAGGGTCCAGGAACAGTCTCTGTAGAGACTCTCTTAGGGTCCAGGAACAGTCTCTGTAGAGACTCTCTTAGGGTCCAGGAACAGTCTCTGTAGAGACTCTCTTAGGGTCCAGGAACAGTCTCTGTAGAGACTCTCTTAGGGTCCAGGAACAGTCTCTGTAGAGACTCTCTTAGGGTCCAGGAACAGTCTCTGTAGAGACTCTCTTAGGGTCCAGGAACAGTCTCTGTAGAGGCTCTCTTAGGGTCCAGGAACAGTCTCTGTAGAGACTCTCTTAGGGTCCAGGAACAGTCTCTGTAGAGACTCTCTTAGGGTCCAGGAACAGTCTCTGTAGAGGCTCTCTTAGGGTCCAGGAACAGTCTCTGTAGAGAGGCTCTCTTAGGGTCCAGGAACAGTCTCTGTAGAGGCTCTCTTAGGGTCCAGGAACAGTCTCTGTAGAGGCTCTCTTAAGGTCCAGGAACAGTCTCTGTAGAGACTCTCTTAGGGTCCAGGAACAGTCTCTGTAGAGGCTCTCTTAGGGTCCAGGAACAGTCTCTGTAGAGACTCTCTTAGGGTCCAGGAACAGTCTCTGTAGAGGCTCTCTTAGGGTCCAGGAACAGTCTCTGTAGAGACTCTCTTAGGGTCCAGGAACAGTCTCTGTAGAGACTCTCTTAGGGTCCAGGAACAGTCTCTGTAGAGACTCTCTTAGGGTCCAGGAACAGTCTCTGTAGAGACTCTCTTAGGGTCCAGGAACAGTCTCTGTAGAGACTCTCTTAGGGTCCAGGAACAGTCTCTGTAGAGACTCTCTTAGGGTCCAGGAACAGTCTCTGTAGAGACTCTCTTAGGGTCCAGGAACAGTCTCTGTAGAGACTCTCTTAGGGTCCAGGAACAGTCTCTGTAGAGAGGCTGCCTTAGGGTCCAGGAACAGTCTCAACACCCAACCTATGTTCATGTCAATATAGGTCGCAAATGCATACTTTAAAGGTCCGATCTGTAATCCAAATGTAAACAACAACACTGACTATAACAGATCAAGTCAAGTCAAGAGTCAAGTCAAGAGTTTTATTTGTCACGGCATACAAGTATACAATGAAATGCGGGTGGTCTATGATCTATATTCTGGTTGAAGAAAGTCCGAAAATCGTATTGTTCATTATCTCCAAATCAAGCTCCTCTGGAAATGTAAATACATCCCATATTACATGATAAAACATTTCCAGATTTGGCACCATAAAGTAAAAGAAAATAACAGAGAATTGGAACAAGATAAGATGAGCATATCTCTTGGTCATGGTGACGTTTAACTTAACAAGCATTTGTGAATGGGAGTTTGTCGTGGATTTACTCATAGGTTGTTCCTTGTCTGCACTGTATTTTGAAGAACTGGTGCTCACATTGATAACAAACCAAAAAAAAAACATTACTGAAGCCACACTTTTCGGACAATTTATTCTGACAAACCCTTTTAAGTTTTTGCCAATCCAAGGCATGCAGCCACTGTATCCGTCAGCAGTGATGGCAAAAGCATGACACAGCTAATCTGCAATTTATGTCTAATTTTGAACGAAAGACGATCACAAACCAATAAAGGATGACGTGGTATGACAAGTAATACCAAAACCTGCATAGATACTGCACAATATACTCATTTGAAAATGATCATGCATTTAGCACCCTTTTGTGTAAAATATAGTGAGCCCAGAGTTTAGTAACAGTTGAAATCAGTTTATATTTAATACATTTCTTGTTAACATTTGCCAGTCTCTCATGGTAGGAATGCTAAAGTAGCACTGCTTAACTGTGGTTTCAATTCATGTACAACGTAAATTCGAGTTCGAGTTCTTTGATGCCTTTCGGACACGGCCTGATTCTACTTCATAGCACTTTGGTTATACATCTTTGATGGGCACATATCGAAGTCTTGAACAAGCAAAACAGCTCAAAGTATAGGAGGTAGTACCCCACTAATGAAATAGCCATTATCAACTTGAATTACAGCAGCAGTAGGTTGTACTTTTACTTTTAGTTTTGCTTGCTCTGTTCAGGGCCTTTAAGGAGTCATTGAGCCCAATATTATGCCATACTGGCCACTGCAGTGCTGAAAGTCCATCCTCTGGAGGAGTTCAAGTCCTGTACTGCCTCTCTGTTAGGGATGAGTTCAAGTCCTGTCCTGCCTCTCTGTTAGGGATGAGTTCAAGTCCTGTCCTGCCTCTCTGTTAGGGATGAGTTCAAGTCCTGTACTGCCTCTCTGTTAGGGATGAGTTCGAATTTTTTAATTTTCCAATAGTCGTGGCAGTCTCCACATTCGATTTTCATGTCGGAGTCGAAAAATATATATATAAATTAAAAAAGAAATTCCAATATTTAAATTTTAAATTTAAATTTAAATTTTTTCTGTATTTTTCTAACCATCCCAATTTAGTCGTTATGCCAATTCCCTTCCTGGTCGTTGCGTGCATTTCCCCCCCACCTGCCGGTCTAGGGAGGGTTGATAGATACTATCACATGTCTCCTCCGATACATGCAGAGTCAGCCGGCCGCTTCTTTTCACCTGACAGCGAGGACTCTCACTGGGGGAGCGTAACGCGTGGGAGGCTCACACTACTTCCCCCAGTTCCCTCCCTCGCTGAGCAGGCGCCCCGACCGACCTGTAGGAGTCGCTGTTTACAACGACCAGGATACACACCCCACCGGCTTCCCACCCGCTAACACTGCCAATTGTGTTAGTATGGACCGCTGACAGCTGGATTCGATACCAGTGTCTCTGCGGTGGTAGGCAGGCGCTTAGTCCGCTGCGCTACCCAGCCGCCCTCGAATATTTTTTTTTAATACATTTCTATATTTAGAGGCAGCCTAATTTTCGTAGCCTAATTGATCTAAAAGATGCACATGCTACTGTTTCTGTTTGTTTATTAAAACCGGTTGATGTTATTATAGGCTACGATGGTGAATGGTGTCATTTAGATTTATTGTCGGTCAGCTGAGCCGATCAACGTTCTGAAGGATTATCTGAAGTGCCTATTTTTGTGCAATACCGTTTGATTTTAATGATCCATTATATTAAAAAGAATAACTGAATTTAACTGAAACTGAAAATTTTAACTGAATTTAAAATGAAACAGAAAATAACAACTCCGTTGGGGGGGGGGGGGGGTAGGATTTTCGAATATTCGGTCTTAAGAACAGTAGACTATTCTAAAATGATTTTGGTCAGTCATACACATCCCTACTCTCTATTCCTATGCCACAAAACAAACTACCGGTACAAATACAAGAATACACATTTCTGTGAAATTGACAGGGGTCCTTTATGTGTGGAGTTTGCATGTTCTCCCTGTGTTTGCTATAGGTACATACAGTACTCCTGCCATTGCCTTTGACCAAACTACTGGCATTAGAACTGGAGTTTGTGGGCGGCCGGGTAGTGCAGCGGACTAAGCGTCTGTCTACCACCACAGAGACAGTGGGATCGAATCCAGCTGTGGTGCTTCCGGGTTGGCCGACCGTCCACACTAACACAATTGGCAGTGTTAGAGGGTGGGAAACCCGGCGAGGGTGGGTCCTGGTCGTTGTAAACAGCGACTCCTACAGTTCGGTCGGGGGGCCTGCACAGCGAGGGAAGGATCTAAGAGAGGTAGTGCAGGGCTCCAGACTAACTTTTTACATTGGTTGCACCAGTGCGCCTAACTTTTTCATTTAGGTGCACCAGCACATAATTTAGGCGCACCCAAACATTTTCACCGCGCCTCTTGCCGCTGCAATAATAAATTTAAGCGTTACCGTTACCTTTTTTGTCAGTTCCCATACACATTAGTAATTTCTTAATATGTAATGTAAATTATTGTAAACAGGAATAAAAGGTACAGATAAATGTTTTTTCTCAAGCCATTTGTCTGAACTTTAAGACCTGATGTGTGTCATATGACAATTTCTTGTTTGAGAAGCGCTTTTTCTATTTGCCGCCGTCTGGCGCTGAAATGCTTCGTGGAGAGGCACTGTTGATGTGCTGGCAACACACCTGTCACGACACAGTATGTGTTTTTTGGAGACACTATGCTTTTTTAATGTTTCTATTCTGAATGTTGATGATCTGACAGCAAACGCAGTACTGCCAGCCATATTAGGACCACACTCCTTGCAATACATGCAAACCATACTGTTTGTTGCTTTATCGTAGCGGAGCCAGGGAAATTGAACCAGCCATTCCTTCCGAAAGGTATATATTTTGGTTTCAGGTTTCACAGTGGCGCAGTGGCGTCATTCAGTGAATAACGATCAGAGGCAGATCAGAGCTGGTCTTTGCATAATGCACGTGTTAACTTAGAACCAATCAAAGGCAGAGATTTTTTTATTTTTTATTTTTTTTGAGAACGTACATGGCCGGGAAAAAGATGCTACACACACACACACACACACACACACACACACACACACACACACACACACACACACACACACACACACACACACACACACACACACACACAAAGAAGCGGTGGGCTGGGTACACATGTGTCGGAGGAAGCATTATGATTATTTTGGTAAATTATGTTTCCCAACCAAGTGCATCTCTTTGAAATAATGTTAGTTCAGAAAGATGAGATCCTTATTCATGACCACAAGGTAAATAAATATTAGATACAGTAAGAAGAGATCCTTATTCATGGCCACAAGGTAAATAAATATTAGATACAGTAAGAAGAGATCCTTATTCATGGCCACAAGGTAAATAAATATTAGATACAGTAAGAAGAGATCCTTATTCATGGCCACAAGGTAAATAAATATTAGATACAGTAAGAAGAGATCCTTATTCATGGCCACAAGGTAAATAAATATTAGATACAGTAAGAAGAGATCCTTATTCATGGCCACAAGGTAAATAAATATTAGATACAGTAAGAAGAGATCCTTATTCATGGCCACAAGGTAAATAAATATTAGATACAGTAAGAAGAGATCCTTATTCATGGCCACAAGGTAAATAAATATTAGATACAGTAAGAAGAGATCCTTATTCATGGCCACAAGGTAAATACATATTAGATACAGTAAGAAGAGATCCTTATTCATGGCCACAAGGTAAATAAATATTAGATACAGTAAGAAGAGATCCTTATTCATGGCCACAAGGTAAATACATATTAGATACAGTAAGAAGAGATCCTTATTCATGGCCACAAGGTAAATAAATATTAGATACAGTAAGAAGAGATCCTTATTCATGGCCACAAGGTAAATAAATATTAGATACAGTAAGAAGAGATCCTTATTCATGGCCACAAGGTAAATAAATATTAGATACAGTAAGAACAGATCCTTATTCATGGCCACAAGGTAAATACATATTAGATACACTAAGATGAGATTCTCATTCGTGGCCACAAGGTAAATATATAAAATAAAAGTGCTACTGTAGGAATAGTGCCTCTAGGCTAAGTGTAAACTGGAGCTAACATCAGAGGAATATAAAGGTACAACTTACCTTGGTCTTGATAAAAAGAACAAGGACTTGTTGGCCACTTTCCAGAGCTTGTGACTAGGGGTGTAACAATGCATCGATCCTAAGGTGACGATTCAACTGCATCGATTTGAAAATGTAACAATCGATTATGCTGAGTGAATCAGTTCCCCCAGCCACATTTGTGTATAATTCTGTTTGGGGGGAATTAACTGATCGAAAAATTTATCGAATCGCATCGAATCGAATCGTGGTCAAATGAAGATATTTCATGATGCATTGAATCGTTGCCTGAGGAATCGTAATAGAATCGAATCGTTGTGGGGTCGAATCGTTACACCCTTACTTGTGACTATTAAATGCTTTCTTCCCAGTGAAGAAGTTGTCATAGTTGTTGTGCTAATATGCTGTGTCAGGCTGTCTGGCAGTTATGTATTTGGCCAAAGCGTGGTTTGAGGGCAAAGGATCCTGCACTCCAACAATCAAACCCTTTGCAACATATCATAGAGTAGTCTGTTTCTTTCTTTCTTAAAAAGCCCTTCATAGGATCTAGGATCATAGCCAAAACAGGGCGCAGTTGTAAAGACCCCTTAAGTGTCTACGGTGAAAATTAACAGTGTTTTTTTCACAGTAATCTTTTCCAGTTTAAAAGATCACAGATCAAATTGTGTGTCTTTTTTTGTGTCATGGGATGATTTAATAAGTCTTGTAATATACATGTGTTAAATAAATATTGAAAAAGGCAGGTGTAGCATATTTGCTGATTATTTGATTCAATTTACCAAGCACCTAATTTTCTCACGGTTACAAAACCTTGTTGTCACTGTTCACTACATGGTTGTGTGAAGCCTAGACAAAGGTACAATGAAACATTACAGTATGTCATAAGATGGTATGGTATTACTTGATGATTACCAGCATGGTTTCACATAGCATGTACTAAATGTATGAAATGCTATTTCTATTATGTAAGGGATAATGTATAGCTACGAGGTCATTGTCGCAAAATAATTGACCGACACGGAGTTTAAAATACCGAGGCGCAGCGCCGAGGTGTTTTAAACGTCAGTGAAGGTCAATTATTTTGCGACAATGATCGAGTATAGCTATACATTATCCCGCTTATTACATGGCTAACTTACTAACAATATACCTAATTCATCGACAAGACTAGATTAAATGCAGACGCAGTTGTTCTGTGGCTCTGTCAGCCCAAATAAAGTGATTATTATTATCGGCAGTCGGCAGGTCTGTGGTCTGATTGCATGACTGAGTGCAGCTGTGCATATGCTGAGCTGCACTGAGGCAGTGTGTCAGTGGGGCTTGATTGCGAACAGCTGCGCACAGCGGTCATTATTGTCCCACAGCGGTCATTATTGTGTGATAACGGACCTCTGACGCACGCTATTGACCAATCACAAGCAAGCATTTCGGCGAATGTGAAAACGCCATGTAATAACTTTGGTTAACTACCACTTTAGCAGAGGCATCATCTGATATGTCCTTGCAGCAATGGAAGGTACAACCCATTTGGCAAGAGTAGTTTGACATGTGGGTTTCAAGTCATTCTTGCCTTGATATAAAAAAAAATCAAAAGACGCCATTCTTATTTCATAGGCTTTTTAATCATTACTGAAAATGTTCAAGTTCTTTTCTGACGACGTACCGTTGCCATTGGCTTCCGTTGGTGTATCTGAAACATTGTGTTTTAAACACCACATGAACCCAGAAAAACCACCCCATCTCATTAATGCCAGAGACACACACAAGGACACCAAAGCCTGCATACCTCTGTGCTGGTCAACAAGAGATTCTGCTCCAATCACACGTAGAGGAGCTGGCGGAGACGATGGACCAGATCACTAAAGAGCTGCTGAGCTCCATGGCCAGTCTGAACCATCTGTTAACATAGGCACCATGTCCTACTCATCAATCATATAGTTGTACGCAGGGGTGTAAAGTACTTGAGTAATTGTACTTCGTTACAATACTTAAGTACTGTTTTGGGGGATTTGTACTTTACTCAAGTATTATTAGGTTTGTATAGTTGCACTTTTACTCAATTACATTTCAGAGAAAAAAAAACATACTTTTTACTCCTTACATTTAAAATGCAGACCTACAAAGTACAAAGTACAAATCTCACAGGTCCAACCATTTTAATTAGTACATTTGTTTCTCTGGCCGAACTAACGTTAACGTTATTAATCCTGCGGCCACACTTTATTTAAAAACAGCCAATCAAATCCCCATCAATGGAAAATGAACCCGCCCATACCCATGTTGATTGGTCCTTGTGCAAGACTAGAAAGCGGGGATCTTTGATTAAACACCTGCTATCAGAAGAATAGACAGTCAGAAATAAAGTTTTTACTTTAACTTTTTAGTACTTGAGTACATTTAAAAGTAGACGCTTTTTGACTTTTACTCAAGTGTGTTTTTAGCCAGATACTCTGACTTTTACTTGAGTACGATTTTGAGACGGTACCCATACTTTCACTTAATTAAGTATAATTTCTGGGTACTTTTTACACCCCTTATCAATCATATAGTTGTTCAGTAGAGTCCTTTCTTACAATCCATGCTGTTCTTCATACTTGATACCTGGAGCTCCGGCTAGTCGGACACAGTAATGGAGGCCACTCTTCAGTCTGTACAAGCCCTGAAGTAATAATAATAATAATAATAATTCATTACATTTATATAGCGCTTTTCTCAGACTCAAAACGCTTTACAACGTAGGGTTAGGGAAATGGCCTCCTTCAGCACCACTGGTAGCACCCAACCTTGGGCTACAGGCTCAATGACTACCATACACTGGCACCAGGCACACATCACACTACACAATGGCTGAACGGCTCAGGAGACAGGGATTGATATCAGCCAATTAAGGGGAAGGGATGATTACTGTAGGTGGCTTTGATGTCAGAGACCTGATTGGGAATTTGGGTAACAGTGGACCCAAAGCAACGTTTGTTTTCAAGTGTGAAGTGCTTTAATGCAATGGCCCCATTAACTTTACATGAATCTTGTGTCTAACTAAAGGAGGATCTGGGCCTCCAGTATGAAGCACAGGATGGATTGTGGTGAGAAACCCTTCAACAACACCAGGGCTCCAAACCCTCTTAAGTAAACCCATCAGGAATTTACTGTAGTGAAAAAAGAAAAAGAAGGAAAAGATCCAAATCGGTTCAGTGATGTAATCTTTGTACGAGTAACATGTCAGTGAGCTCTGTTGATTTGATCACCTTCAGAAGTTATTCCCCCCATACCGTTTAGATTTCTACCTTGCGTCACCCACCAGTCTTGCGAGATTACACAATTACCATCCAGGAATTCCATTTGATCTCCTCGGCAATTTCCTCCCCCCTCTTGACATAACGATGCCTTTGCCCAACCTACCGCTTAAAAGTACAGTATGTCAAGTGTCACTCAGCTGAGGAGAAAAAGAGAAAGCCAGGCTGCCATGGGAACAACACAAGAAGACATAAAGTGGTGTTTTGGGGTAAGCACAGTTTAGGACAGTCCTTTACTCTGTTTCTGAGTTTCTTGTTCATATCTGCCCCTCCCTCCCCTTTCTCCTTGTTGTGCGTCTGTGTTCTGTGTGCCTGATGAGTCCATCTATCTTTTGTGTTCCCCGTTTTATTTTTACTTTCTTTTTTGCATTTCCAAATGGTAATTTCCTACCAAAATCTTAAAAAAACAAAATGTCAGTTCGCCAGGTGCAAGGTGTTGTAGTTAAATGTGTGCAGTGCTGGTGACTCGTGTGTTTTATTTGTTTGCCTGTTGGGGAAATGTTTGCAATGCCCTTTTTTCAAGATAGAGGGATTGCTAGTCTTGACTTTGACCAATCTGGCAACCCACAGAGATAACATTCTTCTGCACTGGGTGTTTGTCTTGCAAAGTACTTTTATTTTCTCTGAACATTTTGTGCTGCTAAGCCTTTGCTATTAAGGCAACCCAAACATGCTATAGACAGTAGACAGTGTACCTCCTCTGGGCCAGAGAACTGTTTTAACATGTGGCCTCTAGATCAAACATACACCAACACTCCTTCAGGTTCGTTTCCTAGTCTCCTTTCCTCATCACCTTTATCCCAAACCTCTGAAAGGCACTAGACAAGTCGGAGCAAAATACAAACTCTCGCCTGTCTAGTCCTTCCTGAACGGGATGGGGAGGGACAAGGAGACTAATATGATACCAGGAGTGTTGGAACGTAGTTATAATAAATAATATAGCTATAGTCCCGCCCCACCCGCCGGCCTTCACTCTTAACGTTGTCCCTTTTCTCTGATTGGTCTGTTTTTGCAGTTGGAGGAAGACAGACACCACCCAAGGCCCAATCAGCTGAGGAGGCTGGCCTCCTATGTCTTCTCTTCGTCCACTCTGGAGACGGAGCAGTACCCCCACGGCGGAGGCAGCTTCATCCAGCGCAGCCGCTCGGCCGAGAGCAGCCCCGCCCACATGAACAACAGCAGCAGCTGCTCCGGCCGCAGCCGCCGTCACGGCCCCCTGCAGGCGCCGGGGAGCCCGCGAAGCAGACACTCCGTTTTGAACGTGTCCCGCACACAGCTCCAGCAGATGCTTGCGAAGCTAATGAGCAAGAATACAAGTTGAGGGGCACCTTCGCATGCAGAGATGTACTCACACACAAGTACACACATATACACACACACACAGTACACACACAAAGAGAGACCGCGCAGCACAAAAGACAAAAAAAACAACACATATACAACGTTGCCCGTAAGCCATATCATTGGTCGGGGCAGAGTAGAACACATGCACTAATGTGCTGGATAAGAAAGACATACAGTCATGCGTTTCTGTACAAACATGCACACACGCAAACACACGCAAACACACACGCACACACACACACACACACACACACACACACACACACACACACACTGCTTCACCGACTACTTTTTGAATTGAGTAAAAGAAAAAGAGTGCTGACAGAGGGAAATATTTTCCATGCAATAAACTCTTGAAAGCTGCTCTTTGCAAATTCAGTGTTGCACATGCCAGAAAATTGGCACCATTTTGAGTAAACTTGTGGAGATGGTAACCTGATGTTTGCTTCTTGTTTCAATGTGGGTGTGCGAAGAGAAGAGATCAAAATACCTTGGACTGCTGTGAGACTGTTGAGCTTCATCGCGTTTCTCGCTTCGTCATTTTCTGCTTTACGCTCCTGACCTGAGGTTGTCGTCGTATGCAGGCCATGCCGGCGATGGTTTTAGCAGCCTCCCCCCCCCCCCCCCCCCTGAACCATCTGGTACCATAATATGTTGAGCATTATCATCACCATAACTTCATGGACAAAACAATAATAATAGACCTTCTATTAAAAGGTATTCATCGATGCAGAACAAAATGATCCGTACGAAAATCTCATGTTGTGGTGTAGCAAGCGACCATCGACATTTTGTTGCAAGTCAAATGCACAGGAGGAACGTGGCTTCTGATAAATGATTGATTAGTGAAGCCTAGAGAGGTTTTTAATAAAGGTGTTAGACACATTCTAACGACAAGATGGCGTTGTTCTCCCGTAGTCATCTAGAGAGTGATCACTGAAAGCAGATAATACATTGTTCCTTAGTAATGACAGTCACTCTTATTTTGCTGTGTGATCCATCTGGATAGAAAGTACTGTACGTGCAATTAACCCCCAGGGTTGTTTTAGCTTGGTTTGGACTACCAGGTGGGTGGGATTTGCCACACACAAAAAAAACAATTCACTGAGTGCCAGAAAGTGTAGCTATTTGGAACGTCGATTAACTTCCCTGACATTACCCTCTTGATGTGGTAGATCGCACCCCATCTGGAACTCCACAAAGTTGAAATTAAATGGCAAGGATTACTTGCACATTGTATGTGATGCAGGCCTGGAAAAAGAAGCTATGTGCAAGTCCCTTTTATCTTAATGAGAGTGATGGATACGAGGTGCAATAATATGCAAGGTGTGATGTCACAGGCTATGTGTAATGCTATGGCACGGTGTTACAACAGTGGCAGTTGAGGAGGTGGTATTGTATGCTAACATGATGTAAGATTGTAGTATAGGCTATAAGTCAATGTTAATAAGGTTGATAGGAGAGTATATAGGTGTGCGGCAAGTGGGTATGTATGCTGTTTGGCTTGTGTGAATACTTGTCTAACACATTACCGATCCCTTGAAATTCCTCTAGATGGGAGTAAAGCATTTAAATTAGCCTACAATATTCTCAGTGACCTGGCTGCATGTTTCATTCAGCTGTGACTTTATTTCCTATTTAAGCGTTAGCTAGTTACAATGTTGCATTACTTGTTGATAAAAAAATAACTGCACTTGAGCCCCTTTTCCCTAACTAGTTGCAACAATAAATACTCACTATGAAACTGTCAAGTGTTGAAAAGGGCATATGTTTGGGCGGCTGAGTGGCACAGTGGGCAAGGCGCTCGCCACTAACGCAGGATATGCTGGGTTCGAGCCCAGCTCTCGGCGTTGCTACCGGCTTGGCCAGTCGTCATACTAACACAATTGGCAGTGTTAGAGGGTGGGAAAGTTGGTGGGTGGGGATCGTACGTTGTGGACAGCGACTCCTACAGGTCGGTTGGTGCGCCTGTACAGCAGAATCAGGAAGTATCGGGGGCAGCGTGAGCCTCCCACGCGTTACTCCTCGCCACTGAGAGATCTGTGGAGGTGAAAAGATGCGACAGCTGCCTCCTCGTGTACCGGAGGGGACACACGTGATGCAAGGCTTGGTCCTCACTGCAGCCGACCAGTGGGAGGCATGGTCTAGCAACGTTCGAGACAGGGGAGGGGAGAATTGAAGGGAGAATTGGAGAGGCGAAATTGGGATGGGAGAAAAATAGAAAAATAAGGAGAAAAAGTGGATAAAAAAAAATAAAGGGCATATGTTTGTTTTTTATTATTACATCGTTTTCAATACAGCATTCCGCAAGTTAGAGTAACTTTACTTAAAAACAACTTAAAATGGCTGTCCCGGCTACATTGGGTGAATGCCAAGTATCCACCAATCAGGAGCATCCTAACGTTGTGACCGATATGCCTTACACCCTCGGAAGAGATGGATGGCGCTGCGCGCCTCAGTGGGTTGATACCCTGCATTCACCCACTGAAGTAGCAGAAGAAGAGCGAACATGGCCGTTTTAAATAGTTTTTTATGGAATGCTGTATTTTAAACTACGGAATAATTTTTATTTTTTTTAAACATATGCACTTTTCAACTGTCAACACTGGTAGCTTCATGTTCAGTAGTAATGTCCTTGTTGCAACTAGTTAGGGAAGGGAGTCATGGGGTTAGAGTGCAGTGGTCCCTTCCCGCTGCGAGCTCTACTCCCGAAGCTAATATGTGCAATATGTATTTTGTTTTCATAATTATGTTTTACATTGAAATGCTGTTGTATAAGTAGGATAATGAACTTGGGTTCGGGTGTCATTTAAACTGTGCAACGCGCAGCCCCTCGTTCATTATCCCTTACGTATATACCCTCAACTCGTTCATTATCTCTTACGTATATACCCTCAACTCGTTCATTATCCCTTACGTATATACCCTCAACTCGTTCATTATCCCTTACATATATAACATCAACTCATTCATTATCCCTTACGTATATACCCTCAACTCGTTCATTATCCCTTACGTATGTACCCTCAACTCATTCATCATCCCTTACATATATACCCTCAACTCATTCATTATCCCTTACATATATACCCTCAACTCGTTCATTATCCCTTACGTATGTACCCTCAACTTGTTCATTATCCCTTACGTATATACCCTCAACTCGTTCATTATCCCTTACGTATATACCCTCAACTCGTTCATTATCCCCTACGTATGTACCCTCAACTTGTTCATTATCCCTTACATATATACCCTCAACTCGTTCATTATCCCCTACGTATATACCCTCAACTCGTTCATTATCCCTTACGTATGTACCCTCAACCCCGCTACCATAAACGATGTTGTTGTGTGAGCCCCCTGGCAGTGTGTGAGTAGTCACCTACTGTAGAATGCATACCAGGAGCGTTAAAACAGGATTATTAAAGTCCAACTGAAGTTGGCATTAACACTTTCATTGCCAACCATGCGGTGCACCTTACCCCACTTGAATGCCACCACCCACTTCAATGATAGAGCTCTCATATTTGCAAACGCATAAACTATGTCTTAAATTATGGCTATGTGTCTAATCTGGCCGTCGCTTGTCAATGACTTGTTTGCAATCAACATTGTCGAAACGGATTGTTTTTTAATCGGTTCATTTCCGTTTTATACCATTTTGAAGTTTCAGGAAAATATTAAGATTCTGTGATAATTGCCCTTTACTGGAATATTCTGGAATACACAAAAAACGTTGTCATTTTTCGGCCTATTTATGAATCGTTTTCAAATAAACGCTAGATTATCCATAGTATATGTGTACGTATGCACGCTATAGAAGCGAGCTGAAAAATCGATTCTCTCATTTCCTGATCAGCACACACACACACATAGGGCACACGTTGATATCTCTGTGAAAAAAGGTCTGATTATCCTAAGACTGGTAAAATAGATTCCTTACCTCAGATCAGATGTTCTCCAAAAAGATTATTCCAATTCCTGATCGCCATTCCAAATATCGATCGCGTTTATTGATACAACACTGGGTACTTGAAATATGTATTCCACGCAGTTCTGATGGTCCACAATGAATCCGATCCTCTCGGGTGACTTGCCCGAGAAGTAAAATGAGGAAGCAGGATTTCTTTTTTACCATGTGTTTCATTCAATCCATTCCAAAGGGGTGCAGTACAACAGGGAGAGACGATAGGGGGCGGTATTTTCCCAATGGAGCTCAGAGAGAGTTTGCAGCACTAACGTGAGATTAGATTGATGAAATATGAATTCAAATCGCTAATAAATAAAAAAGCGAGATCTCTCGTCGTTGGCAATGAACGGTCGGCATGAACAAATGAGATATCTCGTCGTTGGCATTGAAAGTGTTAATATACCTTTTTACCAGTTTGAAGCCATATTAAATAGTTTTTGGAACCATATTTAATTGGTGAAAAGTAAATACAGTAACGTTGTTTTTATGGATCTAATCAGATTATCCTTGGACTTGACAAACTGCTGGGGGGGGGGGGGGGGGGTGCAGAGAGATCATAATATTTATGAGTGAAACTTGAGTGACAGGTGATAGCTGGCTGGGCTGTGATGCCGTTCTCTCAAATAAATAAGCCATTTTGCATAACATTAGTGTGTAACGTATCATTGCACTACACACGTTGGCTCTACACACTGCTATGATTGAAAGATGGACACGGGACGATCCGTCCCAAATAAAGGCAGTTACAGTCAATCTCAAGCACCTGGGCCCAAATGAACAATTTACAGTTTCTCATGCAGGGCGGCTCCCTCTTTGTGTTGCATGGAAAGGAACATACTGGACAATCCCACCTCCGGTACAGCGCTGTCCCCAGTTGTAGTACCGTACTTTCACCACCAGATGTCATCTGTGCACACTGACTCATTTTCACTATTCAGGGGGAAAGGGTTTCTAATAATATTCAGCTACTACTAAGAGCCAAGTCACAGGCTCATTGATGGGCAACTTGCATTACATGCTTTGCCTTCGTGTACACGGGCACCACTCCCCACACATTCTGTTTGGGTGAGCCTAAGTGATGTGCACTACCAGCTGTTGATGCTGTAGCCCTGAGGACTGCTGTCTGTCTTGATGCTGTTGCTGCAGTCTTGAGGACTGCTGTCTTAATGTTGCTGCAGTCTTGAGGACTTCTGTCTTAATGTTGTTGCTGCAGTCTTGAGGACTTCTGTCTTGAGGACTGCTGTCTTAATGTTGCTGCAGCAGTCTTGAGGACTTCTGTCTTAATGCTGCTGCAGCAGTCTTGAGGACTTCTGTCTTAATGTTGCTGCAGTCTTGAGGACTTCTGTCTTAATGTTGCTGCAGCAGTCTTGAGGACTTCTGTCTTAATGTTGCTGCAGTCTTGAGGACTTCTGTCTTAATGTTGCTACAGTCTTGAGGACTTCTGTCTTAATGTTGCTGCAGTCTTGAGGACTTCTGTCTTAATGTTGCTGCAGTCTTGAGGACTTCTGTCTTAATGTTGCTGCTGCAGTCTTGAGGACTTCTGTCTTAATGTTGCTGCAGCAGTCTTGAGGACTTCTGTCTTAATGTTGCTGCTGTCTTGAGGACTTCTGTCTTAATGTTGCTGCAGCAGTCTTGAGGACTTCTGTCTTAATGTTGCTGCAGTCTTGAGGACTTCTGTCTTAATGTTGCTGCTGTCTTGAGGACTTCTGTCTTGATGTTGTTGCTGCTGTCTTGAGGACTTCTGTCTTAATGTTGCTGCAGCAGTCTTGAGGACTTCTGTCTTAATGTTGCTGCAGTCTTGAAGACTTCTGTCTTAATGTTGCTGCTGCTGTCTTGAGGACTTCTGTCTTAATGTTGCTGCTGCAGTCTTGAGGACTTCTGTCTTAATGTTGCTGCTGCAGTCTTGAGGACTTCTGTCTTAATGTTGCTGCTGCAGTCTTGAGGACTTCTGTCTTAATGCTGCTGCAGTCTTGAGGACTTCTGTCTTAATGTTGCTACAGTCTTGAAGACTTCTGTCTTAATGCTGCTGCAGTCTTGAAGACTTCTGTCTTAATGTTGCTGCTGCAGTCTTGAGGACTTCTGTCTTAATGTTGCTGCAGTCTTGAGGACTTCTGTCTTAATGTTGCTGCTGCAGTCTTGAGGACTTCTGTCTTAATGTTGCTGCTGTCTTGAGGACTTCTGTCTTAATGCTGCTGCAGTCTTGATGACTTCTGTCTTAATGTTGCTGCTGTCTTGAGGACTTCTGTCTTAATGTTGCTGCAGTCTTGAGGACTTCTGTCTTAATGTTGCTGCAGTCTTGAGGACTTCTGTCTTAATGTTGCTGCAGTCTTGAGGACTTCTGTCTTAATGTTGCTGCAGTCTTGAGGACTTCTGTCTTAATGTTGCTGCAGTCTTGAGGACTTCTGTCTTAATGTTGCTGCTGTCTTGAGGACTTCTGTCTTAATGTTGCTGCAGTCTTGAGGACTTCTGTCTTGAGGACTTCTGTCTTAATGTTGCTGCTGCTGTCTTGAGGACTTCTGTCTTGATGTTGTTGCTGCAGTCTTGAGGACTTCTGTCTTAATGTTGCTACAGTCTTGAGGACTTCTGTCTTAATGTTGCTGCTGCAGTCTTGAGGACTTCTGTCTTAATGTTGCTACAGTCTTGAGGACTTCTGTCTTAATGTTGCTGCTGTCTTGAGGACTTCTGTCTTAATGTTGCTGCTGCAGTCTTGAGGACTTCTGTCTTAATGTTGCTGCTGCAGTCTTGAGGACTTCTGTCTTAATGCTGCTGCAGTCTTGAGGACTTCTGTCTTAATGTTGCTGCAGTCTTGAGGACTTCTGTCTTAATGTTGCTGCTGTCTTGAGGACTTCTGTCTTAATGTTGCTGCAGTCTTGAGGACTTCTGTCTTAATGTTGCTGCTGCAGTCTTGAGGACTTCTGTCTTAATGTTGCTGCAGCAGTCTTGAGGACTTCTGTCTTAATGTTGCTGCTGCAGTCTTGAGGACTTCTGTCTTAATGTTGCTGCAGTCTTGAGGACTTCTGTCTTAATGTTGCTACAGTCTTGAGGACTTCTGTCTTAATGTTGCTGCAGTCTTGAGGACTTCTGTCTTAATGTTGCTGCAGTCTTGAGGACTTCTGTCTTAATGCTGCTGCAGTCTTGAGGACTTCTGTCTTAATGTTGCTGCTGTCTTGAGGACTTCTGTCTTAATGTTGCTGCAGTCTTGAGGACTTCTGTCTTAATGTTGCTGCTGCAGTCTTGAGGACTTCTGTCTTGAGGACTTCTGTCTTAATGTTGCTGCAGTCTTGAGGACTTCTGTCTTAATGTTGTTGCTGCAGTCTTGAGGACTTCTGTCTTAATGTTGCTGCAGTCTTGAGGACTTCTGTCTTAATGTTGCTGCAGTCTTGAGGACTTCTGTCTTAATGTTGCTGCTGTCTTGAGGACTTCTGTCTTAATGTTGCTGCAGTCTTGAGGACTTCTGTCTTAATGTTGCTGCAGTCTTGAGGACTTCTGTCTTAATGTTGCTACAGTCTTGAGGACTTCTGTCTTAATGTTGCTGCAGTCTTGAGGACTTCTGTCTTAATGTTGCTACAGTCTTGAGGACTTCTGTCTTAATGCTGCTGCAGTCTTGAGGACTTCTGTCTTAATGTTGCTACAGTCTTGAGGACTTCTGTCTTAATGTTGCTGCAGTCTTGAGGACTTCTGTCTTAATGCTGCTGCAGTCTTGAAGACTTCTGTCTTAATGTTGCTGCAGTCTTGAGGACTTCTGTCTTAATGTTGCTGCAGTCTTGAAGACTTCTGTCTTAATGTTGCTGCAGTCTTGAGGACTTCTGTCTTAATGTTGCTGCAGTCTTGAGGACTTCTGTCTTAATGTTGCTGCTGTCTTGAGGACTTCTGTCTTAATGTTGCTGCAGTCTTGAAGACTTCTGTCTTAATGTTGCTGCAGTCTTGAGGACTTCTGTCTTAATGTTGCTGCAGTCTTGAAGACTTCTGTCTTAATGTTGCTGCAGTCTTGAAGACTTCTGTCTTAATGTTGCTGCAGTCTTGAGGACTTCTGTCTTAATGCTGCTGCAGTCTTGAGGACTTCTGTCTTAATGTTGCTGCTGCAGTCTTGAGGACTTCTGTCTTAATGTTGCTGCAGTCTTGAGGACTTCTGTCTTAATGTTGCTGCTGTCTTGAGGACTTCTGTCTTAATGTTGCTGCAGTCTTGAGGACTTCTGTCTTAATGTTGCTGCAGTCTTGAGGACTTCTGTCTTAATGTTGCTGCTGTCTTGAGGACTTCTGTCTTAATGTTGCTGCTGCAGTCTTGAGGACTTCTGTCTTGAGGACTTCTGTCTTAATGTTGCTGCAGTCTTGAGGACTTCTGTCTTAATGTTGCTGCTGCAGTCTTGAGGACTTCTGTCTTAATGTTGCTGCTGCAGTCTTGAGGACTTCTGTCTTAATGTTGCTGCAGTCTTGAGGACTTCTGTCTTGAGGACTTCTGTCTTAATGTTGCTGCAGTCTTGAGGACTTCTGTCTTAATGTTGCTGCTGCAGTCTTGAGGACTTCTGTCTTAATGTTGCTGCAGTCTTGAGGACTTCTGTCTTGAGGACTTCTGTCTTAATGTTGCTGCAGTCTTGAGGACTTCTGTCTTGAGGACTTCTGTCTTAATGTTGTTGCTGCAGTCTTGAGGACTTCTGTCTTAATGTTGCTGCTGCAGTCTTGAGGACTTCTGTCTTAATGTTGCTGCAGTCTTGAGGACTTCTGTCTTGAGGACTTCTGTCTTAATGTTGCTGCTGCAGTCTTGAGGACTTCTGTCTTAATGTTGCTGCAGTCTTGAGGACTTCTGTCTTAATGTTGCTGCTGCAGTCTTGAGGACTTCTGTCTTAATGTTGCTGCAGTCTTGAGGACTTCTGTCTTAATGTTGCTGCAGTCTTGAGGACTTCTGTCTTAATGTTGCTGCAGTCTTGAGGACTTCTGTCTTAATGTTGCTGCTGCAGTCTTGAGGACTTCTGTCTTAATGTTGCTGCAGTCTTGAGGACTTCTGTCTTAATGTTGATGCAGTCTTGAGGACTTCTGTCTTAATGTTGCTGCAGTCTTGAGGACTTCTGTCTTAATGTTGCTGCAGTCTTGAGGACTTCTGTCTTAATGTTGCTACAGTCTTGAGGACTTCTGTCTTAATGTTGCTGCAGTCTTGAGGACTTCTGTCTTAATGTTGCTGCAGTCTTGAAGACTTCTGTCTTAATGTTGCTGCAGTCTTGAGGACTTCTGTCTTAATGTTGCTGCAGTCTTGAGGACTTCTGTCTTAATGTTGCTGCAGTCTTGAGGACTTCTGTCTTAATGTTGCTGCAGTCTTGAGGACTTCTGTCTTAATGTTGCTGCTGCAGTCTTGAAGACTTCTGTCTTAATGCTGCTGCAGTCTTGAGGACTTCTGTCTTAATGCTGCTGCAGTCTTGAGGACTTCTGTCTTAATGTTGCTGCAGTCTTGAGGACTTCTGTCTTAATGTTGCTGCTGCAGTCTTGAGGACTTCTGTCTTAATGTTGCTGCAGTCTTGAGGACTTCTGTCTTAATGTTGCTGCTGCAGTCTTGAGGACTTCTGTCTTAATGTTGCTGCTGCAGTCTTGAAGACTTCTGTCTTAATGTTGCTGCAGTCTTGAGGACTTCTGTCTTAATGTTGCTGCTGCAGTCTTGAGGACTTCTGTCTTAATGTTGCTGCTGCAGTCTTGAAGACTTCTGTCTTAATGTTGCTGCTGCAGTCTTGAAGACTTCTGTCTTAATGTTGCTGCTGCAGTCTTGAGGACTTCTGTCTTAATGTTGCTGCTGCAGTCTTGAAGACTTCTGTCTTAATGTTGTTGCTGCAGTCTTGAGGACTTCTGTCTTAATGTTGCTGCTGCAGTCTTGAGGACTTCTGTCTTAATGTTGCTGCTGCAGTCTTGAAGACTTCTGTCTTAATGTTGCTGCTGCAGTCTTGAGGACTTCTGTCTTAATGTTGCTGCAGTCTTGAGGACTTCTGTCTTAATGTTGCTGCAGTCTTGAGGGCTTCTGTCTTAATGTTGCTACAGTCTTGAGGACTTCTGTCTTAATGTTGCTGCAGTCTTGAGGACTTCTGTCTTAATGTTGCTGCAGTCTTGAGGACTTCTGTCTTAATGCTGCTGCTGCAGTCTTGAGGACTTCTGTCTTAATGTTGCTGCAGTCTTGAGGACTTCTGTCTTAATGTTGCTGCTGCAGTCTTGAGGACTTCTGTCTTAATGTTGCTGCAGTCTTGAAGACTTCTGTCTTAATGTTGCTGCTGCAGTCTTGAGGACTTCTGTCTTAATGTTGCTGCAGTCTTGAAGACTTCTGTCTTAATGTTGCTGCTGCAGTCTTGAGGACTTCTGTCTTAATGTTGCTGCTGCAGTCTTGAGGACTTCTGTCTTAATGCTGCTGCTGCAGTCTTGAGGACTTCTGTCTTAATGTTGCTACAGTCTTGAGGACTTCTGTCTTAATGCTGCTGCAGTCTTGAGGACTTCTGTCTTAATGTTGCTACAGTCTTGAGGGCTTCTGTCTTAATGTTGCTACAGTCTTGAGGGCTTCTGTCTTAATGTTGCTACAGTCTTGAGGACTTCTGTCTTAATGTTGCTGCAGTCTTGAGGACTTCTGTCTTAATGTTGTTGCTACAGTCTTGAGGACTTCTGTCTTAATGTTGTTGCAGTCTTGAAGACTTCTGTCTTAATGTTGCTGCAGTCTTGAGGACTTCTGTCTTAATGCTGTTGCAGTCTTGAGGACTTCTGTCTTAATGCTGTTGCTGTCTTGAGGACTTCTGTCTTAATGCTGTTGCTGTCTTGAGGACTTCTGTCTTAATGCTGTTGCTGTCTTGAGGACTTCTGTCTTAATGCTGTTGCTGTCTTGAGGACTTCTGTCTTAATGCTGTTGCTGTCTTGAGGACTTCTGTCTTAATGCTGTTGCTGCAAAACTGCAAAGGTTGGACTTGGGTGTGGAGAGAAGGGAGGCTGAGGTGGATCTGAGGGACCAAGAAAGTTGGTAAGGAGAGAACAGGTCAGTGAGATATTGGGGGGAGGGCGGGAAGTTGGTGAAGGGCTTTGTAGGTGAAGACCAATATTATGTAGTTGAACCGGTGGGGGACAGGAAGCCAATGGAGGTATTTTAGGACTGGTGTGAGTTAGAAGTTACGCAAATGCGTTGGACCAGTTGGAGTCTATTGATGGAGCAGCACTGATGCCATAGAGGAGTGGGTTGCAGTAGTCAAGACAGGAGAAGAGGAACCAGTGGATCAGTAGCAGCAGGGCATGAGAGAGAGAGAGGGCCTGATCTTTGCAATATTGCGAAGGAAGGAAGGAAGAGGTTTTGACAATTCAGCATGCAAATGCTTTTTCATTGTGTTGAGTGGCACTGCAGCCAGCCAGCTAGCTTGTTGCAATAGACCACTGCAACACTTCCGGGATTCTGAAATCATGGGGGAGAGAGCGGGGGGGGAGAAAATGAATGAATGTGGATGAGAGCCATGACATTAAGTGGTTGTAGCTACGGCTGTGGGGGTGCTGGAGACATGATCCAATAGACTCGTATACGCCCGAGTCTCCTGAACACGGAGAGACCAATTCCAGTCGATCAGCACTTTCTCGGCCGAGCTATAGTCACTTGTCCGCACCTACTCCCGAACTACGCACGCGCAGATTGCCCACGGAGTCTAGGTTCAGCAATCTGCGCATGCGTAGTTCGGGAGTAGGTGCGGACAAGTGACTGTAGCACAAGTATGTCCTCTCTTGTTTGGGTTAACTGTTTTAGTTGATACACCAGTGGCTCTCAGTTTCAGACATGGTGCTGCTAGTTAGTTAGCTGCTCTCTGTAGCACTGTACCCCCCCCCCCTCCCCCACACCCTGGCTCTGTAGCACTGTACCCCCTCCCCCACACCCTGGCTCCGTAGCACTGTACCCCGCCCTCCTTCTCCCACACTATGGCTCTGTAGCACTGTACCCCCCTCCCCCACACCCTGGCTCTGTAGCACTGTACCCCCCTCCCCCACACCCTGGCTCTGTAGCACTGTACCCCGCCCTCCTTCTCCACACCCTGGCTCTGTAGCACTGTACCCCCCCCCCTCCCTCCCCCACACTCTGGCTCTGTAGCACTGTACCCCCCCCCTCCCTCCCCCACACTCTGGCTCTGTAGCACTGTACCCCCCCCCCCCCTCCCTCCTCCCCCACACTCTGGCTCTGTAGCACTGTACCCCCCCCCCCCTCCCTCCTCCCCCACACTCTGGCTCTGTAGCACTGTACCCCCCCCCCCCTCCCTCCCCCACACTCTGGCTCTGTAGCACTGTACCCCCCCCCTCCCTCCCCCACACTCTGGCTCTGTAGCACTGTACCCCCCCCCCCCCTCCCTCCTCCCCCACACTCTGGCTCTGTAGCACTGTACCCCCCCCCTCCCTCCCCCACACTCTGGCTCTGTAGCACTGTACCCCCCCCCCCCCTCCCTCCTCCCCCACACTCTGGCTCTGTAGCACTGTACCCCCCCCTCCCTCCCCCACACTCTGGCTCTGTAGCACTGTACCCCCCCCTCCCTCCCCCACACTCTGGCTCTGTAGCACTGTACCCCCCCCTCCCTCCCCCACACTCTGGCTCTGTAGCACTGTACCCCCCCCCTCCCTCCCCCACACTCTGGCTCTGTAGCACTGTACCCCCCCCTCCCCCCCTCCCTCCCCCACACTCTGGCTCTGTAGCACTGTACCCCCCCCCCCCCTCCCTCCCCCACACCCTGGCTCCCCCCACACTCTGGCTCTGTAGCACTGTACCCCCCCCCCCCCCCCCTCCCCCACACCCTGGCTCCCCCCACACTCTGGCTCTGTAGCACTGTTACCCCCCCCCCCCCCCCTCCCCCACACCCTGGCTCCCCCCACACTCTGGCTCTGTAGCACTGTACCCCCCCCCCCCCCCCCTCCCCCACACCCTGGCTCCCCCACACTCTGGCTCTGTAGCACTGTACCCCCCCCCCCCCCCCCCCACACTCTGGCTTGAGAAGAGACGCAACAGCCGTGGCTAAACAGTTATGATTGGCTGTTATGATTGTTTATGCAACATGTAATTATGGCTGACATAGCTAGTACTAGACCCACACTATAAAGCAAAAGGGGGCGCTTCTGTTAGTTTAAAAAAAAAATAAATGCAAGAAATATATTTTTCATAGGAAGAGACAACACAGTGTACATGGGGAGCAGTGGTATTAATTGCGGACACAAACTAAACTTAAACTTTAAAGTGTTTTCTGTGGCCGACACTCGGCCCTCCTCGATGCCAGTTTTACTTGTTGTGTTTTCTGTCTTCCCTGTGTCATATAGTGTTTTCATGTGCGCATATTGCTTGCTTTGCCCAATCTTAGGAATTCAAACAAATCTCATATAATTTCTTTCATCTCAATGTGCTATTCATAGTATTCTCATTATCTTTTCTGCCCTACAATATAGATGTGTTTCTCGTCCACGTCAGACTCGGTGTACGCGTGCATCAAGGGGGCAAAAATAACGTAATCCTGGTCAGAACAACGGGGCAGACTACAATATTATTTGCATTTGTTAGCCATGCTAGCGATGTAAACAATCAACCCATGCCAAAACTAGATTATGTAAAAGGTTAAAAGGTGAAAGACTCACACTCACAGCCATGCTGATTTGGCTAAATGACATCCAGCCGTTTTCGTTTGAAACTACTTTTAGTCAGGGGAGTGCCATGGTTTCTCCATAGAGCCCCATCGTACTCTTTTAGCGCAGCAGCTCGCGCAGGTCCGGGGCAACTTAGTCACGTGACTCAGTTGGTATTGCTGATTGGCTCAAACACGGTATGTTTATAAACAAGAAACACATCTATGGGGCACTGGGCATTGCCACAACTCATTGGCCATTGTTGTCATGTTAATGATGATCACCTGCTGTTTGATTACAATCACCTGTTGTTTGCGACCCAAGATGTCTGTGATCAAATCATCTGAATAGCAGCGCCTGGTCATGATGACACTTACAGCAAAGCTAGAAAGAGTGTCGTGTTGCCGTCAGCATTTCATCCATGCAATTTCTGCCACACGGCTACCGATTACAAAGCAGCATCACTAGGGAGATAGCGTTTGACGGTGATCATTTTTTCTTTGTTGTCATCTGCCATTTCTAGTCAATCATCATGCTTAGCTAAGTAATAGCGTCTATTTGTAGGCTTGCTTCTTAGAGTGATAAAGGTTAGTAGGCTAATATATTTGTCAGTAACTTAATGAGACCATTATTGGCCTACAGTGAACGGGGGCGTATTCATGCTAGCTAGATCAATTCAACACCGGGACACAGGGGACTGAAACTGCTTTTGCCAATGTAGCTATTATTTTATGGGAATATAATATCCCATATTTCATTTGGATTTCCAGCTTCTGTTATCCAATACGAGCTGGTTTTATTAGGCTTTTAAAAAAAATTGGTAGGCTAACTAACTACATCTTTCAGCACCACCACCATCATGATAGTCCACAACTGCAACTCAGGATCTACTGATTACTACGATCTACTAGCATCCGCGGAGCTAATGATGCTAATGATGGAGCATCGCCGTCGGTTGTGTGATAGTAAAGGGCTAACCTTCTGTATTGTCACAGTGGAAGGGTTAACCGGCTGCCGTGTGGCAGTGAAAGGGTTAACTGCAGGTTCATAGGCAGCCTGCTTGCTTTCTGACGCTGTCCGTGGTCCTGAACATGCCCACTGTGATTGGTCATGGTCTACCATGTGGCTGTGGCAACTCCCCCCCTAAGCAAAAATGTGTGGATGTTTTTTTTGTTTTGGGGTTGCTCTCCAATCATTGTCAATTGTCTTTCTCATATTGCAGATTTTTTGTCAAAGTAGCTAAACAACATTGTTTTAAGTGATAAACATTCCCCTATAGTTGTGCTCAACAACTTAACAAAACCATCACATCAGATAATTAAAAATCCAGCACTAATGCATTGTTGATGTGATCATTTCTTATGATTTTAATTAGGTTACAACGGAAAGTGGGAGTTTATTCCTATAACGGCATTGGTGGCCTGATATTTATTTGTTAGGGGTTTTCAATCAGAAACACTAGGCCTATGATAGTCTAACAACTACCCAACAAATATGAAGAAGAAATTAAACCCAGCAGGCAAAAGAAGTAGCTATAGTCAGTCAGTGGCGTATCAAGAACATCCAATAAATGCACAAAACGGAGACAGAAAATGTATAGATAGGCTATAGCCTGCTCAAACAATGGTGCAAGGTTATACAGATTTAAGATTATATAACACTGGCAGGCCCTATTCCCTGTTTATCCCATTCACAATGCTAAACATGTGCCATAGTTAGGCTATGTTCAACAAACAGCTTTTGAGGTCATATGGCTAGCAAGCAATGACGCTGGACTTGTGAATGCAAGGGATGATATAAAACAAAAACAAAACAACATCAGTGGTAACTGTGTAAACAATTAAGTTAAACCCGGCTTTATTTGTCAAATGTGTATACCCATTGAATAAAAGAGACTTGGCTTTTAATACACATATATGTTTGAGATTAAGGGTATATTAGTGAGTCAACTTTATATTTTTGTTTAAATGTTCCTTTAAATCATTGAGCGCCAAAAACGAGATTTCTCGGTTTTTTTATTTATTTTTTTGATTATTATTATTATTCTAAACAGTCACGCGGACCTTGGTGTGTGTTCCTGGGACCTCTGAGTAAATTAGAATTGAAATGTCGATCGAATCCCAACAATAATATAGAATATACGATGGGTCTGCAAACATCGTGAAAATGGTCAAAAAAGCTGGCTCCAGGGAGTAAAGATGGAAAAACAGCATGGCAGTCAAAGAGTTAAGCAGAGATGTCCCTTAGAACTCAGCATTGGCCCACGACCTCTGACCTCTGTGTGAGATACACTATCCAAGCTGCTACTGAGGCCAGGAAGTCACTGGGCTGAATGCTTGCATTGTGTTCACAGCCGTATGGAAGTGACTGGACTGAATGTCCTGCTTGCATTGTGTTCACAGCCGTATGGAAGTGACTGGACTGAATGTCCTGCTTGCATTGTGTTCACAGCCGTATGGAAGTGACTGGACTGAATGTCCTGCTTGCATTGTGTTCACAGCCGTATGGAAGTGACTGGACTGAATGTCCTGCTTGCATTGTGTTCACAGCCGTATGGAAGTGACTGGACTGAATGTCCTGCTTGCATTGCGTTCACAGCCGTATTGGAAGTGACTGGACTGAATGTCCTGCTTGCATTGTGTCCACAGCCGTATGGAAGTGACTGTGCTCATTACATAATAGTGCATGTCTTCCATTGCTCTCTCCCTTGATACTGGGACCCCACCTGCACTTTATCAGCAACTGGCTTGGAGGGTTGTTGTAGGGTTGTTGTAGTGAGTACTGATGCAAAACACAAATGCAATAAGATACATGTGGGATGCGTATTTGAAGACAAAAATAACAGAATTAAAAGTTATTTAAAGAAACTGTTGTAAAAGGAAAGGTAAAGGCACATCCATGCTGTTGTATTTCTTCATGCTTAGCCAAACGGGAATTATATTTTCAGTGGGCAGTAAGGCAGGGCATGCGTAGTACATGCAGCCAGTATGAATGGTTAAACGCTAGCACTCATTATACAGAATTGCATCTCAGTTTAAGGAGACTTGACCGTGTCATCACAGCCGTGACGGCTCACTTGTCAATAAGCTTGCTGTTATTGCACCAATGTATTTTTGGGTCATATTCATTATTGATGAACTTCTCTTGCCATTTCATTTAGTCCCTTCAGGATAAAGTGTACACTGTGCTTATGTGATGCCAAATATATATATATATACAGTACTGTATATATTTTGGGCAATTCTCTTGGTCAAATCAAAAGTCAAAGTTGCGGTGATGTGCTTTACCAATCTTTACATTTTTTATTTATTAAACTGTTCATTGCATCAAAATAGCAATGCTTTGTTTAAGTTGTCTTGTTTGCTGTGAGCATGTTGTGAGGGGCTGCTTACTAAGACTGTTCTTCCCTGTTTTTCTGAAATCATTGTAGAGATAATTGTCCTCTGAAATGGCATCAGAACACAGCCTTTTTCACATGGTGTTTTATATTGTTTCTTTATTCAAGCATTTTAAGGGCTATGTTAAAATGTGCACCACTTATCCTTTCATCAAGTGTATATAATGCATTAGCATATTATTTAAGTATGACCAGGTTGCCTCTGTCAGAATGTTGTCGCTTGCAAATCTGATTTGAAGAAGATAAGCTTTCTCCTCTTACGTGAGAGAGAGTATGAAATCCTGCTTAACACTTGACAGTTCTATTGCTTTATGACCTCTATTGTTTGTTTAAGGGGTCACCTAGGGTCATAAAGTAATACAACTGTCAATAATAAAATTGATGATCTATAGAGAGAGTGATTTGTATTAGTTTACTACCCTAGGTGACCCCTTAAACAAACAATAGAGGTCATAAAGCAATAAAACTGTCAAGTTTGATGAAAGCAGGATTTCATACTCTCTCTCACGTGTTATAGGTTACTGCTGCTCACGTGATGACGTTGGGAACGTTGGGTTGTATTAATCAGCATTACCAACACTTGTCAGAGAATGTATGAAGTGGACTTAGCTGCTGACTAAAAACTTTATTTTGCACGTCTGCAAAATTATGAATTTACTGCTCCCATTGTCTCGTTTTAAATAAGAAAGCATAAGAAAGCAATGCCATATCTGTCTCACTGAAAACAGGTGGCAGGAAGTCCTCAAGTGTACTCACTCTTTCAAGAACATTGTGACTTTTGTAACTGGTTTGCAACAGAAATGACAGTAATATTGTACAAATAGACTGTTTATCAACCACTGACACTATTTGCATGATGTATACTGTAAGTAAGATACACCTCTTGACTGTAAAATGTCAGACCTTTGTATATAATAATCACACTGGTAGAAGGGATACTCTCACGGATCAAACTGTACTGTCACGCTGCAGAGGCAGAACACCTGTGTTGTTATTGATTATCCCATTGTTTGTGTTGGTTTGTTTCGAGCCAACGTTAAGTGATATGATTGATTAGCAATAGCCAATTTGACCAGATAACGATGTAAGTCTAGGGAGACCAGATCTTCCACACATAACATGTCCTGGAGTATGAAAATACTAGGTGTTGTTATGCATAATTTGTATCCACTGTTTTCTATGTCACTGGAGTATGTCCACATATATATATATTAAAAGATCAAGAATTATACATTTGTATGTAATAGTCACATTGGTGTTTAATGTTAGTCAGTAGTATATTAGAATAGGTTATGTTTGAATGCATGCTTAGGTCCACTGGTTATAGCCATATTGCCATAATGTTAATGTTCAAGCAGAGTAAACAGGTCACGATGACATTATGATTTCTGGACACGTAAATTCTAAGGTTTGGTCTTGATTTCTGTTCATTCAAGGAGCTTCTTGGAACGAAGAATCCTGGAACATTGATGTATTCATTAGCAGAGTCTTAATTCTAGAATAGAATAGAATATAAATACTTTATTCATCCAGAGGGAAATTTGGCCAAATTCGACTTGCGTGGCGATTACCAGAGAACCAAAGCGGGCATTGGGGGGGGGGGGGGGGCGGGGGGGTGGGGGGGGCATTCCAGTTTAACTTTTTACCTACTCTCTACTTTCAAACTAGGAAGAAGTATTTGGTATCAAATGAAAAAGTGTATATATTCTTTAATTCAAATGGCCTATAACTTGTGGTGTTGGGGAGGATTCTCTTTGATGTGTAGATGAGCCTTTTGAATTAGTCAATTATGAAAGTGATGGATTTAGCTCTTATAGCTTTGAATTCAGCTCCAGATCACCACAGTCACAGCACTGAATTCAGCTCCAGATCACCACAGTCACATCACTGAATTAATCTCCAGATCACCACAGTCACGGCACTGAATTCAGCTCCAGATCACCACAGTCACAGCACTGAATTCAGCTCCAGATCACCACAGTCATCACAGCACTGAATTCAGCTCAGATCACCACAGTCACAGCACTGAATTCAGCCCCAGATCACCACAGTCACAGCACTGAATTCAGCCCCAGATCACCACAGTCACAGCACTGAATTCATCTCCAGATCACCACAGTCACAGCACTGAATTCAGCTCAGATCACCACAGTCACAGCACTGAATTCATCTCCAGATCACCACAGTCACAGCACTGAATTCAGCTCCAGATCACCACAGTCACAGTACAGTATGTTGAAAAGCCCTTTACTCAGTGATTCCTAATTACAACTAAGTGAAGGTTAATGGAATTAACAAGAGTTATATATCCATGGAGTCCATGCTGTTTCTGTCACACAATTACTAGTCTAGAGAGTTTAGAAAATACAAGTCTGTTGAAGACAAATAATGACTTTTAATAACCTCACACGTGTTGTACAAAATGCAATATATTATACATTTCCCCCGAAAGATGCTTTCTATTTATCAGATGCAATGATCATAATGTAAGCGTTGACCTTTATGGAATGACAGGGTAACAGTATACAGTAGAAGTGTCGGTAGAGATGAGACATGTTTTGCATCTATTCCATGGTGACCATTGTGGATTTGAAGTTTAGTTATGTGTCTGCGGTGATTGTTGTCCGAGAAACACAGATCCATGTTCTTTTCATGGTGCGCAAAGTTTACAACTGCATTCTGCTGCACCAGAACGTTTGTTTGTCAGACGACCCCATGTGTATAACAAGCACTGTTAAGTCGTTTTTTCTTTTGTTGATTTCTTTTTACACTTGCAATAAAAGCAAAGAAGGCTTGCGTGGCAGTAGAACAGGAGAAGGACCCGTGCTGAGTAGAACAGTTTGCAGTATTTGTCAAGTGTGATCTGTGTCTTTTACATGTATGACATAATGTAGGCTTTTTTTGTATCACAATATAATTGTACAGTCTGCTTGTATAATCTACAGGTAAAGCATGTATTTTAAACCTTTTGTAAATCAACAACACCTATGTACATATATACAGACATTTAGAGAGTGATTCGCTTTTCATTTAATCTATAATAGCATGCAAATTGGTTGGTTTTAGTATGTACATATTGTATGTCAGATCTCTGCGAAGGAAAACACTTGAAAATTCACAAGATATCGGGGCTGCGTGCTGTCATAGGAAAAACTCTGCAATGCATTTTTGTGCCTTTTATATCAATGTATGTAATCTAGACAATCTTCAAAAGCTTGTGAACAACCAAAATTACATTAAATGGTTTGGGGGCAAATACTTATGTCAATGTTGTCTGTCTTATTCAAAGTTTGGACATAATTAACATTCTGAACTTATTGCACACATACACACACACACACACACACACAGACAGACAGACAGACAGACAGACAGACAGACAGACAGACAGACAGACAGACAGACAGACAGACAGACAGACAGACAGACAGACAGACAGACAGACAGACAGACAGACAGACAGACAGACAGACAGACAGACAGACAGACAGACAGACAGACAGACAGACAGACAGACAGACAGACAGACAGACAGACACTCTGCATGTGCTGCATTACATATCTGTGTACACACTTTGAAGAACGCAATGTCCTGAAATGTATCATGTTGAAAATAAAAGCTATGTTGTGTATTGTGTACTACTGTAGGTGTTAAGTGAATGCATGGTGATATGTGAACCTTAAATTAAAAGGAACGTAACTTTTTTTAAAGTTGGTCCAGTTCAAAGAAATGAAAGTAAAAGCAAGGTTTTGCTGTGTCTTTTACAGGTGATGTCCCCGACAGAGCAGAATGACCCGCCGCCCCCCTCTCCTGATTATCGAACCAAGGGGCAGATGGATGAGAAGAAGGAGCATTTCCACATCCTCCCTCAGCTCGGAGTGAAGAGGGCGGACTTCCTCCCGGTCATGCTGACGGGGACCCTGCCGCAGCGCCTGCACTTCGCCACGACGACGCTGCCTCCGGAGGACCCAGAGCCCCAGGGACCCAGGGACGACGACGTGACCAAGAGCGAGTCCAACAGCGAGGCCAGTCAGAAGAGCACTGAGCGCAGCCAAGACGCCGCCCCGTCCACCCTCATGGCGGAGGACCAGAAGGGCCCGAGGGGAGGGGAGCCCGCCTCGGTCGCCGATGACGCAGATCCCGATCTGGAAGACGCCTCGAAGACTTTGGTCCTTTTCTCCCCCGGAGACAACCGCAAGTCTCCCTGTGGTGGGGACCAGAATCTCGAGGGGGACTTGGCTACACCGTCCGCCGTGACCCCCCGAAACGAGAGACTCCCGATGGGGGAGGCCGTCCAATCTGAATGGTCTGAAACCGGCCGGTTGTCCCCCGCGCTGCGGTCGGACCTGAGGCCGTCTCCCCCTATAGCTCCCGCGTCGCCTCCCTTCACCAAGGTGGAGCGCACTTTCATCCACATCGCAGAGACGTCACACCTCAATGTTATGTCTTCCAATGGTCAGTCTGTCAAAGAAAGTGGCCGCGAACCCTTGGCTCTTACTAAGCAGGCCTCTGTAGAAGAGGGCACCCGTGAGAAGACGGGAGTGGTTGAACAATCTGACGTGTTGCCAAGTCCATCATCACATCTCCCAGAGCAGCCTGTACCGGACGAGCCCCCAGAGAATGACCCAAAAACTGAAGATCGTCCACTTGTTGTCTTTACTGAGTCTTTGGAGACTGAAGTCCCTGAAGCTATGTCAGCAGTTCAGGAGGTTTCAAAGGAACCCAAAAAGGAGCCATTATCCTGTGACGAAGAGGCTGTAGAACCGCAAAGAAACGGGGCAGAGCCGACAATGGCGGCCAAGCCCAGGATCAAAAGCCGCATCCCTGTGCTCGTCTCTGAAGACACCGGCTCGGAGAAGTCCTCTTCCATCTCCGCCAGGGCGCACCTCCAGAAGCGCTCCAGGCAGCTGGACCTGGCGCGCCTCGTCGTGGAGAAGCAGCAGGGCCGATGGATGAGGAGGAGGATGCTCTCTGGGACCTCGTCCTCTCTCTCGTCCGGGGACGACGAGCTGCGTAGGGCGTCCGAAACTCTGTCCACCACGGGCTCAGAGGAAGACACCACGCATACCTCGGACGAGTCGCTGGCGAGGAGGAGCTTTCGTCTGAAGCCGACGGAGGAGCAAGGCTCTAAGGAGTGGCGAAGTAGGATCCCCAGGCCTGTCACCCCCGTAAAGAGGCCCTCGGGGGGGCTCATTGCTGCAGTTCCTTCCCCTCTCTCCCTGCCAGGAGCCAGCAATAACAACGGAGCATCATCCACCAATAATGGGTATGTGTGCTTCACTTGCCCCAGAGACTAGGGTTGAAAATGAGCCGCTAACCTGGCTAAACTGGCATATTTACAGTAATGTTCCTTAATACGCACTGTCTCTGTATTTTAAACCAATAAATACAAATACCTGGAGGAGAGGCGTGACGCGTAATGACAAAACATTTATCATGTGATTATTTCCTACCCCATGGGTATAATCAACTATGCTAAATAGCAAGCAATAGCCTATTCTTTGAGTTACATAAATGTAAGTTCTGTATTATTTTGTCACAGTTTGATGCACCGTTACACACTGATGGATTAAACAATATTAAATGTTCTCTTCTCAGGCTCCAGAAAGCTGGATTGAGAACTCTCAACGGCCAACGGAAAACCAAACCTTTGTTGTCTAGGTCTTCTTCCTCTTCCGGTCCCCGCCCCTCCTATGGCCCCGCCCCCCAGCCCTGTGGTAGCCCCCCCCTACGCATCGTCTTCGGGACCCGACGCAGCCTTAGCACCTCCCACTGCAGGACAGACAGCCCCTCCCCTCAGCGAGTCTGTCCAACCAGGCGGCCCCTCTCCGTCCGATCCTCCACCGCCCCGACGCTACGGCCTAGAACTACAAACACCATCCAACGTAGTGCCTCGCAGGAAGCGGCCACGCAGTCGTCGTCCTCCACCGCCGTGCACGCTCGAGTCAGGCCCAAACCAGCCGGTCCTTCTAAGGGGAAACAAAACTCTTTGGATAAGGCAGGGGCCGCTAGCACGGGGGATAAGGCAGGGGCCGCTAGCACAGGGGATAAGTCGAGGGCCGCTAGATAATACAAAGAGACTCATCAACGAGACATGTTTGTGGATACATCTCTCCCTTCAGGCTGCAGATAAACTATATGCCTCAAAAAGGTTCCGGCCCAACTGCATATTTAACTGTGTCTTTGATCTTACAATGGCCTCCTTGGCCATTCAATCTGTATGAAACCATCCGTTGCAGGGACACCATATACAGGTCTATCTATCTCCATGAGCTTCCAGTAATCTGAGTAAATGTCATGAGGAGCGATGCTATCATGGTGCTACGGATGTTTCTGCTGTTCTCCGGTCAGTTTCTACTTCACTGCAGTTTTGGAGCTGCTGCAGCAGAATCCTTGGATTGTCAATTATATAAAGGAAATAATACGTACAGGTAGTCATTCGTTACCAGGTAAACAGGTCAACAGGTCAAGTTCTCAAGAGTGTCTCAACCTTTCCACATTACACTACTTTATCAATATCCTGCTTGGTTCACATTGCATGGTGAAGATATATCACACACACGTTTCATAGGTCAAGGGGGAAACATTGTAATGAAAGGAAAATCTGTCTTTCAGTAGATTGATGTCTGACTCCCATTCCGATGGGGGCTGCATAGGCCAAACATTATTCCACATTTTGTGGTTTGAATGAATGCTTCAGCTATGCTAACACGGTAAGAGATTCCTAATTATATCCTGTTATTAATATGGTCTTGGGGTAAAGAAGATGGTTGGATGTGAACGCAAATAATACCGCCCGCCTACTTGTTATTGTGTGACAATGGGCATGCTTTTATCATTCTATTTTCTGGGTGTTTCGTTTTATTTATGCTCAAACATGTATATATAATCATTCCTCATAAAGACATCTTTATTTTTTATCTCGTTAAGCAATGTACATTTCCAGTCTTTAACCTTTTGTTCCAATGTGTTGGCACTATGCCTGTTTTTTTTAACGCATGAGAAAAAACAGGGTTGACACGGAGAGAGAAAGTGGTACCTGCCTTGATATTCTGACGGTGTAATGGTTTGCTGGTCATTGGAGCCCATGTTACGTGTATTTGTATGGGGTACATGAATACTAAAGTTACAGGGCACCAAGGTATAAAGTAAAGTCTTAGTCATGTGGAAGGACTGTCTCTTGATTCTTTTCTCGCCTGTTTTCCAAATGCCAGTATGGAAGATCTCATAAGGGAAATAAGTGGTCTAGTGCTCTCCTAGCCAAACGGGGAAATGGGATATTTTAAAGAAAACCTATGCAGCCGAGTACACAACAGGTACCATATCAGTTGTGTAGTTAAATTTAACTTCAACTATGGTTAAAGTTCAACATGTTCATAATGCGTGGGTGAAAGTTAAAGCAATATTGAACTTTAGCAAGCAGATCTTGCTAATGTCTGAAACAAACCTTTTTGGAAGCCGACTGGTTCTGTTGTAAATAAGACACGCTTTCTCCTTAGCCAATACATCCTCTGACAGAAATCTTTTACTTGTTTTTCTCTTTTTCTTTTTTTTTTGCCTTTATTTAACCAGGTTTGTCCCAATTGAGATCCAGGATCTCTTTTACAAGGGAGACCTGGCCAAGAATAGCAGCAACACAAAGTTTTAACATACACACAGACATTACAGATAAAAGTAACGTTACAAAATGGTCAAATAAAACATTTGCACACAGAAAACGTGGTTACAATAGGCTTCACCATAGCCTTAAATACATTCAGTGTTACCAAGCTTTGAATCTTCAGATCGGACTGGAGATTGTTCCATGCAGTAGGTGCGGAAAACCTAAAAGCTTTCTTTCCCATTTCTGTTCGGACTTTGGGAACAGCAAAGTGCATAAAATCCTTCGAATGGAGATTGTAATTTCCACCATTCAACTTTAAAAGATACGATAAATAAATCGGAACCATACCAAGAATGGCCTTGTAAATCAAAACATACCAATGACTGAGCCGACATGCATATAAGGAAGTCCAGTTTACTTTTGAATATAATACACAATGGTGAGTACGAGATCCACAGTTTGTAATAAATCTCAGAGCCCCATGATACACGCTATCCAGCATGTGGAGACAGTGAGCAGAGGCGTTCATATATAACACATCACCATAATCAATCACATCACATCTGCCAAGGCAGTAGTCTC
The DNA here is from genome assembly GCF_963971535.1 of Notolepis coatsorum. Lineage (NCBI taxonomy): Eukaryota > Metazoa > Chordata > Actinopteri > Aulopiformes > Paralepididae > Notolepis > Notolepis coatsorum. Next base: position 5,635,688 of record NC_140179.1, on the reverse strand, counting down.
CTATTGCTGGAGTTGGGCATCAGTGAAGGCATCCTCTCAATAGTCATAGAGACACCCTCTTGCATGTGGGGAAGTAAAAAAAAGTACATGTGCTTATTTAAAAGACACACTGAACTAAACTCACCAGAAAATCTGGCACAGCTCTTTGAACACAGTTGTCATTTTCTCCTTAATTGTATCGCTACAGAAACACCTAAGTCCAACATTATTTGACGTCATTATGTACCCATTGTACATAGGGAGTTATGTGCAACAAATGTCCATATTGTGTAAAACAGCATTGCTTCTGGTTCAGGTCCTCTGTACCGTTTCACTTAAGATGCCTTAAGGAGCTACCTGTAACGTTCCCAGGCCCAGCCCTTGGTGGGCCGGTTATGATAATGACATTGGACATTCCCTACCTCCTGACAGTGGTCTCCTACCTGGTCCCCTACCTCCCTCTAGTGGCCAGAGGAGCCAGATGGTGCAGGCGGCCATCTTGGTCTGGTTCAAGATAATAGAGTTAATCTCTAATTATTTATTATCTTGGGTCATCCCTGTCTTTGTTTGATGTCATCTCCCTGTCTGGTTGTTGTGTGTGTTATTGCTTTTTGTGTCTAGGTTAGTGTTTATTGATTCTGTGTTTTGGCCTGGCCCTGCCAGGTGTTGCTCGTTGTAATTAGTGTTTGTATTTAAGTGTGGGTCTGTCATCACTTCCTCGTGGCGTCATTTCCTCCTGTACCCTGGTGTTCCCCTGCTCGTCGTTTCTCCCTTGCCTTGCCTTGTTGTCATTAAGTGTTGTAAGTAGTATTCCGTTTTCGTTCCTCTTTTGTTTCTCGTGTCTTCAGTTTCGTTTTGTATTAGAGCCAGCTCGGCTGAGCCATTTATGTTCTGTTTTGTAACGTGTCGTCTTCCTAGTAAAGCCTATATATATCCACGTTACCCTGCCGTCTCTGCCTCCTCTCTTCCTGGTCTGCATATTGGGTTCTCCTCTCCTTCCCTCGCCTCCTAATCCTAACAGAATGACGCCACCATTAAAGAACCCAGCGGACCGAGTGACAGGGACAATGACCATCATCAATGGCATGATGCATGGGGATCATGCAAACTACACCCCTGCTAAATGGATTTTTCTGTTCAAACGAATCCAGTCCGTCGTGGATGAGTGTCCGGAACAGGAGCCGCAGATGGATGTCTTGACCGGCCAGCTTAGGCTCAAGGTTCACGGTCAGCCTAGTTCTGGAAGCTGACCAGATGTCCACAGCTAGTACTGTCCCGCCCGGTAGCCTAGTCCCTACAGCTGGCTCAGGCCCTACGGTTAGCCTAGCTCCCGCAGTTCGCAGACCTCTGAGGCCTAGCAAGGCTCAGAGGGCGAGCGGGGCTAGTACCGCTAACAAGGCCTCCACAGCTGATCCGGCCGTCGCTGCCAGCCTGGCTCCGGTCAGCATAGCCCCGGCTGTTACCGTTCCAGGCTCCTCATCTCCGGATCCTACGCCACGCCTCGCAGCCGAGACCGATCCGGTCTCCACGTCCTGCCCAGCCTCTACACCTGGTCCGGCTGCTACACCGGATCCCGGCTCCTCGACTGATCCTGGCTTCTCGTCTGATCCTGGCTCCTCGACTGGTCCTGGCTCCCCGTCTGGTCCAGCCCTACGCCGTGATCGGCGCCCTGGTCCTCGCCGTGGTCTTCGCCGTGGTCTGCGCTGGATCCTGCTCCGGGGGTCGTCGCCGCCGCACCTCCGTTCCGGCTCTCCTGATCCGGTCCCTAGTCAGGCGGTTGGAGGGTCTCTCATCCGGGATCCTGCTCCGGGATCCAGCTCCCCTCTCCGGGCTTCTGCACCTGTCCCCACCCCCCCTCGTCGGGCCTCTGTTCCCAGGTCCAGCCCCCCTCTCCGGGTCTCGGCACCCATCCCCACCCCCCCTTGTCGGGCCTCTGCTCCCAGCTCCCCTCTCCAGCTCCCTGTTTCTCTCCCCGCCTCCCCTCTCCGGGCTTCGGTTCCCATCCCCACCCCCCCTCTCCGGGCCTCTGCACCCGTTTTCAGCCCCCCTGGCTGCTATGCCCCTCCTGGGTTTTTTGCTCTGGCTCCCGGCCCCAAGTCTCCGGGTCCTCTCCCTGGGTTCGTTCCGGGGTCCCGGCTTCCTGCTTCACCCGTGTCCGGACGTTGTTCTCGGGGGTCTGGAAGCCCCCCATTGAGGGGGAGGTACTGTAACATTCCCAGGCCCAGCCCTTGGTGGGCCGGTTATGATAATGACATTGGACATTCCCTACCTCCTGACAGTGGTCTCCTACCTGGTCCCCTACCTCCCTCTAGTGGCCAGAGGAGCCAGATGGTGCAGGCGGCCATCTTGGTCTGGTTCAAGATAATAGAGTTAATCTCTAATTATTTATTATCTTGGGCCATCCCTGTCTTTGTTTGATGTCGTCTCCCTGTCTGGTTGTTGTGTGTGTTATTGCTTTTTGTGTCTAGGTTAGTGTTTATTGATTCTGTGTTTTGGCCTGGCCCTGCCAGGTAATGCTTGTTGTAATTAGTGTTTGTATTTAAGTGTGGGTCTGTCATCACTTCCTCGTGGCGTCATTTCCTCCTGTACCCCGGTGTTCCCCTGCTCGTCGTTTCTCCCTTGCCTTGCCTTGTTGTCATTAAGTGTTGTAAGTAGTTAAGTATTCCGTTTTCGTTCCTCTTTTGTTTCTCGTGTCTTCAGTTTCGTTTTATATTAGAGCCAGCTCGGCTGAGCCATTTATGTTCCGTTTTGTAACGTGTCGTCTTCCTAGTAAAGCCTATATATATCCACGTTACCCTGCCATCTCTGCCTCCTCTCTTCCTGGTCTGCATATTGGGTTCTCCTCTCCTTCCCTCGCCTCCTAATCCTAACACTACCAAAGGTACTCGGAGATGCTAAAAGCTTCCGTGATGTTGTGGGTGTTTGTGATGCACGACCAATGGCCATATTCAGAGAGGGAGTAAAGAGCAGGCAAAGTGCACATAATCATTTATTTTGTACATAATCTCAGACATCCAAAAACTCTAAACACTTTTGCACATATTATATTATATGTAAATTTGTTTGAATATGGCCACCAGTGATGTCATCGGGGACAATGGTCCTCATTCACGAAAAGTTACAAGCAAATGTCATTGTGACTCCACTTACTAGCTTTTGGGCCGATTTTTGGCATTCTCAAACGGTTTTTTCTCTGGGATTTGCTCATAGCTAAGAGCAGGATTTACGAGCGCGGAAGAGCAGTCGTAAGTTGGACAGGTGTGCACCCATGTTCTTAAGGGCTTTATTTGGGAGAAATTGTTGGTGATTGCGTTCACGTCGATTCTACAGACATCCTCGGATTTAAATAATTATAATAATAATAAATACTACAATATTTGTATCATTAGAAATTACGTTTTATGTTTATAGTCATGCCGATTGTGATGTCCGAAAGTAAATACAAGCACTACACAAACACTGCAAATGACACAAAAAGTGAATAAATACATAAATAAGAACTAAACTCGATCACTATATAGCTATAGTGGAATAGAATGGACACATCTACTTTCTGCTCTTAGCACCCCCATTCCTTTCATGTAGGCTATATATTTAATAATATATATTACAAATCTATAGTTTATTTAACAGTTCACTTCACAAAACCCTGTCTATTTTCAGGGTTTGTTTTCTTTCACAGGGTCGGATATTGGAAAAAGAGGAAGTATTTTCGGATCCGATACATGCCGTAAAGCGAGCGGTGTTACGTGAACAGTAGTAGCGACAACAACGTTAGCTGAATGTAAGTGAACTTGTTAGCAGCATGCCACGATCATGTCAGCTGTGTGGAGTTATTTTAAGCTCAAAGAAGAAAAAGGCAAAACAGCTGAGTAATATCTACAATGCAAGTATTTCTAGGGGTGGCAGCAACACTGGAAACTTCAACACCACTTAAACACTTAAGTTTATTATTATTATTCTTTTTTTTGTACCCAGGGACAGTGCACATTAATCAACATATTCAGTTTCCACATCAACGTAAATGTGCCAGAATTAGCTAATGAGCTAGTTTTCACCTGTAGTCCCTGCCTACCATGCATGTCTTTATGGTGTGGGAGGAAACCAGAGTACCTGGAGGAAACCCACGCGAACACACAGGGAGAACATGCTAACTCCACACAGAAAGGCCCCCTGCTGGGGTTCGAACCCAGGACCTTCTTGCTGTGAGACAGCAGTGCTAACCACTGTGCTGCCTCTATCCCTGGGTAATAAATAAATAAATAAACTCAAACTCCCTGCAGACGGTAACAAAGCAGAGCTGATAACCGAGAAAATAACCAAATGTATTGTGCTGGATGACCAGCCCCTTTCTGTTGTTGAAAATGTCAGTTTCCGACTCTTAGTTGAACATTTGGAGACTTGCTACATGTTGCCACCCGGCATTTTATCTCCGACACGGCTATCCCAAATAAGTACAAGCAAGTGTGCGAGTTTATTTCTAAATGCTTGGAAAACGTTGCCACCTTGAGTTTCACGACTGACAGCTGATATAAGCTAACTTGATATCAGGTGGAAGAGCCTAGAGTTGTGAATCTTAAGATGTTTATCATACTGTTTTCCACTGTACATTTCCTACTGGATGGATGCTATTCTTTTTTTATGTCAAGTTATTATTTAAGTTATGGTCTACATTGCAACTTATTAACTAAAAGATTTGAACAAAATAAAAAGCAGCAGCACTATTGCATAACTGAGTCATGTATGCTATGTATGTCTTCCTTTAGGGGAGTAGGACATTTGTTCACAGTGTCACAGTGTCATATATACTAGAGAGATGAGGTCACTACACCTGGTTATATACTAGAGAGGTGAAGTCACTACACCTGGTTATATACTAGAGAGATGAGGTCACTACACCTGGTTATATACTAGAGAGGTGAGGTCACTACACCTGGTTATATACTAGAGAGGTGAGGTCACTACACCTGGTTATATACTAGAGAGGTGAGGTCACTACACCTGGTTATATACTAGAGGGGTGAGGTCACTTCACCTGGTTATATACTAGAGAGGTGAGGTCACTACACCTGGTTATATACTAGAGAGGTGAGGTCACTACACCTGGTTATATACTAGAGAGGTGAGGTCACTTCACCTGGTTATATACTAGAGAGGTGAGGTCACTACACCTGGTTATATACTAGAGAGGTGAGGTCACTTCACCTGTTTATATACTAGAGAGGTGAGGTCACTTCACCTGGTTATATACTAGAGAGATGAGGTCACTACACCTGGTTATATACTAGAGAGGTGAGGTCACTACACCTGGTTATATACTAGAGAGGTGAGGTCACTACACCTGGTTATATACTAGAGAGGTGAGGTCACTTCACCTGGTTATATACTAGAGAGGTGAGGTCACTTCACCTGGTTATATACTAGAGAGGTGAGGTCACTTCACCTGGTTATATACTAGAGAGGTGAGGTCACTACACCTGGTTATATACTAGAGAGATGAGGTCACTACACCTGTTTATATACTAGAGAGGTGAGGTCACTACACCTGGTTATATACTAGAGAGGTGAGGTCACTACACCTGGTTATATACTAGAGAGGTGAGGTCACTTCACCTGGTTATATACTAGAGAGGTGAGGTCACTACACCTGGTTATATACTAGAGAGGTGAGGTCACTACACCTGGTTATATACTAGAGAGGTGAGGTCACTACACCTGGTTATATACTAGAGAGGTGAGGTCACTTCACCTGGTTATATACTAGAGAGGTGAGATCACTACACCTGGTTATATACTAGAGAGGTGAGGTCACTTCACCTGGTTATATACTAGAGAGGTGAGGTCACTACACCTGGTTATATACTAGAGAGGTGAGGTCACTACACCTGGTTATATACTAGAGAGGTGAGGTCACTACACCTGGTTATATACTAGAGAGGTGAGGTCACTTCACCTGGTTATATACTAGAGAGGTGAGGTCACTTCACCTGGTTATATACTAGAGAGGTGAGGTCACTACACCTGGTTATATACTAGAGAGGTGAGGTCACTTCACCTGGTTATATACTAGAGAGGTGAGGTCACTTCACCTGGTTATATACTAGAGAGGTGAGGTCACTTCACCTGGTTATATACTAGAGAGGTGAGGTCACTACACCTGGTTATATACTAGAGAGGTGAGGTCACTACACCTGGTTATATACTAGAGAGGTGAGGTCACTACACCTGGTTATATACTAGAGAGGTGGGCGTGGCCACTTCACCTGCACAGTAAATTTCGCAGAGTACATTTTACTCAAATTGAGTTGGAGTAAAATGTACTCAGTTTGAGTAAAATGTACCTTGCAAAATGTACTGTGTGTGTTGTGAAGGGCCAGATTAAACCGAATATATATATTTATTTATATATATATATTTAATTGTATTTGTATATTCTCTAATATTCCCTGATATCCCTTGTATATTCCTTGTACAATATGCATTGAATATCCATTCTAGCCTACTGAACATCCCATAATAGTCTCCATTCTACTATTGGTCGAGACCTTGGTGCCAGGCTGCCATACCCCTCAGACCCAGTTCAAACGTACCGCTCGACATGTACGAACAAGTCCTAGTTCCGCGTAGGAATTTGGCTACCGCACCACTAATGGGACTATTTGTTCATAGTGCGTATATATACTGCGCTACTAAAGTAGGACTTTCTTTTCAGTCCAGTTTCTTACCCTCCAATAGAGTCACAGACGTAAAGCCTCCCCGCGATGCCACGTGTGGGAGTAAGGCCAAGTTCGGCCTACCATCGGTATTGAGACATCGTGTATATTAATATTTGAATAGTCATATTTGGCACTATATCGTCGAGTTGGACGTAGTCTATTAAGCTAATAATAGTCTGTTAATATATAGTGCTTCGTGCGGTGAGAATACTACCGTAGTCAGTACCCCATCGTTTCGGGCAGAGAACTGGCTGCTTACCCAGGGTGGTTGACCCTATGTGAAGCTGCACCCGAGGAGCCCCAGAGCCGACGAGCGAGTGGACCTGTATACCGGATTATTCTACCGACGACAGCCCGCCTTCCCAGGCACGGATTATGCTTTGGATACTTTGATTATTCTATGGATAAAGACCCCCGACACTACCGTGTGTTGGAACCCCCCCCCCTGGAGAGGACGCGAGGTGAGGAGACGCTCTGCAAGACGAGGTCTCTCCACATCTCTCCCCCGTGGACCGGAGAGAGCCGGCCCACAAAGAGTCCACCTGCTTTCATCTGTGGTCCAAGGATCGCCGGCGCATTGAACGGCACTACAGTGGGTTCTCCTGGGATACCCTTGGCCGGACGAGGCAGCTGGATTCTACCCCCCCCCCCTCCTACTCCTGTCGGCTTACAATCGACCGGATTAACCCCCTCTAGTGTATCCAGCCTATAATCATTAAAGTATCATTGCTGTTATTCCTTAACTATTCCAGGTCGTATATTTACCACCTGCGCCTTCAGAGATTGGACATTATCTATTGATATACCGACGAATACTCCTTGCCATAAAAGTGCATACTATTTCAATTCATAAATGTAATTAAGTGATTAAGTGCTTATTCTACACACCATCGCTGTGTAGGAAATAAAGACCTGTTTCTAATTCGTACATTTGTGTTGGATCCGTTTCATCTACGTGAGAGTGTTCATGATAATATATTTATGCCGTGTACTGGGTGGCCGAATATTAAGTACAAAGGTAGTGGTAGTAAGTATCATATCTAGTAATACAGTCAGGGAATTGTACCCCTCAGTTACAATTGGTCCTTCGAGCCGGATGGTAATCAGTGTAATATTAATATAGTGTTATTAATATTGAAATGGCCTATGATGAACACTCCACGAAACGATCCTCCTAACCAACGCCCGCAGCGCGAACGACGGCTCCCTCAGTACTTAGAGGCTTACGCTGTCAGTCAACAACCTAGTCTTCTACTAACAGTAAACGCGGTAAAACTAGAAAGTAAAAGTATGTCTAACCCCAACGCCCAGACTACCCCGACCATAGAGGCCCCTACGGGCTCTAATGTAACTGACCAAGTTCACGGTGGGGACCAGTGGGAACCAGACATGACTTCACACCCCGCCAGTACTGAAGAAGTAGTCCCCGATGAGTCCCGGGAGGAATACAACGCTACCGAGAGAGAACTCGGCACGGAAGAAGACGGGGAGAGCACCGTGGAGATAGAGCTCCAAGGCTCCGCAAGGAGTACCCCGAGGGAAGGCTCCCCTATACAACCGCCTTCTCCCAGCGAGGCAGAGAGGACCCTACAGCAGGCCTTCCTCATCAGCCTGAACGCCGCTGCTGAACGCGACCGACTGCAGATCCAGCAGCGAAGCGAACACGAGCAGATACGTCTAGAAATAAGACGCATTCAGATGGAAGAGAATGTGGCCCGAGAACGAGCCGGTGCTCAACGGGACGCAGCGCGCGACAGACAGCAGTCGCAACTAATAGAACAGCTGATCAGACGGACAACACCCTCTCCCTCCGCCAGAGGCTCCAGGAACTCGTCTAGACACACCTCCAGGGCGGCATCCCCTAGCCGAGTAAACAACCCTGAACTTGACCAACAGACGAGGTCTATACCCCCCACAGACCACCTCCCCCCACCAGTCCAAGCGAGACCTAGCAACCGGGAAGGAGCAGCATATCCTGTGGAGAGGCTGAGGTCACTACACCTGGTTATATACTAGAGAGGTGAGGTCACTTCACCTGGTTATATACTAGAGAGGTGAGGTCACTTCACCTGGTTATATACTAGAGAGGTGAGGTCACTACACCTGGTTATATACTAGAGAGGTGAGGTCACTACACCTGGTTATATACTAGAGAGGTGAGGTCACTACACCTGGTTATATACTAGAGAGGTGGGCGTGGCCACTTCACCTGCACAGTAAATTTCGCAGAGTACATTTTACTCAAATTGAGTTGGAGTAAAATGTACTCAGTTTGAGTAAAATGTACCTTGCAAAATGTACTGTGTGTGTTGTGAAGGGCCAGATTAAACCGAATATATATATTTATTTATATATATATATTTAATTGTATTTGTATATTCTCTAATATTCCCTGATATCCCTTGTATATTCCTTGTACAATATGCATTGAATATCCATTCTAGCCTACTGAACATCCCATAATAGTCTCCATTCTACTATTGGTCGAGACCTTGGTGCCAGGCTGCCATACCCCTCAGACCCAGTTCAAACGTACCGCTCGACATGTACGAACAAGTCCTAGTTCCGCGTAGGAATTTGGCTACCGCACCACTAATGGGACTATTTGTTCATAGTGCGTATATATACTGCGCTACTAAAGTAGGACTTTCTTTTCAGTCCAGTTTCTTACCCTCCAATAGAGTCACAGACGTAAAGCCTCCCCGCGATGCCACGTGTGGGAGTAAGGCCAAGTTCGGCCTACCATCGGTATTGAGACATCGTGTATATTAATATTTGAATAGTCATATTTGGCACTATATCGTCGAGTTGGACGTAGTCTATTAAGCTAATAATAGTCTGTTAATATATAGTGCTTCGTGCGGTGAGAATACTACCGTAGTCAGTACCCCATCGTTTCGGGCAGAGAACTGGCTGCTTACCCAGGGTGGTTGACCCTATGTGAAGCTGCACCCGAGGAGCCCCAGAGCCGACGAGCGAGTGGACCTGTATACCGGATTATTCTACCGACGACAGCCCGCCTTCCCAGGCACGGATTATGCTTTGGATACTTTGATTATTCTATGGATAAAGACCCCCGACACTACCGTGTGTTGGAACCCCCCCCCCCTGGAGAGGACGCGAGGTGAGGAGACGCTCTGCAAGACGAGGTCTCTCCACATCTCTCCCCCGTGGACCGGAGAGAGCCGGCCCACAAAGAGTCCACCTGCTTTCATCTGTGGTCCAAGGATCGCCGGCGCATTGAACGGCACTACAGTGGGTTCTCCTGGGATACCCTTGGCCGGACGAGGCAGCTGGATTCTACCCCCCCCCCCTCCTACTCCTGTCGGCTTACAATCGACCGGATTAACCCCCTCTAGTGTATCCAGCCTATAATCATTAAAGTATCATTGCTGTTATTCCTTAACTATTCCAGGTCGTATATTTACCACCTGCGCCTTCAGAGATTGGACATTATCTATTGATATACCGACGAATACTCCTTGCCATAAAAGTGCATACTATTTCAATTCATAAATGTAATTAAGTGATTAAGTGCTTATTCTACACACCATCGCTGTGTAGGAAATAAAGACCTGTTTCTAATTCGTACATTTGTGTTGGATCCGTTTCATCTACGTGAGAGTGTTCATGATAATATATTTATGCCGTGTACTGGGTGGCCGAATATTAAGTACAAAGGTAGTGGTAGTAAGTATCATATCTAGTAATACAGTCAGGGAATTGTACCCCTCAGTTACAATTGGTCCTTCGAGCCGGATGGTAATCAGTGTAATATTAATATAGTGTTATTAATATTGAAATGGCCTATGATGAACACTCCACGAAACGATCCTCCTAACCAACGCCCGCAGCGCGAACGACGGCTCCCTCAGTACTTAGAGGCTTACGCTGTCAGTCAACAACCTAGTCTTCTACTAACAGTAAACGCGGTAAAACTAGAAAGTAAAAGTATGTCTAACCCCAACGCCCAGACTACCCCGACCATAGAGGCCCCTACGGGCTCTAATGTAACTGACCAAGTTCACGGTGGGGACCAGTGGGAACCAGACATGACTTCACACCCCGCCAGTACTGAAGAAGTAGTCCCAGATGAGTCCCGGGAGGAATACAACGCTACCGAGAGAGAACTCGGCACGGAAGAAGACGGGGAGAGCACCGTTGAGATAGAGCTCCAAGGCTCCGCAAGGAGTACCCCGAGGGAAGGCTCCCCTATACAACCGCCTTCTCCCAGCGAGGCAGAGAGGACCCTACAGCAGGCCTTCCTCATCAGCCTGAACGCCGCTGCTGAACGCGACCGACTGCAGATCCAGCAGCGAAGCGAACACGAGCAGATACGTCTAGAAATAAGACGCATTCAGATGGAAGAGAATGTGGCCCGAGAACGAGCCGGTGCTCAACGGGACGCAGCGCGCGACAGACAGCAGTCGCAACTAATAGAACAGCTGATCAGACGGACAACACCCTCTCCCTCCGCCAGAGGCTCCAGGAACTCGTCTAGACACACCTCCAGGGCGGCATCCCCTAGCCGAGTAAACAACCCTGAACTTGACCAACAGACGAGGTCTATACCCCCCACAGACCACCTCCCCCCACCGGTCCAAGCGAGACCTAGCAACCGGGAAGGAGCAGCATATCCTGTGGAGAGGCTAAACCAGAGACTACAAGCACTGGATGACCTAACTGAAGACGAAGAGGAAGAGGAGGAGAACCACGCCCGAAGACAGCACAGTACTCTACCGGACCAGGAGGTCCGGTACAGCCCAGGCTATACTCCCGCGGAGCTGCGCTACAGACCCCCGACTCTATACACGGGTGAGCACGACGCACGACCCGCACCGAGGAACAGCACCTGGACAAGCGGGCCATGGTACACTGCCGGTACCAGCCCATACCAAGGAGCGGGAGGAGACTCGCCTAGGAGGCCTCTCCCCCAACGCTCGCCGATGTATCCACAGTCAGCGTCATACATTGGCACGCCTATGGTACCCGACTTCACCCAAGAGAACCGGGCCCAGTATACCGAACTCCGCATGTGTCTGGAGACCATGTTGGTGGATGTATAGGATGAACGCCACAAATACGCCATCCTACTGCAGCACTTAAAGGTGCCCCGCGCACATAATATAGCGCTCGCCTACGCGACTTCCACCACCCCATACACAGCAGCGCTGGTAGCATTGGACCAGAGGTATGGGCGCATATGGGATTACGTGATCCAGGAGATCCGACACATCGACCGCTTACCCCCAGCAATAGACAATCGAGCACTGGACGACCTGTCCATCAGAGTGCAGTCCCTGGTAGGGATGTTGGGAGCGCAAAGAGAGAAGGGGAAGTATGAACTTTACGCCAACTCAAATGTGGAAAGGATCCTGGAGAAGCTGCCGCCCGCTCGTCAGGAGCGCTTTAGGCGGCAGAGGGACCACAGAGACCCGAATGGCTCCGAACCGAACCTCCTCGATCTAGCAGACTTCCTGGCGAGAGAAGTCAGCAGCCTACGGCTAGATACATTCGGACGGAGCACCCCTGGCTCCAGAGAAGGAACCAGACGACTAAATGATGGAAGAAGATCGGTGACTGTGATGCACCAATCGGAGTCAGTACCGAGCAGCAGGAGCCACAGTACCCCCTCCAGAACGGAGAAGTGGAAGATAGTGTGCCCCTACTGTGAGAAAGAACACTGGCTAGCGCAATGTGACTCCTTCCCCAAGCTGAACGCGGAGGAAGCAGGTCAATGGATAAAGTCCAACAAGCGCTGTTTTCGCTGTGCGCGCTCACACATGGCAGCCGAATGCCGCTTAAAGAAAAGGTGCACCAAGTGCGATGGAGCCCATCTGGACATACTTCACGACAGTAACAGACGGCGCCCTTCACCTGCACCATCCAGCCGCAAAGCGAGCGTCATGTACATCGATCCCGCCAGCAGCAGTGGAGCCCGAGTACTCCTAAAAGTAGTGCGTGTGACACTAAGCTACCAGAATAAAGTCCTGGACACTTACGCCGTCCTCGATGACGGGTCAGAGAAGACCCTGCTGCTCGCCTCCGCTGCGGCCCAGCTAGGGCTGCGGGGAAGCGAAACCCAAATGACAATTCGGACAATAAGACGAGATTTGAAGACGATAAAGGGCGAGAATGTCTCATTCTCTATCGCAGCAAGCGGCCAGCCTGAGCGACGGTACCAGATTGCAGACGCTTTCACCAGCCAAGAAATAGGACTGTCGCGGTACACATACCCCGTCGCCAAGCTGATGGAGAAATATGCACATCTGCGCAAGTTACCGATCCCGCTCATAGACAATGCTATGCCGACCCTGTTGATAGGCTCCGACCATGCAGACCTCATTGTCCCGATAGACCGGGTTCATACCGGACCCCGAGGCTGTCCTGCAGCAGTCGAGACCCGTTTGGGATGGACTCTCCAAGGCCCGCTCGCCAAATCTCTCAACCGAAGTACAGCCACTAGATGTCTCCACTCCCGAGTCACAGAGGGAGAAACCGCACTCCTGCAACACGTAGAGCGGCTATGGAGCTTGGAACAAATGCCCTTTAAGAATGGAAAGAAAGACATTCGCTCTAAAGATGACATTTACGCCATTCACCTCCTCGAGACAGGGACCAAGAGAGTCCCGGTCAACGGCGTGTTGAGATACGCCACGCCACTCCTGCGGCGAGAAGGAATGCCTACTTTCCACGCCAAGACAGACGCCATAGAACGGTACCTGCTGAACACGGAGCGGCGCTTAGCCAAGAACCCCGCCCAAGAGAGTGTATACCGCGCTGAGATTGAGAAGCTCATCACAGCGGGACACGTCACAAAGATGGACATTAAAGAGGTCCGACACAGCGTAAAGAACAGCTTCTACGTAGACAACTGTCTACAAAGCCTTTCAACCCAGGAAGAAGCCGAGGCTCTCCTGATTAAACTCCGCGCCTCATTGATCAAAGGCGGCTTTGATCTCAGGCAGTGGGCCAGCAGCGATCCGCAAGTACTGCGCAGCCTCTCCTCCGAGGACAAGGCAGCCAGCAGCGAGACCTGGATGGCTACAATCCCGGGAGAAGCCCAGGAGATGACCCTGGGATTGGTGTGGCGATTCAAAACAGATTCGCTTCACTACAGACACAAGCCCCTGACTACGGAGCAGGGAAGGCCGGCGGCGGCGCCGACCACCAGACGGAGTGTGTACACAACACTCGCCCGACAATATGACCCGCTAGGATGTATTCTACCGTACACCACCAGGGCAAAAATGATTGTACGAGCATTGTGGGACAAGGACCAGGGCTGGGACGACCCCATTCCTGCACACCTTGCATCCACCTGGAGAGAGTGGGAGATGGAGCTCCACTCACTCCCAGGCGTTAATATGCGCCGAAGCTACTTCCCACCCAAGGTGAGGCCAGAGACATGTAAAATGGACTTACACGTCTTCAGTGACGCCTCAGAGGTCACATACGGATCAGTAGCCTACTTGCGGGCCCAAGACCAAGGGGGAGAGATCTACACAGCATTTGTCCTCGCCCGCTCGAGAATAGCCCCACGCAAGCAACAATCTATCCCACGTCTAGAGCTCTGCGCAGCCCTAGCCGGAGCGCACCTAGCCACGCTCATCCAACGTGAGCTCACCATACCGGTGTCTAGAACAATCCTGTGGTCAGATTCCACGACGGTACTCGCCTGGATCAAATCGGACTCATGCAAGTACAAAGTCTTCGTGGGAGTCAGAGTCACCGAGATTCAAGACTTAACCGAAGAGTTAACCGGAGAAACAGAGTGGCGCTACGTTGATACAAAACAGAACCCAGCTGACGTCATCACCCGGGGGATGCCCCTGGATGACCTCACCCGTCGCAATGTCTACAGTGACGGCCCCGCATTCCTAAGACTCCCGGAAGGACAGTGGCCCATGCCTATCCCGAGGGAAGCAAGTCCAGAGGAGGTGGAAATGAAGAAGTCTGTGTTCTGTGGATTGAGCACCGTAGCCTCCACCGACCCTAACATAAACGATTGCACGTCCATAGAGAGTGCACAACAAAGAACATTCCTGCGGTACCACCCGGAGTGCAAGTCCCCCGCTGATATGTCAGCAGCTAACTACGAGGAAGCAGAATTGCTTCTACTGCAGCGAGCCCAGAGAGACTCGTTCCCCGATGAATTGGCCTGTCTACAGGGAGGAAAGCCCGTCCCATCCGACAGCAGATTAATTCACCTGGCCCCCGAGAGCGACGCTCACACCCTCATCAGAGTGGGTGGTCGCCTACGCAGAGCCCCCAATCTACCGGATGACATTAAATACCCGATCGTATTGAACAGCCGACACAAGGTCACAGAGCTGATTATAAAGAAATACGATGAGGATGTACATCACGCAGGAGCAGAAAGAGTCTTCGCGGAAATCAGACGTCGTTACTGGATCCTACAAGGAAGAGAGGCGGTACGACGCTTCCAACGAACATGTCTAGACTGCCGCAAGTGGCGCGCGCAGCCCAGCATACCAAGGATGGCTGACCTTCCTCCATGTCGCCTCCGAATCGGTGACAAGCCATTCCACTCAACGGGTATGGACTGCTTTGGCCCGCTGCACATAAAGAAAGGAAGAGGAACCGAGAAGCGGTGGGGTATTGTATTCAAATGCATGACCACCAGAGCGATACACATCGAGCTTCTCCCGACCATGAGCACAGACTCATTCCTTATGGCCTTCCGTAGATTCACATCACGGAAAGGAAGACCGTCTACCCTATTGTCCGATCATGGGACAAACTTCAAAGGCGGCGAAAGAAAGCTGAGAGAGAGCTTCCAAGCTATGGGCCCAGAACTTAAGACCCACCTCGCTCCAGCACAGGTTGATTTCCAATTCAACCCCCCAAACGCACCCCACTTCGGTGGCACTTGGGAACGAGAAGTGCGCTCCATAAAGACAGCCCTGTACGCAGTACTTGGGGCCCAGACTGTGGCGGAAGAAGTCCTAATGACAGTCCTCACGGAGATTGAGGGAGTACTTAACTCGAAGCCCCTCGGATATGTCTCCAGTGATGTGGCGGATATCGACCCAGTTACCCCCAACACACTCCTGATGGGGCGGCTAGATCCTGCATTACCACAGACAATGTACCGGCCTGAAGAAGCGAACGGCCGACGAATGTGGAGGTACAGCCAAGTATTAGCCGACAAGTTTTGGAACAGTTTCCTACTGCACTACCTACCGTCTCTACAGACCCGCCAGAAGTGGGTAAAGGAGAGAGACAATTTGACAGAAGGAACAGTCGTCATGATTATTGATCAATCACTGCCCAGAGCTATGTGGCCGGCCGGCCGCGTAAGCAAAGTGATCACCGGTGCCGACGGCAAGGTCCGAGCAGCTGAAGTGCTCGTCCAGGGTCGCACTTACACCCGTCCCGTGGCAAGGCTCATAGAACTGCCTCGACTCCCAGACACAATCGATGATGACCATGACCCTACAACCCTATGACTTTGTGAAGTTGACTGACCCCTACAGCAAACCCTTATGTGTAAATAGACAACGCGATTAATCTGTCTCCGTTTAACTGATTAGGTCTGGGACCTATTCAGGGGGTGGCTGTTGTGAAGGGCCAGATTAAACCGAATATATATATTTATTTATATATATATATTTAATTGTATTTGTATATTCTCTAATATTCCCTGATATCCCTTGTATATTCCTTGTACAATATGCATTGAATATCCATTCTAGCCTACTGAACATCCCATAATAGTCTCCATTCTACTATTGGTCGAGACCTTGGTGCCAGGCTGCCATACCCCTCAGACCCAGTTCAAACGTACCGCTCGACATGTACGAACAAGTCCTAGTTCCGCGTAGGAATTTGGCTACCGCACCACTAATGGGACTATTTGTTCATAGTGCGTATATATACTGCGCTACTAAAGTAGGACTTTCTTTTCAGTCCAGTTTCTTACCCTCCAATAGAGTCACAGACGTAAAGCCTCCCCGCGATGCCACGTGTGGGAGTAAGGCCAAGTTCGGCCTACCATCGGTATTGAGACATCGTGTATATTAATATTTGAATAGTCATATTTGGCACTATATCGTCGAGTTGGACGTAGTCTATTAAGCTAATAATAGTCTGTTAATATATAGTGCTTCGTGCGGTGAGAATACTACCGTAGTCAGTACCCCATCGTTTCGGGCAGAGAACTGGCTGCTTACCCAGGGTGGTTGACCCTATGTGAAGCTGCACCCGAGGAGCCCCAGAGCCGACAAGCGAGTGGACCTGTATACCGGATTATTCTACCGACGACAGCCCGCCTTCCCAGGCACGGATTATGCTTTGGATACTTTGATTATTCTATGGATAAAGACCCCCGACACTACCGTGTGTTGGAACCCCCCCCCCCTGGAGAGGACGCGAGGTGAGGAGACGCTCTGCAAGACGAGGTCTCTCCACATCTCTCCCCCGTGGACCGGAGAGAGCCGGCCCACAAAGAGTCCACCTGCTTTCATCTGTGGTCCAAGGATCGCCGGCGCATTGAACGGCACTACAGTGGGTTCTCCTGGGATACCCTTGGCCGGACGAGGCAGCTGGATTCTACCCCCCCCCCCCTCCTACTCCTGTCGGCTTACAATCGACCGGATTAACCCCCTCTAGTGTATCCAGCCTATAATCATTAAAGTATCATTGCTGTTATTCCTTAACTATTCCAGGTCGTATATTTACCACCTGCGCCTTCAGAGATTGGACATTATCTATTGATATACCGACGAATACTCCTTGCCATAAAAGTGCATACTATTTCAATTCATAAATGTAATTAAGTGATTAAGTGCTTATTCTACACACCATCGCTGTGTAGGAAATAAAGACCTGTTTCTAATTCGTACATTTGTGTTGGATCCGTTTCATCTACGTGAGAGTGTTCATGATAATATATTTATGCCGTGTACTGGGTGGCCGAATATTAAGTACAAAGGTAGTGGTAGTAAGTATCATATCTAGTAATACAGTCAGGGAATTGTACCCCTCAGTTACAGTGTGGTTATATACTAGAGAGGGGGGCGTGACCACTTCACCTGGTTATAGTTTCAAGTTTCTTTAATAGTTGTCATACAGAAGTACAGAATACTTTTATACAAAATGCTTCTTACTGTTACGCTCCAGAGACTGTGCAAGACAAGATAAGTATGAAATAAAATAACATAGTATAGCATGTAAATTAGAAGTAAAGAAAAAAGGTCACAGTGTTCAGTATAGACATATGTACAATGTTCGATGCAGAATAGACGTAACTGAGTTACCATATAATATACAATATACTATGCAGTGTACTAATGTACAGTACTATATAGTGCAGGGCAGAAATGGGATGAGGTGCAATTTAGGTACAATTTACAGTAAGGTGTACGAGTTGTAGTGCAAATCCTTTATCAATAAATATAAAGTGTGTTTGTGTGATCTAAAGTGTGGAGAGTGGGTGCTGCAGTGTGTTGTTTGTTTAAGTGAGTGTGTGCGTGTGGGTGTGTGTGCTGTGTGCATTTGATGGTTGTTGCATAGTGTTTATTGTTCGTTTAGCAGCCTGATGGCCTGGGGATAGAAACTTCTTCTGAGTCTTTCTGTGCTCGCCTTAAGACTCCGGTATCGCCTGACCGCAGCAGTTCAAAGAGGCAGTTGTTCGGGTGGCTGGAGTCCTTGATGATTCTCTTAGCCTTCCCCCTGCACCGCTTGTTGTATATACTAGAGAGGTGGGCGTGGCTAGGTGAATGGTAGGTGCATGAAAAGTTCTTTCAACGAACGCCCACAGGCGCGGGCATAGTCCAATAGGTGAAGCAAGATGCTTTGCCAGTAATAATAATAATAATAATAACTTTATTTGTATAGCACTTTTCATACAGAGGTTGCAGTTCAAAGTGCTTCACAACAGTAAAAAATACAGGCATAAGCGAGCATAAAAAGATAGACAGGTAGAATCACAGTGTTTCACATTAGGATCTAGCATCCCAATAGGCTCTCCGCTTACAGTTTTCAGTAACACAAATAGTAAAAAAAAATTAAAATTATTCAGTTTAAAAATAGTAAAATAAAAATAAAATAAAATAAAATAAAAATTATAAAATAGAACGGACATAAAAAATACAGGCATGAGCGAATACAGGCAGTAATGACATAACTAGGATTATAACCTTTGATATACAGGTGATAAACATCAGTGTTTCTACACTCCTCATCGACCGACACCCGCCTGCTCCAGATAAAACCCACAGCTCGTACTGAAGGAGTAGGACTAGCTTTAGGCCCCGTCCACACGAACGCTGGGTTTAATGTAACCGTGATTGTATGTGCGCAGTTGCACTGTTCGGCCACACACAACCGGGGATTTGCTACACTGCAACCGCGGTCTTTTGAAACCGGTGGCCAGGGTGGAGTTGTGCGGTTTTGCAGTTGCGTGTGGGCATAGCAACCGAGGTTATTCCCAGTGTTTACAGCAGAGCTGTCGCAATTATTCCCCATGTTCACGGCAGACCGCGGGGTAGAGAGATTAGAGCAGAGCAAACTACACCAGTGTTTACAGCAGAGCTGTCCCAAGTAGCGTTATATGAAAATGATTGTAACAAACTTTTGTTCAAAACGTATCGTCTGTGTTGAAGAGTGTTGTGATCGACTGATGTCCGTTGACGCTCAGAGTAAACATGTAGCTGCAGCTAAACTAAACTCATGTGTTGTCAAGTTATTGTTATAAGGAACCCAGTCCAGACTGCATCCCCTTAACAATTGTTTGTATTGAGCCGTATTGTATTGTACCCATTCTGCAATCTGTTAAATAACGTTTACATCCATTTCATATCGGTAACGTTACTTCTTCTTCTTCAGTTAATTAATGGCAGATCGCGACCCAACAGGAAGTTTAGTGAGCGTTCAGTCTTTTCTGATTGGTTGAAATGGCCTTCATGTCTGAACAACATCGCCGCCTACTGCTTTGGCATTGTATTACATTGTACTAAATGTATCGGTTGCTGGGTTCCAGCTCTGCCGTGAGTACGCAGTTATACACGGTTGTCCACCTGTGTTCACCGTGTGGACGGAGTTTTATTTTTTCAAACTTCGGTCATATTAAATCCAAACTCTCGTGTGGACAGGGCCTTAGACAAACACAGGAAGGACTAGTGTAGAGGAGCCAAAGCTATATATTTAGGTTATGGTATATTATATATGAATGTTTATTTTTATATCCTTACATTGAAACGGCATTAGGAATGTTGATTGGATTTAGATAAAGTCATTGAACCGTCTTATTTGTCATAATAGAACATTCTAGCACATTTGTGATGTCACAGTAGGATGTCATAATAGTACATTCTAGAACGTTTGTGTATAGTATGTATTCAGCAATTCTCTCTGCCAGGTCAGTGTGCATCTTGAAACAGTGCTGAGCAGTACTGAACCGATAGACTAAACAGCATAGATTTTCGGCTTTCCAGTGTGGAGGAATCTTCATGTGTCGAGTCGGCGGTGATTTGGAGACTGGGAAAATACAGTTTTCTTACCTTGTAGTAGTAACGTGAATATTTAGGAAAAAAGCTTTGGGACCGCTTCTGTAAAGAAAGACTTCGCTGTGGAAGAGAAATAAACCATTTTGATATCTTTGTTTTACACTGGAGCGGCTGTGGACATTATTTGTCTTTATCAACAAACGTACTACTCACGAGTAAGCAACTTTAACCAGTAGAATGGAACGTCGGCCCTCATAACTAGTGATCAAACAGTGACTTCAACCAGCTGCTGACTGAATCTAAGTAAGTTTATAACAAAAGTTAAAGTAAACTTCAGGGAGCTTTCCAGAGGAGGGAGTGTTACTGAGAGACAAAATGGCTTCGTCTCATTGTGAAGAGGATCTGTCTTGTTCCGTGTGTCGTGACATCTACACAGATCCTGTCGTCTTGTTGTGTAGCCACAGCTTCTGTAAAGCCTGTCTGCAACGATACTGGAGAGACAGAGAAGACAAGAACTGTCCACTTTGTAGGGCAGTCTCTTCAATTTTAAATCCTCCTCGTAACTTGGCTTTGAAGAACCTGTGTGAGGCCTTCAGGAAGAGAAGCCAGGGAGCTCCAGCAGGTTCTGAGGTGCTCTGCAGTCTGCACAGACTCCAGCTCATCCGTGTGGTGTGTCAGTCCTCCAGAAAACGCAAGAGACACAACTGCTGCCTCATAGAGGAAGCTTCGGAGCATCACAAGGTATGGCAAAATCATTATTATATTAATTTATTCAATCTTTAATTATACTCAATAAATACACTGAGTAAACATTGTTGTCACATTGTTAATGAATACAGAAACATTAGACAGACAGTTAGTCAGAACAATTAGATGGGATTAGATTCAGACACTGATGTTGGAGTTGATTTATTTTTGTCCACAACGTAGGAGGTGTGAGAGTCAATGTCAGTGTGGGAGTCAATGTCAGTGTGAGAGTCAATGTCATTATGGGAGTCAATGTCAGTGTGGGAGTCAATGTCATTATGGGAGTCAATGTCAGTGTGGGAGTCAATGTCAGTGTGGGAGTCCAGGGTGGCCTGGGTGGCAAACATACTCCAGTCCGTCAGTTGAAACCGGTGCTGCAGCACAGAGTCCTCAGACCTGCATCTTTCAAGTGAAATACATCATGAATGAATGAATTAATGAATTCCATTGCAGAAGCAGCTCCAGGATCCACTGAAGACCTTACGTGACAAGCTACAGGCCTTTAAAGAAATCAAACAAACATGCGTCCGCACAGCAGAACACGTAAAGGTACAAATATTCTGTATTAATGATAAATGATTTACTGTAAGGTTGCAGCTGCACTCAACCTGCACACAGTAAAAATAAGTGCCCTATTGTACATTTGTAGTCCATTGTGGGAGAGACATGATTTTTAACCCCCCTACTGTATATTTCAGTTAGTTAGATAGTAAATTATAACACTACCTTATGCATACTGCACCTTATGTGACACTGTGAATGCTGTATAGTTAGTTAGATAGTAAATTATATTGACTTATTTCCTTAAACTTATTTGTTTACACTGCTTGTGTTGTTTTTACTACCTGTACCCCCCCCCCCCCCAGGGGTGTAATTATGGGGGAGGGACACAGGGGACATGTCCCCTGCATGTTTTCAGAAGGCAGTTATGGTCCCCTGCACTTTTTTACCGTCCAAAACAATGTTACACGATAATAAACGGAGACGCAACGCGGCACTTGGACCACACGGAAAACGGCTGCTTGTTCCATCTCTGTGCTCAGGTCTCTGACGACCTGAGCCATTGTCATGCAAAGACAAGGTGAGCACCCGGCGAGGGACGAGTCGCATCTTTGTGTGCATGCGCTAAGTACCAAGCACAGCTGTCTTTGCATAACAACAACAGCCATGTCGTCAGGTGTGCTCAATACATAGCACCCCTCCCCTGAAAGTTTGGTGTGAAACTGAACGATGGTCTGTGTGATTGCCATGAAATGCAACAGCATTGCTTGGTCTCTGTGAAATATCTGTCTATGACCTTGTTGTATTTAAAAGCCTCTAGCCTGTTGTTTTATACATTGTAGATAATAAATAGCACGATCTCTCTCTCTCTCTTTCTCTCACGTTCCGAGACTCGTGCGGCGTTATGACTTGTCATAAGTGAATTGTACATAGTTACATCTCACCAAAATTGACTTGCACAACTGATTTTAATTTATTTTTTTATCTATGACCTTACAGCCACTGACCACTCCCCACAAATGTGTCCCCTCCGCGTGAATACTTTGGGCAACCAACATGTCCTTCCGCGTTTCTCTGATTGGCCAGCGATCGGCCAGCCCTCTACGCTCGTTTTCCCCCTACGCCGGTAACCCGCGCATTTTCTTTTTGACGGCACTCAAACGCCAAGCGAGGCTAATCGCGGAAATGTAATGTTATGTTCGAATCCGTAGAATACATGTTTATCAAAACAACTACTAGATTCACTCATAACGTTATTTTGCGTGACAACACAGCCCAGCTGTCAGAAACTGTACATTGTAACGTTATATAACATAACGTTATATAATGTTATTTCGCGTTTTATTCATAACGTTATTTCGCGTGACAACACAGCCCAGCTGTCAGACATACATTGAGGGGGTTTGAATCACTACATTGAGGGGGTTTGAATCACTGTTTACACTCCCCACTTACTGTACCATGTTCTATATATAGAACCTCATCTCATGCACCGGTTTGAATCAAAGCCCTATCGAAAGTACTCAAGCTCTACTGTCTTTAACTATAAATGTTTACACTCCCCACTTACTGTACCATGTTCTATATATAGAACCTCATCTCAGGCACCGGTTTGAATCAAAGCCCTATCGAAAGTACTCAAGCTCTACTGTCTTTAACTATAAATGTTTACACTCCCCACTTACTGTACCATGTTCTATATATAGAACCTCATCTCAGGCACCGGTTTGAATCAAAGCCCTATCGAAAGTACTCAAGCTCTACTGTCTTTAACTATAAATGTTTACACTCCCCACTTACTGTAGAACATGGTACATGAGTATATAGTATATAGGGATGTTGCACTTGAGCACCACAGGTTTCACAATGCAATTATTGTTATTATTATTTACAAGACTGGGCATTTATTTAAAAAAACATACATACCCTAACCACATAACAGATATTTAAAAGGTAATTAACAGGCATGTTCTGCAACATATATCCACTCTTGAACAATGAAAAACTCCTTTTTCTTCTATTTACAAATAAGAGCAGCTCTGAAGGCTCACGTGTCCCATGGGATGTTGCACTTGAGCTATACCCGCTTATTATTATTAACCAGCGTTGCTAATATGGGCCAATAGAGTTATATTTCACTCTATTCAAATCAAATTTAAAGTGACGTGGCTGGGATAAATGTGCCAGTCACTCAGCCAAAACAAATTCCTGGACCAAGGTCGAACCAGAGAGCTGCTGGAGTCGAAGGCCCTCTGGGAGATAAGAGTGGCAAGCGGCTTCCCCCCACTCCCAATCCCTACTCAATCCCCACTCCCGCGTGTACGCCTGGTGCCTATGACGGCAGCCAACTAGTATGCGTGCTGGAGGGGGGGGCCTAAGACTGTTTCATCACCAAAGTCCTATCCCCCAGTCCATGCCCCCTCCCTCTGGACAATCTTTTCCGCCCTCCCTCCCGCCACCTGGCGCGACGACACTTTGTTTCAGACACTTTGTTGTTGTTGCAGCCGACTATCGCATATAGCGTCTCAGGCATTCTGTAGATGACATGTGTCAACAAATGTACATGTCTGTGTGAATTTATGTTGTGCCGTTGTTACTGTAAAAATGTAATGATTGTGATATGTTGTTATTAATGAGACGATGAGCTGTATGTGTGTGTCACTGGAATTTCCCCAAGGGGATTAATAAAGGAATATCTTATCTTATCTTAATATGGCGTGTTCTGTGATGCAATTAACCAGGGGGATTATCGCGTGTATTAACCTGGGGGAGCCTCATGCGCATGCGTGGCAACGAGCACCTGGGGGGAGCCTCATGAGGGGGTAAACGAGCGTAGAGCGCTGGTATTCACGAAGGAGAGCGCTGGCCAACGCTGGCCAATCAGAGAAACGCGGAAGGACATGTCGGTTGCCCAAAGTATTCACGTGTCCCCTCCACCATTGAAAACTAAATTATGCCCTTGCCCCCCCCCCCCATCCCACATGCTGCTATGATGCCTGAATTTCCCCAAGGGGATCAATAAAGGAATATCTTATTTTATCTTATAATCTCCAGGTCCAGGCCCTGCACACAGAGAAGCAGATTAAGAAGGAGTTTAAGAAGCTTCACCAGTCTCTCCACGAGGAAAAGGAGGCCAGGGTAGCTGCACTGAAGGAGGAAGAGGAGCAGAAGAGCCAGACGATGAAGGAGAAGATTGAGGGGCTGGACAGAGAGATATCAACCCTTTCAGACACAATCAGAGCAATAGAGCAGGAGCTGAACGCTGAACACGTCTCCTTCCTGCAGGTCAGGACTGGTCTCTCTTCAGTTCATAGGGAATGATGCTGAGGATGTTTAGTACACTGTAAAAACTGGGATTGGGGTTCATTCATATTTATTAAATAAGTATTAGTAACCTATACATAATAAAAAAGACTGCAGTTTGAAATAGAATTGAGCTGAATTCAATGAATTTGAACCATTTATGAATTGCATTTTACACAGTTTTAGTTGAATACAATTTGCTGATAGTTTAAAAGTGACCAGATGACGCTCAGTTTTTACAGTGTAGTGTTTAACTTGATCTGTCTTTACCTCCATAGAACTACAAGACCACACTGAAAAGGTAAGTGATTTCTCTCTCTTTTTGTCGCTCTCTTTCTCTCTCTCATCTCTATCTCTTTCTATCTCTTTTTCTCAATTTCTCTCTTTCTTTCTATCTTTCTCTCCTTTCTTTCTCTCTCTCCTTTCTCTCTGACTCTCTTTCCATGACTGCCCCCATGTTAACCCTTTCACCGCTGCACTACCAAAACGGTTAACCCTTTCACTGCGACAATACACAGAAGGTTAACCCTTTCACTGCCACACGACAGCCGGTTAACCCTTTCACTGCCACACGACAGAAGGTTAACCCGGCGACCGTCGGTTGTGTGATAGTAAAGGGTTAACCTTCTGTCGTGTGGCAGTGAAAGGGTTAACGGGCGTCGCTGTTCACCACGGCTGTGGGTGGGTGCATGACTCGCGGGCGGGAAGCGAAGTTCTTTTTCCGCTCCGGTTGGATTCAGAGGCGTGCGCCACATGCATTTTCACAGAAATATACTCAATATCTACATTATTACCACACATATAGATGTTGTTCAGCCAGCTAACGTGTCTGTATCTCTCCCAATACAAATAAACCATATTACTATACTTTATCAGGAGTACATCACACTGATCATCATTCTAAAATGCATTCTAACATTCTCATTAATGAGATAACGGGTTATACAGTACATGCAAAATGGACACTGGAACTGGAAATCTTTTATTTAAATTTTTTTTATCTTCAAACGGGGACTGTGCAGTGGTTGAGAGACAAACATACAGTCACAATACATAGACACTCACCACTATTTTTTTTTAAACTACAGTAAAAAGACCACTATATAAAAAAACACCAACTACATTAAAACTACAGTACTTAAAGCATGATATATTAAAATCCATGTGGAGCAGTTCTATATGTATATAAATAATAAATAATAGTAGGTATTTACAGCTGTTCCAATGTAAATCCGTGCGCTTCTGCTCTGAAGTGGACGGCCACGCGAGCTGTTCTCACACAAAACCCACGTGTGCCTCTCTCTCTCTCTTTGCTGTCTGTCTCTCTCTCCCTCTCTCTCTCCCACTCTCTCTCTGTCTGTCTCTCTCTCTCTCTTTTGCTCTCTCTCTCTCTGTGTGTCTGTCTCCCTCTCTCCCTCTCTCTCTCTCCCTCTCTCTCTTTCTCTCTGTCTGTATCTCTCTCTCTCACTCTCTCTCTCTCCTTTCACATCTGCATCTCAGATTAAAGGTGCTGTAAAACAGCACCTTTAATCTGAGATGCAGATGTGAAAGGAGAGAGAGAGTGAGAGAGAGAGATACAGACAGAGAGAAAGAGAGAGAGGGAGAGAGAGAGAGGGAGAGAGGGAGACAGACACACAGAGAGAGAGAGAGCAAAAGAGAGAGAGAGAGACAGACAGAGAGAGAGTGGGAGAGAGAGAGGGAGAGAGAGACAGACAGGCAGGTTGCTGGATGATCTGGATGATGTGACTGAAGTTGAGAGGGTAGTGGAATGTACAATAGTATGTATGTATGTATGTATGTATGTATTTATTGTGTATTTATTGATTGAGTGGAAATGATTGTATTAGAAACGTGATGGAGAAGAGATGGAATACAGTTATTTTTATGGAAATCAATATCTCTCTCTTCTCTGCGGCTCTGAAGCTAAGCCCACAGCAGGACTGACTCTTGAATGTTCTTCCAGAGCTCAGTGCAACCTGCCTCGTCCACAGCTGGTCTCAGGAGCGCTGATAGACGAGGCCAAACACCTGGGCAACCTGGCCTTCAGAGTCTGGGAGAAGATGAAGGAGAGGGTCAAGTTCACTCCTGTCACTCTGGACCCAAACACTGCACCACCCTGTTTCTTTATATCTGATGATCTGACCAGTGTGAGACGCACAGACACACAGCAGCAGCTCCCTAACAACCCAGAGAGGAACATGGTGTATCCCATTGTTCTGGGTTCTGAGAGCTTCAGCTCAAGGAAACACAGCTGGGAGGTGGAGGTGGGAGACCATCCTGACTGGGCTATAGGTGTAGCTAAAGAGTCATTTGACAACAAGAGAGAGGGGCTAGTGGCAAGACCACAACATGGTATCTGGGCTCTACATTATAGGAGTGGTAAGTACACTAATGTTCTGGGTGATATCCTCACAGTGAAGAGGAGCTTCCAGAGGATCAGAGTACAGCTGGACTATAACAGGGGGAAGCTGTCCTTCTACGACCCTGAAGACATGACTCACATCTGCACTCATAAACACACCTTCACTGAGAAACTCTACCCACTCTTCAGTATAGGACCGGCTGGTGATGCCAAACACCCTGATATAAACATCTGCCCACCAGAGGTTATAGTCATATAGTCATGACAGTGAGGTGTGTGTGTGTGTGTGTGTGTGTCTATATGTGTGTGTGTGTCTCTGTGTGTGTGTGTGTGTGTGTGTGTGTGTGTGTGTGTGTGTGTGTGTGTGTGTGTGTGTGTGTGTGTGTCTGTGTGGAGGATTGTTTTTTTAAGAAAAATACAAGTGTAAACTGAATAGCAGGCAGATATTATATGATTCCATAGAGACCTGTGTGTGTTTCCCCCTGATGGGTGTCAAAAGTGAACCATCTGTGTTCTGAAACCTGGCTGTTTCTGCAGAAGGTGAGCCCCCTCTGGTGTTTGCTGAATGTAGGCGCTCATACAGCCCATGTGATCAATGTTTTTCTGTAGAGGTCAGGAGGGGGTGCAGTATGGGGGTGTGTCAACCCTACCAGAGGTGTTGTCTCTGATGCACGCAGATAACGTCACTCTGAATAGGTGTTATTTAAATATCAGAAATGACTGTTGCTGCAACATCAACATCCTCATCCTCCTGGACCTCTCAGCTGCTTTCGACACCATCTCACACTCAATCCTCCTTGACCGCCTGGAAAGTGTCCTTGGCATCACTGGTACCCCCTTGTCCTGGTTCACATCCTACCTTACCAACAGGTGGCAGTATGTTTCCCTCGGGGGGTCCAGGTCAGCTCCAGCACTTGTTAAACAGGGTGTTCCCCAGGGTTCGGTGCTAGGTCCGCTCCTTTTTATGATTTACCTCCTCCCACTCGGTGATATCATAAGGAAACACGGCCTCCACTTCCACTCTTATGCAGACGACACGCAGCTTTACCTCCACACCAAACCCTCGGCTCCCCTCCCTCCCCCCTCCCTCATTGCCTGCCTCCAGGACATAAAAACATGGATGACCACCAACTTCCTTCAACTCAACAGCAAGAAGACAGAACTAATAGTTGTAGCCTCCCCAGCCCTCCTCCAAAAGATCGACCACCTTGTTCTCTCCGTGGATGGCTACTCCATCTGCCCCTCCACGGAGGTAAGGAACCTGGGCGTAATACTGGACTCAACCCTCTCATTCCACCCTCACGTCAAGTCTGTCACCAGATCTGCCTTCTTCCACCTCAGAACCATCTCCCGCCTCCGCCCCTCACTCTCCGACACCTCAGTGGAAACACTCATTCACGCCTTCATCACTTCCCGCCTCGACTACTGTAACGGAATCCTTCTTGGTGCTTCCAAGAAGGTTCTGGATCACTTACAGTACGTCCAAAACTCTGCTGCGAGGGTCCTCACGCGCACCAAACCCTGGCAGCACATCACCCCCACCCTGCAAAAACTCCACTGGCTCCCCATCAACTACCGAATCCCCTACAAGGTCCTCCTCCTCACCTACAAATCCCTGCATGGGTTGGCCCCTTCCTACCTGACCAACCTACTCCACCCCTACACTCCAGCACGAGGCCTCCGCTCCTCCAACTCCGACCTCCTCACCATCCCCCGCACCAGGCGTTCCACACTGGGAGATCGAGCTTTCGCTGTAGCTGCCCCCAGACTGTGGAACTCCCTCTCCCCCCTCATCCGAGGCTCTGACACCATCAACCTCTTCAAAACGAAGCTAAAAAGCCCACCTGTTCACACTTGCCTTCACGCAACACGGCCCCGCTCCCAAGTAGCCCACCCCTGACTCTTTTAACACTTTAATCGCCGATGACGTGTTTAGACGTCATTCCTAGCCATGCTCATTCTGCCGAAGACGCCGTAACTCGTCTTTGATGTCAATATTTCAAAAATCTGTGATCAGATTCAGATTCAGAGTTTTTATTTGCCACATGGAATCATACAATCAGAGTTTCTTCATTACACAATCATAAATAACATTCCATGGACAAAAGGAGCAGGAAGAAGAATAAATCTTATGGTTACCTGCCCCTTATTCCTAAACTAAAGAAGTATTTTCTTAATGGTCGGCGTACAACCTAATTTATACAAATAATAATTTATACCATTATACAAGAAACTCACAATTCACAGTTAAACAAGGTAAAAATTTAATAATAATAATAATAATAATAATAAAGAATAAAGAATAAAAAAAAAAGAGAAAAAAAAAAAAAAAAAATATCTCACTATTCAGATCACATTTGATTTTCATACTGAGTAAATATTTCTTTTTTATAATTTTTTTTTAATAGATAAACACTACTACATCCCTTAAGCTCGCTATGGAGAGAATTCCACAACTTTACACCAATAACTGAAGGACACATCTGTTTTAGTGTGGTACGTGCAAACTGATGTTTAAAACTAAACTACTAAACTCACTTTCTAAATGAAAAAGATTTTGTAGTTTTCCTGGCAGTGTATTATTTCTTGCCCTAAACATAATTAACATTGTTTGAAACTTAACCATGTCTTCAAGTTTAATTATTCTAGATTTAATAAATAATGTATTTGTGTGTTCTCGATAACTCACTTTATGTGTGATTCTTATGGCCCTCTTCTGTAGTATATATAATGGTTTTATATTGGTCCCATAAGTATTCCCCCATACTTCAGCACAATAACTGATCATATCATATTTCTCCTCCGGGGTCCTGAGATATACTGCTGATCTCCACTCAACTCTCTAGCGGTTCAAGAGCGCCATCTGGTGGCCGATCGGCAGATCGCCAACAGGAAGTGACTCGTCAAACAGGAAGTGCTCATCCATAAATCGTCCGGGCACTCGCGATCATTAGCAGGACTCTATCTCAACACACTGGATAATCAATCGCTCACCCTAACTCAATAAACAACGTTATTTGGACGTATATAGTATTATACAACCTGGAAATGGTTCATCAGGATCAACATCCCATAATCGAAAACTGTCTACTCCACGCTGATCGTCCAACGGCGCGAGGAAGATACGGTGAGTTTCAACGTTATTTTCTAACGTCTTCTATACTAACTGATCTGATGATCATATGACCCACACTAGATGAATGGTATAACGTTGCCCACGGAATTATAAACGCCCCCTCGCCCATCCGGTCAATATCATGATACGTAGTAACTTCTAGAAGTACCTCCAGTTGAAATTTTTCATATGGCACCGATCGCTACCAAACTGTATTTGATCATCAATATAATGCATTTGGGGCTATAAATCAAGTTCTGAAGAAAGCTGCAGAAAACGATAAAAACATACTTTAGACCATATTTAGTATGAATATGTGAATGAAAAAGTATATCGTTGCTACACCCTGAACAATGGATATAGGACATTGAATGGGCCATAATAATGTCAATTTAGCAATAGAATTTAAAAAGTTATAGCCCTGCAAAGAAGGGGAACTTCTCCATAGACAAATAGAGCTGGCTAGGGATGGTAAATTATGAATTTAACCATGGCGATCAAAGTGTTAAGCCACAGATTCCGTTGTTTTGTTGTTTGTTTTGTTTGTTCATTTCAACCACTTCATCCAATTGGACAGCACCTTGCTTCCTTTTGTATCTCTTTTATCTTATTTGTTTCTTCCTTACTATACACAGATATTCATCTTTTTTTTTTTTTTTATCAATTTATATTTTTCCATCCTTTCCTTGTACAGTGTCCTTGAGTCTGAGAAAGTCGCTTCTCTCTTAAAATCCAATCTATTATTATTTATTATTATTATCTCTGTGTTGAGCTTCATCAGAAGGCACAAACCAACACCGTGACGTCACCAAACAAAATGGCGGCGCCCATGTTGATAAATGCTTCAAAAAAGAACATAACAAATCGTTTTTTCTTAGAAACTGCTTATTTTTATAACATGATTTTTTCTGTGGCTTATCTAAATACTAATTTGATGCTATGACTGTTTATATCGCTATGCTTCATCTCCCCTTTAACTGTTCTTCTTTTACTTATTTATTCCAGAATGTATGTTTGTAAGTGCGAATAACAATAAACAAATAAATAAACATTGTCAGTCCAAAGTGATCAGTAAGGCAAAATTACAATAGTTACACAAATGTTTATTAATGTGAAAATAAAATATATGTATATGAATCCATAGAATAGGCTTACAGCCAGGGTCTGGAAGTCACTTTTGGGCTCACCTGCCAAGGGCTCCTGTAGGCCTACTGTTCCTAATAGTGTATTGGGTTACCTGCTGTAAGAGTGGCTTCTGTGGTTGGGCCATCTTTGTTTAGGCTACAACAAGGTAGAATGACAATTTCTATGCTGAAAGTAATTTAGACTGCAGCTGTATTTTTAGGATGGTTATCAACTTCTCATAGTTTAAGAGATTCAACCATTGCCTCCCTTTTGTTGGTTGCAGTTTCTATTTTGGCGCGAGTTTCTGCTACCTGATTGAATCGGGACCTTGTCAATCTAATTTGAATTTAATCAGGTAATCAATGCCCTAATAAACCCTTGTGATCATTACTGTAAGATGTACAGTATACAAACGCAATGCATGTGTTCGCGATTGCTCAATGATGGGGAAGATATGTGCAGGTGTCATTCGGCCACATGGTGGAGCTATTTACAGAAATCACATCATGTGAGACATTTGTCACAATGCCTCACAACAAAATTTCACAACAGTGGCTACTTACAGAGGCTTGAAGTAGCAGAATAAAATAAATCATTTAACTTTACTCATCAACGTAGTCTTAGTGTCTCTGTATTAAAGTGGCGTTTAAGAGTCTTGTCCCATTAGTAAAGCCTTTCCTTCCTTTCATCACAAAGTTCAAATGGTTTTCAAACAAGAGTGTAGTTTCTGAGAAATCGCCATGTTTCCAATTAGCATTAGCTATAAATGCCATGATGCAATGGGAGGTATGCATGTTAAAGTGTCGCTTTAAGAACCGTTCTTGAAGTTCTTAGTAATAAATAGCACAGGCTTCTAAATACCTTACCTTGCCTTCGATGTACACACTGTGCCTTCTGATGTTTCCAGACATCCTCTCAGAAAGCTTGTTCTTCCCACAGACATGGCAACAACCATTCCTGCATTTGTTGCACTTAATCACACTCTGCCCGCTGTGTGTAATCTTCCCTCATGGACTTCACATACCATTTATTAAGTTGTGTTTTTACATGGGAATCTTTCAGTACTCTATAGCTACAGTATATAATATCAGTATATTATACACCATGCTGGAAATAAGTGTTGTCACTTTTGCATGTCATCCCTTGGATTTGTTGTGTCTTTGGATCCATAAATAAAATCAATCAATCATTGGGAATGTATTTTTTTTTTTTATCTACTTTTTTCTCCCATCCCAATTTCGTATCGTCCAATTCTACCCTCCCCTGTCTCGAACGCTGTTAGGCGACCTGTAGGAGTCGCTGTCCACAACGTCCGATCCCCACCCATCAGCTTTCCCACCCCTAACACTGCCAATTGTGTTAGTATGAACGACCAGCCAAGCTGATAGCAATGCGGAGAGCTGGGCTCGAACCCAGCGTCTCCTGCATTGGTGGCGAGCGCCTTGCCCACTACACCCAATGTGCGTTTCTTTAAAATCAATCAATCATTGGGAATGTATTTCATGTGGTATATACATCCAGGTCATACATGTAGCCGTTAGGAATGTAACGATACACACAGATTAGTTCAATCTGCAATACTGGATTTACAGTTCAGTATTGTGATATTTTTACAAAAACTGAATTAAGAAAAAAATTATATATACTTTTTATTTTATTTCTTTCTGAGGCATTTGAATTGTATGGTCATCATTTCCATACAATTGTAATAAATTAATTAAAAAAGTGTAATAAATGTACCAAAATGTTGTCTTTCGTTAGGACATAGGAAAAGCATGAACATAACGGTAAGGATATCACCAGAGGGGTCACAGTGTAGAGGCCAGAGTCATTAACCATTTCACTACCACACTACAGAAGGTTAACCCTTTACTATCACACTACAGACGGTTAACGGTTAGCCTCTGGAGCAGGTAGGGGGGGCGGGGGGTGTCTTGCCCATGGACACTTTGACAGAGAGAAGATACACACTGAAGAACATGTATGGTGTTGGTTGTTCCGTCTCATCACATGACCTTACAGGTCCGCTTTATAACGGAAGCGAACACCGCCTCTGGTTTAAAAACGTCCATCTGTAGTGGAAATCTTTTAGGAACCTTTTAACAGGGTTCCCACAGACATTGCAAAATGAAATTCAAGGTCTTTCAAGTACCTTTCCAAGCACTATATTTCATTAAAAAAGGGCATTTAAAAAGAATACAATTCACTTAAAAATTTTATCGGATCCAATATTTATGGCTTAAAACCAATTTACGACAATTAGTTACACTTTAGATAAAATAATTTCTTGATTCAGAACAATTGTATCATGGATTAACAAAACTTTCAATGCGAATGGTTGATTTGAAATTCAAGGACATTTTAAGCACATTGTTAAAAAAAAACGTCTGTTTTCAAGGAATTCCAGGCCTTGACTTTTTTTTGGTCAAAAATCAAGCACTTCAAGGACCTTGTGCGAACCCCGTTTTAAGAAGTGTGGAGACTATTATATAGACACGGTGGTTTATGTCTCATGTGGGTCTTCATGTGAACCGTCAAATTGCTCTTATGGGAGAAGGACTTATGACATTCTTGGCACTGATACGGTCTCTCTCCCGTGTGGATCCTAATATGAGTGACGAGGTCCGACTTCTGACAGAAGTTACGCCGGCAGAACTGGCACATGTATAGTTTCTCCCCCGTATGGATCTTTACGTGTCTCATCAGCGTCTTGGTCAAGGAGAAGCCCTTTCCGCAGTGCGGGCAGGGGTACGGTTTCTGCACGGCCTGCACTTCAAACTGAGCGCCCGGCTCGTAGGCTTTCCCCCCCGCCGCCGCTCCCCTCCCCGGCAGGAGGCCCATCTCCGTGAGGTGTTTCAGCTCCGACAGAACCGAGGTGGACAGCGCCTCGACCTCCTCTCTGTCACCGTTGTGTTCATTCTGAGCCGCTAGGTAATTTGAGTGCGCCGCTGCGTAGACTGAGGGCTGAGAGTCGGCGGTGGTCATTTCCACCGCCGTCACACAGCAGTCTTCTCCGATGGGCTCGGTCTTGAATCTATAGATTAAACCGGCCGACGAGAGGTTCCTCTCTCTGTTCCTGGTCGGCGGTTGGTAACGATGATGATGCTGCTGCTGCAGTGGCTGAAGTGGGTCTTGGTCAAACTGAGCCGTGACAAAGGGAGCGGTTCTGTCGGAAGCGAGGCCTTGGAACTGCTCATCCTCCTCTTCGTCGGTCTTCAGCTCCCGTCCCTCGACTTTAGTCTGTGAGGCTTGTGGATTCGGCCGGCCCAGACTCTGTGAGGCTTGTGGATTCTGCCGGCCCAGACTCTGTGAGGCTTGTGGATTCTGCCGGCCCAGACTCTGTGAGGCTTGTGGATTCTGCCGGCCCAGACTCTGTGAGGCTTGTGGATTCTGCCGGCCCAGACTCTGTGAGGCTTGTGGATTCTGCTGGCCCAGATTCGGGCTCCATTTCTGCTCAGATGGAACGTCGTCAGAGATGGTGCGAGCGAGATGAGGGTCTGAAGGAGGAAAGTATAGAGAATAGTTGATTTAAAACTTGGCGAAAGTTTGTTCATATTCCAATATAATCCGACATTAATTCCTAGTTTGTGACTGATCCAGATTGTGTTCTCTCTCCTGCAGTAGATTGGCTGTTTTTGCTTCTGAGGTGATGCTTTTCTGTCTTAATATAGGCCTCCTAACTTCTTCAACTTCACCAATATGTAATGTATATTGTAATTTCAAGTTCATCATGATAAATTCCATGATACCGCCTTCCTTGGAATAAGACAAATCTATGAACATTTTCAAAATTCATTCATTTTCATATTTACATAAACATATTTACATTTTTATGTTCCCGTATTTGAGCCATTTATTATCCATTGGATTTTAATTTCACATCTTCATTCAGAAAGGTAGATGTTACAGGACATTAGTCATTTTGAGGACTGGTATCACTGTGTTAGAGTAAAGGTTTTACTGTTGTCTGATGAGTCCAGTGATTGAAAAGGAAAACTGAGCAGAATTAATATGCATTATATTTATTTCTTTAAATAGTACTGATATTTTCTTTGATGTTCATCAATATTAACTAGTGTTTGCATGCATAGGGACAATTATGTATGGACGTTCACTCTTGATAAACGTGTGGTTGACCCAACGGGACAGTTGTGCTTAATCCAGTACGCCAGGTCTGCGCCACTCTTACATTTTGATCATGTCACTGAACAAATTCAAAATAAAGAGAAAATTGGTAAATGCCCCGCAATTGCTTAAATTGTTGGGAAGCACAATTTAAGATGAAATCTGTGCATACCCATGGTTCTTGCATAAGGCCCAATACTGTCCAAAACATTTCTGAAATGCTTGATATCTTAAGAATTCTGGCGTAGAATCATTACCTAGTCTGTGAAATAGAACCGTAGCACGGAAATGTATGATAATTATCTCCCAGAACCATCATTCATACTAACATTCCATATACTTTACATGTCTGGGGCCACTGCGTTTTGAAAATCGTATTGTGGCTGGGGGAGAAGAGGTAGAAGGGGGGTTAACTTGTCCTGCAAACTCCCCACCCCCTTAGGTGGTTTACAGGCTATGTAGCAAGGTTTGTATAGTCTGTTGAACCCAGAATGCTACAATAAGCTATCACCTAGCTATACGAGTTATCACAATAATAGAAAATGGAATGCGCATTTGGACAATTAATTGGTCTGCATCTCAAGCTAGACTGCTAGCTAGCTCTCTGGTGCCATTGTGATGTTGTGTGTTCCGCTCTGCTTGCTGCCTGTAGATATTGTTCATGTGGTCACACCACATAATGTACAGGAAGCAGAAATCAATCAACCGGATACAAATACAAAAAATTGCAGTGTCCCCAGATGTTTGAAGTCTATCGAATGTTAAGAAAATGGATCGGTCTCCCAGATCAGGCCGCGGCGAACGTAAAAAAGAGCAACGGCCGAATTCTATCTATGACTCAGCGAGTGAAAATCCAGAGACGCCTTCTGACTAAAACAACTACCGCACGCCTCGCACCGATACGGTTTCTCCCCCGTGTGTTTTCTCATGTGAACGACGAGATTGCCCTTCTGCGCAAAGGATTTCTGACACTCCCTGCACTGATACGGTCTCTCTCCCGTGTGAATCCTCGTGTGAGTGACGAGATCGGACTTCTGGCAGAAGTTACGTCGACACAACTGGCACTGATACGGTTTGTCCTCCGTGTGGATCTTCACGTGTCTCATCAACGTCTTCGTCAGGGAGAAACACTTGTCGCAGTGCGGGCACTTGTACGGTTTCTGCGCCGTTCCGGCTTCAAACTCCACACCGGGCTCGCAGGCCGCCGGTCTCCTCTTGGGCAGAACCGTCCTCGTGTCGAGATGATTCAACTCAAAGGCCAGCAGTTCTCTACAAGCCACCTGCTCCTCAACCTCACCTGGCTCACTCCGCCGACACACAAAGGCCGGTGGACCTCCTCCTGCGACGGGGGGCCGACGGTCAGCGGCGGCGGTGGATCCCGACGTGCCGCGGTCTTCTCCTCCGGTAGGCTCAGTTTTGATCTGGTCCGCTTTGAGAATGGCTGCAGAGTCGTCTCGATCTATATCGTCGACCGTTTGGATTTGGTAAAGACATAAAGGCTGTAAGGACTCTTGATCGAACTCACTTTTGTCATAGGGGGGGGGCGACAGTGGCAGTGTCTTGATGTCAGACGAGTCGAGACCCGGATAAGGTTTCTCACACCGACTGGTCCCGGGCTCTTGTTGCACCACTAGCTCCGAGTGTTCTTCCATGCGACGGTCGGGGGCCATTGTTTTGACGAAGCACTGGCCACACCTGCACTGAAACGGTTTCTCTCCCGTGTGTTTTCTCATGTGAACAACCAGGTTCCCCCTTTGGGCAAAGCATTTGTGACAGTCTTGGCACTTGTACGGTTTCTCACCTGTGTGTGTCCTGGCGTGGACGAGGAGGTCGGACTTGTGACAGAAGTACCGGTCGCAGAACTGGCACTGGTGCGACGCGGGTCTGTCCTCCGAGTGGATCCGGACGTGCCTGCGCACGGCCTTCTTGGAGGAGAAACTGTTCATGCAAACGGGACACTTGTAGGGCTTCTTCACTTTGAGTATTTTAAACTGCGAGGTCGGGTCGCAGGTTTGCCTCGCCTCGTCGTCGTCCTCTATATCCGTCAGTATTTCTTGTTCGCTTTCACTGTTCTCACTCGGAGCCGGAGAAGAGTCTGGGTTTGCCCCCGCGAACAACGTTCCACGCCCCCCGTCTGTCGACTCCGACGCCGCGTTCTCCGGTTCCTCCTGGTCCAGACTGGGGTTCCACTTGGCAGAAGGCTCGTGCACCTCCGTGACCGTGACCTGTACCGAGTCTAAAGAAAAGGGGAAGATGAAATTAGCTTCGGAGTTAAAAGGTGTAAATATGAAGTTGGTTCACTTATTCACATGGTCTTGATGCATCGATATTACCAGAGCAGGGTAGCAAAATACAATTTAAGAATAGCTAATAAATGTAGAACCCTTACCACCACCCTCCTTCTGGCTCATATAGAACTAACTTCTTGTTCCCAATGAGAGAATTAGGTACAATTTGAGGCAGGGTGTATTTGAGGGAATATGGCGTAACATCGTTGACTTTGTGGAGGCAGCTGACCTAGATCATTGTAAAAAGAATTTAAATTAAAAAAGAGTTAAAGGGGAACGGGTAATACTTTATAATAACCATCCTCAATAGATGGTTAATTTATCATTTATTCATCGTGTTAACTTCCAATAAATAGTAGTAATAGTTTATTATTCTAACTGTTTATTAATGGTTAACAAGTGTTGATTTTCAGCGAACCATATCCCATCCTGAGGAACAACCACCTCGCGCATCGAGGAGAGCTACACCGATGTGATGTTTCGGAGTTGCTCGTGCAGCTAGCTAACGTTACCGGTGCTCGCAAGGTTGCATCGACGACAGACAGCTGGACTGCCCCGATGACCGAAAGCTATGTTACTTACCGTCACTTGCTACTACATCACCGAGGACTGGCGAGTCACCACTGCTGTGTTGCTAGTCTAACTAGAAGTTTGCCGGGTTGGCATATGGCAGACATTGCGAGGAGATTCCCCAGGCTTGCAAAACACCTCTGTATACCCCGCGGCATCGGCACCATCCGAGCGAGTGTTTTTGGACTGATTGTGACCAGGCTGCATGCGCTCCCGTTATACGCTGATTTTCCTCAACAAGAACAAATAAAT
This sequence comes from Notolepis coatsorum, assembly GCF_963971535.1. NCBI lineage: Eukaryota > Metazoa > Chordata > Actinopteri > Aulopiformes > Paralepididae > Notolepis > Notolepis coatsorum. The sequence goes on along the minus strand of NC_140179.1, from coordinate 5,597,133 downwards.
CGGGACCATGTGAGTCAGTCTGAGACAGGCTATTCATGTTCTATGTAGGCTATCTTGTTGCAAAATAATAATAATAATAATAATAATAATAATAATAATAATAATAATAATAATAATAATAATAATAATAATAATAATAATAATAATAATAATAATAATAATAATAATAATAGCCTCCTTAAAAATACTCTTGTTGCTTTGTTAGTACAGTTGGTTGTTTTCAGTGTTTTATGCACGTAATCTGTTATTTAGTTAGACCCTTTCGTCGACATCAATAGATTTTTCGTTTTTGTTTATCAGGTTAATATAAAACCGTGTTTAGAACATTTGAGTTTGTTAAATACATGCTTTTGCTTTTTTAAGTGGCGAATGAAGTATTTTTTTTTTAAAGCCACATATGCAGCTCACGCGCTTAAAGTCGAGTCAAATGTGTTTTAATAATGTCTAGGCCTCTATTTCTATGTTTCATATGACATGCAATGTTGTGAGAATGCAATATGTCGCTGCTGTTTTGATTGAGGAAACAAATACATGTTACATGTTTTTATTTTTGATAAATTTGGTATTTCTGGTTCCAATTAATCGATTAATTGATCGTTAACGTTATCAATGATCGAGTAAGGAACGTGCTTACAATTTGCAACCCTAGTAAACACCAAGGCACTCTGTATCTTATAAATTGATTAAGTCTTTCCGTTTTAAGAAAGTCTTCATCCCTTTGGCTGTGGATCTGGTGGTCGTGGGCTCGGACTGGGGGGGCCCGTGGTTCGGGGTCTCTGCGGGTCGGGGCATTAAAGAGGCATGATCCTCTGGCTCGTGGGTCCTCCGGGGTTGTGGCTCGCGGCTGCCGGGTCTGGAGATGGAGGGGACTCAGGAGGCTCATTATAGTCCATGTATATTCTTCTTTTATAATTGTCTCTTATTTTAAGTCTGTTGGAATATTTTATTTTTATATTATGTCTTGTCATTATTATTATTGTTGTCGATGTAATGTGATTTGTGTTATGTTATGTTAAAAAAAGAAACTGAATAAAAATTGTATCACAAAAAAAGAAAGTCTTCATCAGGTTCATATACAATGGGGGAAATAAGTATTGAACACATCAGTAAATGTATTTCCAATGAGCGTATTCAAGCGAAATTTGCACCAGACGTTTGTATTAACTCAAGAAATTCAGACAAGAGATCTAAACATTAAAGTCCATATGTAAATAAAGTTATGTGTAATAAAGTGGAATGAAACAGGAAAAAAGTATTGGACACACTAAGAAAAAGCAGTACACCACAGCAGGGAAAGGCAAGGAACTAGCTGAAAACCAAAACTAATTACGAGGCAACTCTACCTCCTATCTGTGCTAATAATGTCAACTGGGTTAGAATATATTGATGGGCTATAAAAAAAAATATTGTGACCAAGGTGCCACACAAGAAACATCAAATGATGGGTAAAAGCAAAGAGCTCCAAGACCTTCACAAACAGATTGTTGCAAATCATGAAAATAGAATTGGCGAAAGACGTATTTCACAACTTCAGAATCTTCCAGTAAGCACCATTGGGGGCATTATCCATAAGTGGAAGCAACATCACTCCATCATCAACCGGCCATGCACAGGTAATCCTCGCAACATTTCTGATCAGGGAGTCAGAAGGATACTTAGAAGAGTAGCCAGAGAGCCATGGACCACTAGGAAAGAGCTCCAGAAAGACTTGGAGGCAGCAGGTACAACTGTGACAGAAAGGACCATAGGCAATGCACTCTACCGCCATGGCCTCTGTGCGCGCTCAGCCCGCAAGACTCCACTACTGAAAGAAAGACATGTTGAAGCTTGTTTAAAGTTTGCCTAACAACATTTGGACAAGCCAGTGAATTACTGGGAGCATGTACTCTGGTCAGATGAGACCAAAATGTTACTTTCTGTCTGTCACACAACACACCATGTTTGGAGGAGAAATGGCAGTGCACATTACCCGAATAACACTACCAACAGTGAAGTTTGGAGGTGGAAGTATCATGGTGTGGGGCTGCTTCTCCTCTCCTGGTACTGGCAGACTTCATATCATTGAAGGAACAATGAATGGAGCCATGTACAGAGTGATTCTTGAGATGAACCTGCTGCCATCCACCAGGATGCTGAGGATGACACGTGGGCGGGACCTTCCAGCAGGACAACAATCCAAAGCATACAGCAAAGGAAACTTGCAGTTGATTTCAGAGAAAGAAAATCAACTTGTTGGAATGGCCCAGTCAATCACCTGACTTAAACCCAATTGAACATTAAGTGGAAGCATCTGAAGATCCAGATTCACAAGAGGCCCCTCCGCAATCTTCAAGATTTAAAGACAATCTGTGAAGAGGAATGGGCCAAAATCACACCTGAATACTGCGGGTGATTAGTTACATCATACAGAAAGCATCATTGGAGCTGTCATTACAAACAAAGGCTTCTCCACTAAGTATTGAATTAATTGCAGTTAGTGTGTTCAATACTTTTTTCCTATGTCATTCCACTTTATTACACATAACTTTATTTATGTATGGACTTTAATGTTTAGATTTTTTTGTCTGGATTCCCTGAGTTAATACCAAAGTCTGGTGAGATTTTCACTTGAATGGCCACATTGGAAATATATTTACGGGACAAAATGCTGATGTGTTCAATACTTATTTCCCCCATTGTAATACTGCAGGTAAGACACACATCACGATGAGCAATTGGAATCCATCCAAATTTATTAATTAGGTGACCGACATTTATGTGGCAAGACAATTAACACCCTACATTGGATATTGTACAAAAATACTTTTCTGTTCACAAGATACAGGCTGCCTTGGGACATTTCTGGAAGCTATCTGCTGTTTAACCAGACTCTTCAAGCTGCTTTTCTTTTGTATAGTGGAGTATACTATAATTGCAACTTTAAAATAGCCTCCCAAATAATAATTAGTTTTTTTCATAGTTATTTTCAATTCACCACTGTCATAGACTTCCATTATATCTAAAAAAAAAAAAAAAGGTGTCTTAAACACCACAGAAAGCCACAAAAGCCACCACGTCTGATGAAAATGCCAAGCTTAGTTTACATCTAAGGTGTTTTATTTTGGTGTTTTCCCCTGAAAAGTTACTCTGTTGTGCTTGATTGAATTTAGGAATAAACACTTGACTTGAATACTGTGCCTCAGATACAGTTAGTTACAACCAAGTCATTTGATTAGACAAGAGGAATTCCATGAGTGCCGATATTCAGTACAACAGCACTGGGACTTTTAACTATATAGTGCTGATATTACTGGGATTTTTAACTATATAGTGCTGATATGCAAGTGATGTTATATGTTCTATGTTGGAACAAAGCAATGTTATGCACTGAAAACAAATTCCACCAGCCTGGCTGGGTGGTCATTAAAGAATCTAATCTAATATTCAGTACCAAGCTGTGCAGGAAAATGTTTGTGTTCAGGTTGCCTGGCAACGGTCCAATTATTTGTTGGCGGAACTAAATAAATGATTAAATGAACAAATAAATCAGAATATGTTGTCGCTCATTACCGTGTTAACTAATAAATGGAGATTGTAGAACTGTTTTTATACTGAATATCAGCACGTCTGTGATCCTCCTCTGTACTCGGCCTGCAGACTCGTACCTACAACCCAATCACAGCCGTGCTGATCTTCAGTATAGCAGCACCAAGCTCTCATGTGATGTTGCTTAAAATGGCAAAACTCTTCAGAAAACAAGTGACACGTAAGAGGATGGCGTAGCGTTTAGTCCATGTGGTGTTCAGCACACTTTTCAGATACACTGGAAGCAAATGTCAGGAGGAAAAAAGGGCACCTTAACTTTTGTTTTGTATCAAGGCAAGAATTGTGATATAATAAGACATTTTTTTCTTTACCTGGATAACCTGCCGAGTGCCTCCCCTACTCAACCAGGATTTGTCAGAGCAACTGTGAGAAAACCAGTGTCTAGTGGGATGTATTATTATTACGCTAAAGCAGCTGCTGTCTTTGGAGAGGCCACTCTGTGAGGTCGGGATGCACCGATACGGACACTGGTATCAGATATTGGGCCGATATCAACACTGACTGGTATCAGATATTGGGCCGATATCAACACTGACTGGTATCAGATATTGGGGCCGATATCAACACTGACTGGTATCAGATATTGGGGCCGATATCAACACTGACTGGTATCAGATATTGGGGCCGATATCAACACTGACTGGTATCAGATATTGGGGCCGATATCAACACTGACTGGTATCAGATATTGGGGCCGATATCAACACTGACTGGTATCAGATATTGGGGCCGATATCAACACGAACTGGTATCAGATATTGGGGCCGATATCAACACTGACTGGTATCAGATATTGGGGCCGATATCAACACTGACTGGTATCAGATATTGGGGCCGATATCAACACTGACTGGTATCAGATATTGGGGCCGATATCAACACTGACTGGTCTATCGGGCTGATATAAACACTGGTATGAGATACTGGGCAGATACCACAGTACACCAACATAGGGTATCTGTATCAGAGGAATTTCCCCAACACTCAAACCTGATACTAGGAACAACATGTCAGAAACCAAAAGCAAAGACACTTGATTTTCTGCATTTGAAACATAGAGAAATATATTGAATGTCTCTAAATGGAGAAAATGGATTAGGCTATAATCTCAATCATGTTTGTCCAATGAACCCAAATGTATGGTATTATGGATTATTAGATTATATATTGCATATATTTAGCATTTGTTTTTTTTTAGATTATATATTAGATTAAATTTAGATTATTGGATTATTAGATTATATATTGTAACTATTTATTGTAGGGCCAATATAACTGAGAGGGCATACAAACCCTCATCTTGCGCCTTGTTGCACATGTCCAGAGTTAATTATATTGATTTGTCATATTGTTTACACTGCTTTTTTATTCAATTTTATTTTTTACTTCTCCACTGTACTATAATTATGTCACCTGTACCATGTCTTATACTACCTGTACCTCCCCCCCCCCCCTCCCCCATGCTGCCTGAATGTCCCCAAGGGGATCAATAAAGGAATATCTTATCTTATGTTGTTCTGCACTGTCTGTACCGTTTAACCATTGCACTGCCGCACTACCAAACGGTTAACCCTTTCACTACGACAATACGCAGAAGGTTAACCCTTTCACTGCCCACACGACAGCAGGTTAACCCTTTCACCGTCAGTAGTGTGATAGTAAAGAGTTAACCTTCTGTAGTGTGTGGCAGTGAAAGGGTTAAGTACAAGTAATGGATTGGATATCGATATTCCACACACACCAGATGATAGTTATATAATATAAATAATATAAAATATAATATATAAATAATGACATTATATACAAACCTGTGACGTGCAGCCGGTGCTGGCGGTCAGCCATCCACTTGGAGTGGGACGCCTCCTCCTCGTACTCCACCAGCGTCCGCTCCACGATCCTCAGGATCTCCTCGGCCGCCACGGACAGGCGCTCGCTGACCAGCGCCTTCACCAGCTGGATCTTTGGCATTTTCACCTCGGGGGGGAAGTAAGCCATTTCTTCTTCTTCTTCTTCTTCAATGTTAAGTATTTGCCGCGTGAGCCTGTCAAAAGAATGCGAGTGCTTTTGAATTAAGATGCACAGCCTTCCGAGACCGGTTTGTCCCAACCTGCTGCGAGTGACCGATCCTGAACTTCTCTTCAACCGCTGTATAGGTCCGATTGGTCCTCCTATCTGTACCTGGCCACGTCTGGAGAGCCAACCAGGTGTGGTGGTGTGTGGTGTCTTGTTATGGCGGACTGTCCATGTCACAGCCTCAACACTCGAGACAGGCAACACAGGGTCTGAAAGACATTTGGAAAAAGTAATGCTTAACTGAAGAAAATAATTCAATTACATATATAAGATGTGAGAGATTACTTCGCCACCTGTTCACATGGTGGGCTAACCCATAAAGTTATGTTATGCATGGATACAGATTGGTATACCAGGCTAAAACAGGATATTGGTATCAGAGAAGATACCCAGTACCAAAATCCTACACCGATAACCACGTTTTCTTGACTTGATTTTAGAATATTTCAGCTAATGAAGTTAAATGTTTATTATAAACTATATTTTTATAGTGTAACGTTTGACTACTTAAAATAATATAAAGGACACTTACATATTTCTGTCAGCTTATTTGTTTTTTTTAGCAGGGCCCAAAAACATTACATAATAATGACAAGCCTACGTATTTATTGTCTGTATCAAATGCAGCACTTTATTTATAGCGTAATTCATTTTTTATTATTATTCGACCCAACAGCGGAGACAACCAACCCGTAATGAGGAACGTTACTGCTTGAGCCATTTCGCCGTATCTGATCATGTTTCTTGATTTGAAGCAGTGAAATGGTTGGTGTGGCTGTGTGGGTGTGTCTGGTTCTTGACTCCTTCTGTATCACAAACAGTACTGTATTTGCAAATCTGGTATGTCATAAATGTATAGATGTAGCAGTACTGACTATCTGTATGTCATGTATGTCATATATGTCCTGATGAATTGAAAATGGGGGACCCTGGTGTAAACAAGACGAAAGTCTTTCTCTGGTCTGCATCCCCTTAACAATTGTGTGTATTGAGCTGTACTGTATTGTACCCATTCTGCAATCTGTTAATAAAGTTTTCAATCAATCAATCAATCAATCAAGTGTGGCTGTGTGGGTGTGTCTGGTGTGGCTGTGTGGGTGTGTCTGGTGTGGCTGTGTGGGTGTGTCTGGTGTGGCTGTGTGGCTGTGTGGGTGTGTCTGGTGTGTGGGTGTGTCTGGTGTGGCTGTGTGGGTGTGTCTGGTGTGGCTGTGTGGCTGTGTGGGTGTGTCTGGTGTGTGGTGTGGCTGGTGTGGCTGTGTGGGTGTGTCTGGTGTGGCTGTGTGGGTGTGTCTGGTGTGGCTGTGTGGGTGTGGTCACAGATTTAGTTTTCTGAACTTTTGTTGAAACACGTAGAAGGTCAACTGTTTCTCCACGTGTGCATCATGTGACCTGTGTGCATCATGTGACCCGTGTGCATCATGTGACCCGTGCAGTCAGAGCCTTCCAACTGAAGTACGACGGTTGTAAGCATCTTTGGAACGGATGAATGAATGAATGAATGAAAACTTTATTTAACAGATTGCAGAATGGGTACAATACAGTACAGCTCAATACACACAATTCTTAAGGGGATGCAGACCAGAGAAAGACTTTCATCTTGTTTACATCAGGGTCCCCCATTTTCAATTCATAGTGACATTTATGACATACACAACATACATGACATCATGACATTTATGGCATAGGGAGGGACATACATGACATACAGGTATATAGCACTGTTACATAAAGTGACATATACGATTATGCAAATATACAGTACTGTTACCCATAGATCCTAACAGAGAATCCATAGATCCTAAAATCAGAGAATGGTGCAATAACGGATATATTAAGTGTATTTCCTCAAAGGGAAACCGAAATCTACGTTCTACCTCTCCGTTTGGAGGGCCGGTAGGAGGGCTAGATGACCAGTCTACACCTAGACCCACAGACCACATCACAGACCACATCAATGATGAATTGATGTAAACAAGACGAAAGTCTTTCTCTGGTCTGCATCCCCTTAACAATTGTGTGTATTGAGCTGTACTGTATTGTACCCATTCTGCAATCTGTTAAATAAAGTTTTCAATCAATCAATCAATCAATCAATCAATCAATCAATCAATCAATCAATCAACCGGAGTCCTGACCCATCCGGATTCACTTGGTTTGGGGGATATATACGCATCCGTACCACCTTCTGTATATGTTATCTTACATCAACGACAACTAAAGGGCTTATTCCAAAGTATTAAAACAAGCAGACTCCCTAACATCAACGGTACAATTGAATAAAATATTTTAAATAATAAAACGTCTCACCATGATCGCCCCCGTTGACCGCGGTGTCGCTGAGTGACGTGACGGCTAATGTTAGCTAGCCCCAGTTAGCCCCGGGAGCTAACCTAGATGTTGTTGTTTGCCAGACAGCTGTTCCACGACAAATCGCCGGTGTTAATGTGGAAAATGTAAATGCTGCTATACATCTACGCGGACGTGAGGCGAGCTTTAAACAGCTACAGTTAAAGGAACGTGTGTTCAGGGTTCGTAACGTTAGCCACCACGACCCACGTCAAGTCGTGTTTCTAAAAACAACACGGGAGCTAACAGCTAGCTAGCTGCTGTCAGAGCTTCACTTCCTGCTTCACTTCAAGGACAGAAGCAGAAGGAATGGTCACACACGTCATACTATCAGCGCGCTATCTATGCTCGCCTTGGTGCCAGTTTTATTGAAGCCTGTATTTAAAAAGAAAAGTTAAAAATACACAAGCAGCAGCTATCTGAGGAATTATACATAAATCAATATATCAAACGTAAGCTATAGTTAACAATGCAATACACTGCCAATGATTCTGACATCCGAGGTAATAACCTGGCTGTTTAAATGACGGGTCATAAACGAGGAGATGGCTAATCCCATTCAACTCAATTGCGTCGAACTGAACGTTTTTCCACACCTGGCGCCTGCGTTCATGCTTTATTTCTTTATTTCAGATCCCCAAGGCCATTAGTCACTGCCTCAGCTGCGACTATTCTTCCTGGGGGTCTGGATACAAACATATACAAATCAAACAAGAATAATCAATAAAACAACATAAAAAATATATATATATATATCAATAAAACACCAATAAAACATACAAACAAATATAGAACATTAAACAAATCAAAATCAGACATACAAACAAATATAGAACAATAACAAATATACAAACAGAACAAATCAAATATCAACAAAACAACAAACGGACAGACTAGAGGTTAATCTTTCCTGTGACAAAATGGCATCCAATGTAATAAAAAAAGTCAACCAACGAACGCGATTCTTGTACCGGATCTCCTCTCTGGTAAACAAGAATACCCTGAAGACTCTAGCAGGAGCACTCATTCAAGGGTACTACGACTATGCTTGCACCTCATGGTACCAAAGCACCTCAAAGGCACTAAAAAACAAATTACAAACATCTCAAAACAAGCTAGTCAGACTACTACTTGACCTGACTCCTAGAACCCACCTCACCCCTGCCCACTTTGACAACCTAGGATGGCTTAGAGTAGACGACAGAGTACAGCAACTTGCAATGGGCCTGGTCTACAAGATACACTACGCGACCAAGGTACCCATGTACATGTCAAAATACTTCCCAAAGGTCAGTGAATACCACGATCACAACACCAGAGGGAGCTCCACAAATCATGTAAAACCCAGATTCGGCTCAAACAAGGGACTAAACACATTTCGCAATTATGCCACATCAATGTGGAACGCCCTGCCTAAAGCTGTAAAGGAATGTGAATCACTACCCACCTTCAAAAACACTCTCAAAAAACACCTACGTGAGACTGCAATTCGAAACTGGCCCCTACAAATGTCCTAACCTAGTTGTACAGTAAATGACCAAGTAAGGCTTTGTCAATATTCCAATGTACAGTGTAAAATGTGTGTGTGTCCCCTACCCAAACCCCCCCCCCCCCACCTCCAATGTACAGCCCTCACCCAACCCCACCCCACCAACCTCCTCCAATGTACAGTTTCTACGCCAAATGTATATACACTCCTTTTCTGGACACTTTTGTATCACAAACAGTACTGTATTTGCAAATCTGATATGTCATAAATGTATAGATGTAGCAGTACTGTCTATCTGTATGTCATGTATGTCATATATGTTATGATGAATTGAAAATGGGGGACCCTGGTGGAAACAAGACGAAAGTCTTTCTCTGGTCTGCATCCCCTTAACAATTGTATGTATTGAGATGTACTGTACTGTACCCATTCTGCAATCTGTTAATAAACTTTTCAATCAATCAATCAATCAACCCTACACAGTGACGTGACGGCCCTTCCTTCTTTTACAGTGTCCTTGGTGTAATGTCCTGCAGCAGGGCTGGTTGTTGATATCGCTGCTAGAGGAAGTTAATTAGTATCTAACGTAAACAGCACAAAGATAGATTATGTGAACGTTATTATGTTATGTACAACACCGTGGACAAGTGGTCAAGTTTCTCGAAAATTAACGTTTCGTTTTTCGTTCATTTTGGTACAATTGAAGGACGACAGATGTAACAACAACCCACCACTAGATGGCGGCATTCACTTCTAATAATAACAACCATAACACAACAACAACCTATCAGTCACCCTCCCCTTTGATCTCAGGGACACTATAACGTCACATTCTTAGAAAATACCAAGTATCTCGTACTTTCACAAAACACTGACTAATACCATAATTAGCCATGTGTCAAATAGTATAAGCAGCATTATTATAAGCATTATGTTCAGTTATTTGTGTGTGTGGGGGTCATAGTATACGCTTATACAGGCATGTTAGACTTTCTTTGGGAGCTGGTTTCTTCATTGAGCAGCCATTCCTTACCATTAGGACACAATGATATTGTGTTTTATTACAAGTAAATGGATGGTTGTACTTGTACTTGTTGATGCAGGAAACATTGGATTGGAGTTGGACCATACTGCTGGCCCAGCCTGCTGCCCTATTCCTGTTGTTGGTGGCCGGGGGGGAGTTTCCAGCTATACAGCTCAGTCAGGATGTCCTTTTCCTGATTCCTCAACGATAGAATGTGTGCGTGTGTGTGTGTGTGTGTGTGTGTGTGTGTGTGTGTGTGTGTGTGTGTGTGTGTGTGTGTGTGTGTGTGTGTGTGTGTGTGTGTGTGTGTGAGTGTGTGTGCGAGCGTCAGTGTGTGTATGTGTTCTCCTGTGTAAAAGAGAGCAACTGTTTATTAAATTTTAATAACAACCAACCGAGAACCGGTGTTTTCTCCTATATATGTGCCGTTGTGTGCTTGAAGTAGAGCTGAGTCTAACCCGACATCATTAGACCACTAATCCCTCGCTCCGCTTTGTTTGTTTTTGATATAGGCAAGACTCCTGAGAATAAAGAATTAAATAGTTTTTAAAATATATTTAAAAAAAAAAGTGTAAATGAGACAGATGTGGTAATAAGATGTGATTGACTATTTTATGTTTTTATTTTATTGTATTTTGATCTCCCCCTTTTTTGGGAAATGTGTTAGGCCTTCATCATTCATTGTATATCTTCAATGTTGAGAATAATTTTATTTTAATTATTATTATGCTTTTTTCTTATTCTAATTGTATTACTAATTACATTTTTGTATTTGTATTCTGTTACATTATTAATTACATTTTGTATTTGTATTCTGTTACATTATTAATTACATTTTGTATTTGTAATCTGTTACATTATTAATTACATTTTGTATTTGTATTCTGTTACATTATTAATTACATTTTGTATTTGTATTCTGTTACATTATTAATTACATTATGTATTTGTATTCTGTTACATTATTAATTACATTTTGTATTTGTATTCTGTTTGTTACATTATTAATTACATTTTGTATTTGTATTCTGTTACATTATTAATTACATTTTGTATTTGTATTCTGTTACATTATTAATTACATTTTGTATTTGTATTCTGTTACATTATTAATTACATTATGTATTTGTATTCTGTGTTAGACTAGCTAGACTGATTTGACAGCATTGGGGACCCTAATAAAACATAAACATAAACTCTGGCCGGCGCTGGAGAGAGAGAGATGGGTGAGGCTGGCAGGCGGCTCTATGGAGGAATGGAGACAACAGCTGCTATAGGGAATCCTACTACAGGTCACATGGTCTGCCCCCCCCACCTCTCCTCTACTCTATCGCTCTGATCCCCCTCTCTGTCTCTAATGCCGTGTGTACAGTCTGTGTGTGTGTGTGTGTGTGAGAGAGAGAGAGAGAGAGAGAGAGAGAGAGAGAGAGAGAGAGAGAGAGAGAGAGAGAGAGAGAGAGAGAGAGAGAGAGAGAGAGAGAGAGAGAGAGAGGGAGGGAGGGGAGAGAGCTATGAGCCCAGCTTACAGCGAACCAACCAGAGATAGTAGTGTAAAGAGACCGTGGTAGAAGAAGGAGCTCCTTATAGAATATCAATCATCTCTCATGTTCCTGTCATTCGAAGAAACGAAGCCACGCACGGAGGGATTATTACACACAGTAGTGTGTCAACTGGAGAGGAGGGAGAACTTGAAGTGAGAGGAGATCTATACTGTCTGTACGCAACCGTCCCAGAGGACATCAGTGACAGCCAGGGAGGAAGAGGGGGGTGACAGTACGCTGGTGGGACGGAGGAGGAGGAGGAGGGTGCAGAGAGGGGTGACACGCTGGGGGTGATGATGATGTGCGTGTTGTAGCGTCTCTGCTGCAGGACTGTCTGTGAACGAACAGAATTCTCCGCAATTTTGCCCGAGACTATGCTGCCAGGGAGCGGGAGCCGTCATCAGGAGGAGTCCCACTGAACACCATGGCCCAGGTGAGTGAGGAGAGGCGTGCGCACACACACACGCTATACACACACGCTGCGCACACACATCATGTACTACACACATCATGTACATATAATGCCAACATGCATGGGGGCACATACACACACCTGATTACGCAAGATCAAGGTCGATTTGGAACAGACACACACTCATTTGAACAGCATCGTCATTCCGTCACAAATGAACACACACACACACACACACAGTATGGATGAAGGGACATCGCATAAACGGTCACAAATCACCTTTATCAGCAGCACACTGCCACAGACATGAATGAATGAAAACTTTATTTAACAGATTGCAGAATGGGTACAATACAGTACGGCTCAATACATACAATTGTTAAGGGGATGCAGACCAGAGAAAGACTTTTGTCTAGTTTACATCAGGGTCCCCCATTTTCAATTCATATAGACATTTATGACATACACAACATACATGACATTTATGGCATAGGGACATATAGGTATTTAGTACTGATACATTTGTGACATAAACGGTATTCAAATATACAGTACTGTTACCCCTAGATCCTGACACAAACACACAGACACAGACACACACACACACACACACACACACACACACACGGGATGAAGACACACACCCAGCCAGAATACACAAACACACATTGTTAATGGACTTCTATCATTTATTTGACCATGCTTACACACACACGTGCGCGCACACACGCGCGCACACACACACACAGGCACATCAAGTTCTCCTGCATCGCAGTTCATTAAGTCTCTACACTCATCATCACAACCAAAACACCACAAGTCTTTCTCTTTTTCTCTTAGTATCAAAGTCCTATATAGGAGTCATAGCAAACAGGCACCCCAGTGTCTGTTTTTAGGGGTCGCAATTCGCAAACCAAAAAGTTGAGAACCACTGCTGTAGGAAAACGCTTGCAGGATAAGTGTGGGCTGTGGGGTATTCTGGGCTCCTCTCTGAGACAGTTAGCCTTAGCCATCACTCTCAGAGAAAGGGAGGCTGTGTATTTTTAGCCAATCTGCTCAAGTGTACCCTTAGTGTATCTGTGTGTGTGTGTGTTCGTGCGTGCGTGTGTGCGTGTGTGTGTGTGTGTGTGTGTGTGTGTGTGTGTGTGTGTGCGATTACTAGAGACAGTCTTTCTGTGGTCTTAATGTGTGTGTTTGTGTATCTGTGTTAGAAAGAGAGACTGTGGTCTAAATGTGTGTGAGAGAGAAAGAGAGATTCTGTAGGCCTATCATGTGTGTGTGTGTGTGTGTGTGTGTGTGTGTGTGTGTGTGTGTGTGTGTGTGTGTGTGTGTGTGTGTGTGTGTGTGTGTGTGTGCGTGCGTGTGTAGAAGAGAGGGAGGGAGGGAGAGACAGAAAGAGGAGTCTGTGGTCTTTTAATAGTGTGTTTGTGTTTATGCGAGAGAGAGAGAGAGAAAGAGTCTTTTCATAGTATGTTTGTAAGAAACAAATGAAGGAAGAGAGAGAATTGTGTGGTCTTCATATCATGACAGACAGAGAGAGAAGCATATTCTTTGAGTAAACATTACGCATTCTGCCTGATATAGAAACCATTTACCCAACCCTGGTGTGAAAGGTACATTGTGTTTTGGGAAGCTGTGTGTGTTGTTTGTGTGTGTGTGTGTGTGTGTGTGTGTGTGTGTGTGTGTGTGTGTGTGTGTGTGTGTGTGTGTGTGTGTGTGTGTGTGTGTGTGGGTGGGTGCGTGTGCGTGTGTGTGTGTGTGTAACAACGAGGCTGCAACTTAAGGATATCCTGCTCTTGACTGAGTAGCTCTGGACGGCTAAATATATTTAATAATAATAACTTTATTGTATATTTGCTGGAAAGAAGTGTCTGAAAGCAATTTGAGATCACAGTAAATTCAGTAAAACGTTGTGTTGAATAGATGAGAATGCATTTCTTAAAAAAATACATTTGAGTCAACTCTTTTTTCCTGGAGCGTTCTCTTTGAGAGAAAGAGAGAGAGAGAGAGAGAGAGAGAGAGAGAGAGAGAGAGAGAGAGAGAGAGAGAGAGAGAGAGAGAAGGAGAGAGCGAGGGAGAAGGAGAGAGAGAGGGAGAGAGTTTTCATGTTATATGAAAATCCACTGTCTCCTCAAAGACAGTATTCCGAGATTTGAAACTGGACTTTGAAGAAGTCTTTATTTGTAGCACATTGCTACAAATACACACATGTGAGATGGGCGACACATAGGACACACACACATGCATCTTTTGGGTCACCGTTGAAATGTCCTCTCTGCGCTTGACCCATCCCGTCGTCCTTCCCTCCAAGGGCAGCCAGGAGCAGACATGGGTTGTGTTGTGCGACAGCTTTAGCGATCTGTTCTGCATGTTTTTCGATTGGGTTCTCTTGCGAGCATGCATGGAGAAGCGGGAATCGAACCCAGGACCTTCTTGCTGTGAGGCGATTGTGTTAACCACTACACCACCGTGTCACCTGACCTTCGACCCTTAAGCCCGATGTACCGGGCCGAGATTTATTTCACGTCACAAATAGATCAATACACGTCTGTATTAAGTGATGTTGTGTTTCTTTTTCAAATGTAGCAAAGACCCTAACAGCTAACCCTATCAAAACAGCAGTTAAAGTTTATATTTTCAGCACTACGTTTGTTTAGCAATGATTTTAAGTGTTATTAGGAAAATATGAGCTTATAAAAAATCTCTGCGCCATTGCATCGGAAACCAGATGATTTAGATGCGACGACAGGAAGCCGCCATGAAATCGTTGTAGTCCTAAGAAAGAGGAGACCGAGGGCTTTTCGATGGATGGCAACATTTAATAAAACTACACTACCCAGCAGCTGGACTTTGAAGAAGTCTTTATTTGTAGCACATTGCTACATCGTCATGCAGCGAACACACACACATGCGAGTTGGGCGACACATAGGACACACACACACATGCATATTTTGGGTCGCCGTTGAAATGTCCTCTGTGCGCTTGACCCATCCCGTCGTCCTTCCCTCCAAGGGCAGCCAGGAGCAGACACGGGTTGTGTTGCGTGGTTGGCCTTCCTTTGTCTGCGGCTGGTGTGAGCTGGGTCCCACAACTATTGATGTAAATGTTGTGTTTATATCTCATGGGTCCAACAAACCTCAACGTTATTGCCATGAAATACAACGTATAACGTCTCGGAAGAAAACACGTCTCTATCCGGTAAAAAAAATGGCGGAGCTATGGACATTATACAAAAGTAACTGTACTTACAGTAGATTTCATTCATGGTCTTTGCTGCCCTATACCAGGCGCCTGTTGGTACTAAATCCAAGTTAAATTCTGCCATGGAAAGAGGAGATTTGAGCCGATCCATAGATGTATGCCTTGGCCATAATAAGGTAATTTATATGCCTGATATTCTATATTCTATAATCATATTTCATATTTCACGTGTCCGGATGGCAACATTTTGTACTGTATCTACAAAAAACCCTGTAAATCATCTGCTCTTTGTTAATTTGCTTAGATGTTTGTACACTTGATCTCAAGAAGGTCTTTTCACTTTTGGTCAATGTTAGCATGGTGTTATTCACCGTCAAAGATGGAACAAAAAACTAATAATAAGGTATATGAGGACCATTATACAACGGCATGCAAATTTCTCGATTCTGATTGGCCATTCACACGTCTTTATTGGTAACAATCCACGGTCCTGGGCTCAGGACCCGCCCACAACCAAATCACATAACCCTCCCCGGCTCACTCCGGGAGAAAACAGGATCGCGGAGATCAAATGGTTATGTTGAAAGCACCATAACGACTAAATATGAAGCGATTCTGTCAAGGGGAATGTGTTAGTATTTTAAACAATGTTGGATGATGTAATTGATGGGTCTTGACTCAATCTAGAACAAAAGAAAAATCGCGGATTGATTGATAGATTAATTGATTGATTTAAATTTCTTCCTTCCTACTTTCTTGCAGCGTTCTCTCTCACACTGTCCGACGCTGGCGTACCCACAAACACACACACACATACACACACACACACACACACACACACACACATACACACACGCACACACACACTGTGACACACACACACACACACACACGCACACACACACACACACACTCCTGTCTGCAACAGCGGGGGAGTCAGACTGAGAGAGAAGCAGCGCTGTTTTAAGTGAGCATGGTCTATTGAATTGATTGATTGGTTGATTGCTAATTTTATTACTGTACCCCTGGTTTCCAACTGGTTAAGTTTAGGCTAAAAGAAATAAATAAAAAAATAGGGCGAAGAAAACGTTTTTTTCCTATAGGGCAAAGAAAACGTTTTAATAAATTTTCAATCAATCATTCCAATAATACACAGTTGGATGTGTTAGTTGGTTGGATGCACTTCAAGCTGCTTCCACATGAGGCAACTTCTCTCAATCATTCCAATAATACACAGTTGGATGTGTTAGTTTGGTTGGATGCACTTCAAGCTGCTTCCACATGGAGTTGTGGGAACTACTTTTTCTGGCGGATGGTTTTTTCAATAAATCTTCGATTAATGTGTGTTTATTGTATAGAAATAAGGTTGGATGAATCTGGCAGTTGTATAAAAGCTTTACACCACGTGCAGTCGTGATTTGTGACCAATAAACCATGCCTAGGGGGGTCTAACGACCCTCGGCTGCGCCTCGGGCCTAACAACCACCCCTAGGCATGGTTTATTGGTCACAAACCACTCCTGCGTGTGATGTAATGCTTAAATAACATGCTAATTAACCTTGTAGAAGTGGAGCAATCTTCCATTTACTTGGGTATGTACTTTTAGGCGAATTCTCAGAAAATATGGCCAGGGGTTAAGAGGTTAAAGCCCCTGCAGTGAGACAAAGGCTTCCCACTGACTCCCAGAAGCACCAGCAACTTTTTAAGCAGAATCTTAAAAAAATAAATATATATATATATATATTTCCCAGCCTTTGATTGGCAGGTTTTTTGCACACTGGTGCAGACAAGGAACGTGATGATAATAATAATAATAATAATAATAATAATAATAATAATAATAATAATAATAATAATAATAATAATAATAATAATAATAATAATAATAATAATAATAATAATAATAATTACTTGCATTTATATAACGCTTTTCTAGACACTCAAAGCGCTCCCCACAATGTAGGGTGGAAATTGCCTCCTTCTCCACCACTGGTAGCACCCAACCTTGGGCTACGAAGGCTCAATGGCTGCCATACACTGGCACCCGCCACACATCACACTACAGTACACAATGGCTGACCGGCTCAGGAGACAGGGATTGATATCAGGGGAAGGGGAAGGGATGATTAGGTGGCCTTGATGTCAGAGAACTGATTGGGAATTTGGCCAGGAACATCGGGGAACCTCCTACTCTTTACGATAGGCGTCCTGGGTTCTTTAACAGCCGAGATTCAGTCAGGACCTCGGTTTAGTGTCTCATCCGAAGGACGGCACTCGTGAAGTGCCCCTATCACCGCAACAGGGGCATTGTTACTGACTAGTCCAGAGGACAGAGTGCCCCCTGCTGGACAACAACACCACTTTCCGACAGCAGCCTTGACTGGGGCTCGAACCTGTGATCTTCTGATCATGAGTCCAGAGCTCTACTCATGATGGTGTTAGTGTCCCGATCTCATCCTGTGAACACAACAGGCCAAAAAACATCTGTTTTCAACTAATCACATCTAAGACCACCATTGCGTTCCTCGTCAAAAGGTACACAGTTAGTAAAAAGTGCTTTTTAAAAATTTATTTATTGTTTTAATTCAGCTTATTAACCCTTTCACTGGCACACGACAGCCGGTTAACCCTTTCACTGTGACAATACAGAAGGTTAGCCCTTTACTATCACACAACCGACGGCAATGCGGAGCTAATGATGCTAATGATGGAGCATCGCCGTCGGTTGTGTGATAGTAAAGGGCTAACCTTCTGTCGTGTGGCAGTGAAAGGGTTAAAGCTGCTGGTGCCTCGGGGAGTCTGTGGGGAACGGGTTCTGCCAATTCCCTTCCTGGTCGTCGCGTGCTGCCCTACTGTGGTCTGGAGAGGGTGTAGACCACCACATGCTGCCCTACTGTGGTCTGGAGAGGGTGTAGACCACCACATGCTGCCCTACTGTGGTCTGGAGAGGGTGTAGACCACCACATGCTGCCCTACTGTGGTCTGGAGAGGGTGTAGACCACCACATGCTGCCCTACTGTGGTCTGGGGAGGGTGTAGACTACCACATGCTGCCTTACTGTCGGTCTGGTGAGGGTGTAGACTGTCACATGCTGCCCTACTGTCGGTCTGGGGAGGGTGTAGACTACCACGTGCTGCCCTACTGTCGGTCTGGGGAGGGTGTAGACTGTCACCTGCTGCCCTACTGTCGGTCTGGGGAGGGTGTAGACTACCACATGCTGCCCTACTGTCAGTCTGGGGAGGGTGTAGACTGTCACCTGCTGCCCTACTGTCGGTCTGGGGAGGGTGTAGACTACCACGTGCTGCCCTACTGTCGGTCTGGGGAGGGTGTAGACTGTCACCTGCTGCCCTACTGTCGGTCTGGGGAGGGTGTAGACTATCGCATGCTACCCTACTGTCGGTCTGGGGAGGGTGTAGACTACCACATGCCTCCTCCAATACATGTGGAGTTGCCAGCCGCTTCTTTTCATCTGACAGTGAGGAGTTTCACTGGGAGAACGTAACGCGTGCAGAGGTTCACACTATCTCCCCCAGATCCCCTCCCTGCTGAACAGGCACCCTAACCGACCAGTTGCTATTGCAACAACCAGGACTCATACGCCACTGGCTTCCCACTTGCAAACACTGCCAATTGTGTTCGTAGGGACGACTGTAGGTACCGCTGACAGCTGGATTGGAACCCAGAGTATCTGCGGTGGTAGACGAGTGCTTAGACCTCTACGCTACCCAGCCGCACCTAGTGCTTAGACCTCTACACCACCCAGCCGCTCCTAGTGCTTAGACCTCTACGCCACCCAGCCCCACCTAGTGCTTAGACCTCTACGCTACCCAGCCGCTCCTAGTGCTTAGACCTCTACACCACCCAGCCGCTCCTAGTGCTTAGACCTCTACACCACCCAGCCGCTCCTAGTGCTTAGACCTCTACACCACCCAGCCGCTCCTAGTGCTTAGACCTCTACGCTACCCAGCCGCTCCTAGTGCTTAGACCTCTACACCACCCAGCCGCTCCTAGTGCTTAGACCTCTACACCACCCAGCCGCTCCTAGTGCTTAGACCTCTACGCTACCCAGCTGCACCTACTGTAGTGCTTAGACCTCTACACTACCCAGCCGCACCTAGTGCTTAGACCTCTACTCTACTTAGCCGCG
>NC_140179.1:5542314-5569814 GCF_963971535.1 Notolepis coatsorum | reverse complement strand
AGATAACAGTAAAAGATGAGGTTCTTTATTCAGCGGTTGGAATGGGCGGGGGTTGGGAGAAGCAGCTACGGATGTTCTCTACTTTTTTCTCAAAGAATATGGCAAAGTCTTCGGCAGAGAGAGAGGGGGGGTGAGGAGGGGGGACATGGTGGGGGGAGGTGGGGTGAGGTGGGGTGAGGAGGGGGGACATGGTGGCGTGCAGTTTGCGGAGGTTCTTAGCCGAGGCCTCGATCTTATGGTGAAAGAAAGAAGCTTTGGCAGTAGTACTGTTTTTGGAGAATGCCAACAAGAGGTTATGATATTAGGTAGTGATGTCATGTTCACCAGTGAGGCATGTATTTTTATACTTCCTCTCGGCCGCTCTCAGGACCTGCCTTTCTGCATCTGACAGCCATGGACTGGGGGGGGGGGGGGGGGGGGGGGGGGGGCAGCGAGCAGGCCTGTCGGCGAGGGGACAGAGCTTAACGAAGGAGGTTGAGAGGGCTGAGAGGAGGGTGGAGGTTGAGAGGGCTGAGAGGAGGGTGGAGGTTGAGAGGGCTGAGAGGAGGGTGGAGGTTGAGAGGGCTGAGAGGAGGGTGGAGGTTGAGAGGGCTGAGAGGAGGGTGGAGGTTGAGAGGGCTGAGAGGAGGGTGGAGGTTGAGAGGGCTGAGAGGAGGGTGGAGAGAGCAGAGGAAGTCTCAATCAAAGGTAGAGCGGATATGATGTCATATGAGAGGGTGGAGGGGGACAGGTTGCATCCGAATGAGAACGTGTTGGGTTGGAGTTGATGGTTTGGGGTTTAGCATAAGAGTTAGTGAGAAGGATTTAAAGAAGTTGTCTGGTACATGAAGGGGAGTTACCGTGGTGTTAATTATGCTGGAGGCACTGGAGAATATGAGATCCATGGGTATGAGGGTATGGATTCTTACCTATCTTGATGTGATTTATCTAGAGATATCTACCGCACGAATTCTAGGTGTTAATGAAGCCAGCATAGCAATCTGGTTAGATGTGGTGGAGAGGATAAGATAAGATAAGATATTCCTTTATTAATCCCCTTGGACTTTTAGTCCTTGGTTTAATGGATGCTATCCAAGAGGGGGTCCTGTGGGGGGGGGGGGGGGGGTTGGGGGGGGGGGAGCATAGTACACGTATTGTATTGTAATTAATTTGTGTATATTTTTAATCTACATCTATTTTGATTTAAAAACTGGGCTGCCATTATTATTAGTATTATATCGGTAATAGCCCTGTGATTTATAGTGGATTTCTACTGTTAATGTTTGTGTGTAATGTCAAAAATAAAAATAAAAAAACATTTGTTGAAAAAAAAGAGAATATGAGATCCAAGGAGCTGCCAGCTTTGTGAGTGGGAGGCATGACAGTGGGAGGCATGACAGTGGGAGTCATGACAGTGGGAGGCATGACAGTGGGAGGCATGACAGTGGGAGTCATGACAGTGGGAGTCATGACAGTGGGAGTCATGACAGTGGGAGGCATGACAGTGGGAGGCATGACAGTGGGAGTCATGACAGTGGGAGTCATGACAGTGGGAGGCATGACAGTGGGAGGCATGACAGTGGGAGTCATGACAGTGGGAGGCATGACAGTGGGAGGCATGACAGTGGGAGTCATGACAGTGGGAGTCATGACAGTGGGAGGCATGACAGTGGGAGGCATGACAGTGGGAGTCATGACAGTGGGAGTCATGACAGTGGGAGGCATGACAGTGGGAGTCATGACAGTGGGAGGCATGACAGTGGGAGGCATGACAGTGGGAGGCATGACAGTGGGAGGCATGACAGTGGGAGGCATGACAGTGGGAGGCATGACAGTGGGAGGCATGACAGTGGGAGTCATGACAGTGGGAGGCATGACAGTGGGAGTCATGACAGTGGGAGGCATGACAGTGGGAGGCATGACAGTGGGAGTCATGACAGTGGGAGGCATGACAGTGGGAGGCATGACAGTGGGAGTCATGACAGTGGGAGGCATGACAGTGGGAGGCATGACAGTGGGAGTCATGACAGTGGGAGGCATGACAGTGGGAGTCATGACAGTGGGAGGCATGACAGTGGGAGTCATGACAGTGGGAGGCATGACAGTGGGAGGCATGACAGTGGGAGGCATGACAGTGGGAGGCATGACAGTGGGAGGCATGACAGTGGGAGGCATGACAGTGGGAGGCATGACAGTGGGAGTCATGACAGTGGGAGGCATGACAGTGGGAGTCATGACAGTGGGAGTCATGACAGTGGGAGTCATGACAGTGGGAGGCATGACAGTGGGAGGCATGACAGTGGGAGTCATGACAGTGGGAGTCATGACAGTGGGAGGCATGACAGTGGGAGTCATGACAGTGGGAGGCATGACAGTGGGAGGCATGACAGTGGGAGGCATGACAGTGGGAGTCATGACAGTGGGAGGCATGACAGTGGGAGTCATGACAGTGGGAGTCATTACAGTGGGAGGCATGACAGTGGGAGGCATGACAGTGGGAGTCATGACAGTGGGAGGCATGACAGTGGGAGGCATGACAGTGGGAGTCATGACAGTGGGAGGCATGACAGTGGGAGTCATGACAGTGGGAGTCATGACAGTGGGAGTCATGACAGTGGGAGGCATGACAGTGGGAGGCATGACAGTGGGAGTCATGACAGTGGGAGTCATGACAGTGGGAGGCATGACAGTGGGAGTCATGACAGTGGGAGTCATGACAGTGGGAGGCATGACAGTGGGAGTCATGACAGTGGGAGTCATGACAGTGGGAGGCATGACAGTGGGAGTCATGACAGTGGGAGTCATGACAGTGGGAGGCATGACAGTGGGAGTCATGACAGTGGGAGGCATGACAGTGGGAGTCATGACAGTGGGAGTCATGACAGTGGGAGGCATGACAGTGGGAGTCATGACAGTGGGAGGCATGACAGTGGGAGGCATGACAGTGGGAGGCATGACAGTGGGAGGCATGACAGTGGGAGGCATGACAGTGGGAGTCATGATGACAGTGGGAGTCGGGTCAAAGGATTGTAGGAGAGAGACCACTGTGGCTGACTGGGATGAGTCAGGCAGGTTGAAGTCACCCATTAGGAGAAAGGGGGGGGGGGGTGCCACCTTCTGGAAAAGAGCTCAGAAGCATGTCCAGCTCATCTGGAAAGTGTTCACAGGGACCTGGAGTGTGACCTACGCTGGGGGGGTGACAGTGTCGTCTGGTAATCCGGAGGTTCCCGGTTCGATTCCCGCTCTTCCCTTGCTCCTTGAGCAAGACACTTAACCCCTAATTGCTCCTGATGAGCAGGTCGGCACCTTGCATGGTCTCCTCCGCCGTCGGTGTGTGAATCTGTGAGTGAATGGGTCAAATGTGAGTAACAAATTGTAAAGCGCATTGGATAAAAGCGCTATATAAATGCAACCATTTACCATTTATAGAGAATAGGGCTGCAACGATTAGTCGACATAATCGACGATGTCGATTATAAAAAATCGTCGACGAGGAATTGTTGCGTCGATTAGTCATAAAAAAAATTAAAAAGAATTTATTATAATAATATAATTTTTTTTTTTACTACCTATGGTCTGGTCCAGCCAGCTGAAGACTTCTTAGCTTAACATAACAGACCGACAGTAAGTTTGGGGGAACTAATGGGATAACTGGGGATGTTGTTTGGTCCTGACAAGAGTCTCAAAGCAACTCTGAGGTTGTGCTCAATGTCCAATCTGTTCCTCTGCTCTGTCTTCAGCTGGACCAGAGCTGACAAGCCACTTTCACAAAGATAGGTAGTGCAAAAAAAAAAAAAAAAATGTATATAATTGTTTTTCGATTAGTCGACTAATCGAAAAAATAATCAACAGATTAGTCGACTACCAAAATAGTCATTAGTTGCAGCCCTAATAGAGAATAACAATGGTGAGATTGAATGGACTAGAGACAGATACTGCATGATATATTCGAGAGAGGAGAGTGACAGAGCAGCTAGTGATATTAAATGTGTAGTCCATGAGGGAGCGGTCAGAAGACCAGTGCCTCCACCACGTCTGGAAGGTCGTGTTGTGTGAGACAAGGTGTCTGCTGTAGATAAAGCTGCAGGTGTCGCTGAGTTATCTGGCGTTATCCAGGTCTCAGTCAATGTCAATAATTTGACAAAAGGTAGAGTTTCAATAAAGGCCTTGCATCTGAATGAAAATGTCATTGATGGGTAGGGATGCAACTAATGACTATTTTGGTAGTCGACTAATCTGTCGATTATTTTTTCGATTAGTCGACTAATCGAAAAACAATTATAAAAAAATATATATATATAATTTTTTATTTTTTATTTTTATTTTTTTTACTACCTATCTTTGTGAAAGTGGCTTCTCAGCTCTGGTCCAGCTGAAGACAGAGCAGAGGAACAGATTGGACATTGAGCATGACCTCAGAGTTGCTTTGAGACTCTTGTCAGGACCAAACAACATCCCATTAGTTCCCCCAAACTTACTGTCGGTCTGTTATGTTAAGCTAAGAAGTCTTCAGTTGGCTGGACCAGAGCTGAGAAGCCACTTTCACAAAGATAGGTAGTGCAAAAAAAAAGTAAAAAAAAAAATTATAATAATTTCTTTTTAATGACTAATCGACGCAACAATATCTCGTCGACGATTTTTCATAATCGAGGTCGTCGATTATGTCGACTAATCATTGCAGCCCTATTGATGGGCATCAATATATCAATACAATATCATCAAGAATATATGAATATTTTCCCCCGCCATTAATTAGCCTGAACATGTGTCAGCGTGTTAGCTTGTTAGCTTGCCAGCTTGTTAGCTTGTGCATCAGTGCACACAGTGAGGGGCGAATTCACAAAGAATGGATTGCGCGGTGCTAATAGCACCCTTAACTGCGCACGATTAGCACCCGCTATCTTTCATCATTGCATTTGTTTGTCATGTCATCCCCAAATAAATTATTTTGAGCAGACCTGTCCATGGTGCTGAATCTTTAGACCGAAGTTAGGCACTGTGCCAGTGAAAATATTGTCTCATTTAGGAATATTCTTTGATAATAGAACCCGCATTATCATATACTCCAGAATAAACCTTTTATTGGCCGTGTTTCCAGCGTCTACTCCTCATGGACCTGACGAAACGTTATACATTTTTTTTTTTTGATCAAATTTTTTTTATTATTAATTACATGAAACAGGACAACACAATAACCACAGTAACAAAAAACATAACTTTCACAGGAGAATAACAAACAATAATAATACAGAATAATAAATTATAAAGACAAAAAGAAAAAGAAACAGCGTCCAACCTATCAGATATAGATGGCTACTTCAATAACAAAAAGGGTCTTCAAAACATGGCAACCTTTCCCCACCTTTACAAAGTGGAGTGACTTAAAAGATTGTTTATGAGAGTGTTGCCGCAGATTTACTGTAGATAGCCTAGGTCCCTTACACATGTTCAAGACTGCCAAACTTGCAGAAGGTAAAGTGTAAGAAGAAAGAAATTCTTCCTCCAAGTTGGTTGACAGGTCAATCAGTCTGCCAATATTAGTCTCTTGGGGAGATGGCATGTGAATTGACATATAGCGCAGAATAGCTAAATACCAACCCCCCCTAAAATCCCCCCAGTCAAAGTTAAGAAGGACAAGACAAAAACCAAGACAGACAAGACATTTCCTCCTCCCCCTCCCCAGAGACCGCCGGACCCCCCCGATCAAGCGCCCCAACCCCGCTCAGCCGCACACTGCGGTCTTTACCTTCTCAGCTGCTGCGAACCACAGGTCAATTCCAGCCTGCCCTACCCCGATCACCCGGGCCGTGGATATCTCAAGATAAATCACATCCAATAGAGTTAGGGACCAGTTAATCATTGTAAGCTTCTCAGGCTCCTTCCATCTCATTGCTATTAGCTTCTTCGCTGCTGTGACGCCCGCTAGGACAACCCTTTTCAGTTGTACGGACGCGGGTAGTGTCGTTATATCGTTCAGGAGTAGCGTAACAGCTGTGAATGGGATAGTTAAGCCACACAGATCTGAAAGTTTGTCCGTTATTGACCTCCAGAAGCGGGCCACTGGTGGGCAATCCCAATACATATGCATATAAGTGCCAGTGGCCTTTTGAGAGCACAAAGTGCACCGAGAGTCGGTTATCAGTCCCATAGCAAATAGCTTCCTAGGTGTAAGATAGGTCCTATGAATATAATTAAAATTAATTTGCTGGTGATTGGGGTTGCGGGAAGATAATGCCACATTTGCCCAAACATCATCCCAGTCAAACTCGGGGTCCAACTCCGGGATATCCACACGCCAGATTGTATCCAATGATAAATTTTTATACGTGGATTGAATTAAGAGCGTATAAAAGTCGGAGACAAACCCTCTGGATGTCGTCCTGTCCACTATGAGCCTGAGGAAGGGGTGTGGGTGCAAGGCTTGAGCCCACGGTACGCCATGCGCCCTCAGTGCTGACCTTAGTTGAAGGTAAAGAAAGAAGGACTCGCCGGGAAGATCATAAAATTCTCTTAAGTCCTGAAACGCACGGAGGCCGTTCTTATCATAAATATCCTCCAGAGTATGCACTCCCCTCCTTTGCCATTGAGGAATATTAACCGGCTTGTGTCCAACAAGTAATTGCTGGTTATTAAAAATTGGAGAGTCCAGGTGCCAAGGGCATTTAACCCCACACGACCTCTGTACATTACGCCACGTTTGGATCACGTGAGTTATGATCGGTCCATACCTCAGCCGGCATTTCGCAATAGAGACAGTGGAGTACACTACATCCTGCAATCTTAGCGGAGACACCGCCGCCGCTTCTAAGGAGCGCCACGATACAGCCTCTACAGGGTCTAGCCAGCACATCAAAGGTCTCAGTGAAAAGGACCAGAAATACAGTTTAAAATCAGGGATTGCGAGGCCCCCATCTTGTTTCCTACGTTGAGTAGTAGCCCTTTTGATTCTCGGGCGTTTGTTATTCCAGACAAACTTAGATACCATCGATTGTACCTTGCGCCAGTGGTCTATTGGAGGGGGCAGGGGGAGCATTGAGCTAATAAAATTTATCCTAGGCAGGATGTTCATTTTGATTATGGAAGCCCGGGCTTGTAAGGAGTTAGGAAGGGACGACCACCTGTCTAGATCCTGGCGTATTTTATCATAAGTACCCGTGAAGTTGTACTTAGTAGTTTGGTTCAGCGTGGGGAATATCTCTATGCCCAGGTATTTAAAATGTTCTACTATGGGGATATCAGCTGGTAGTCGTACCGCCTTGGCCAGTTCATTAAGAGGTAGGCAGGCTGATTTGTTCCAGTTAATCTTAAAACCTGACAATTTACCAAAGTCGTCGATTATCCTCAATAATTTTGTGGCCGACCGGGAGGGGTCGTCCATGAAAATCAGCAGGTCATCCGCATAGAGAGCAATTTTGTGTGGAGTATTGTTGACCATTATGGGGACGATGTCCTCCGATTGCCTAATAAATTGGGCCAAAGGTTCGAGGGAAAGCGCGAACAGTCCCGGGCTCAGAGGGCAACCCTGTCTAGAAGATCTGGAGACTGGAAAGAGTGTGGAACAGTTTTTGCCTGTCAGTATCATCGCAGACGGCGAGGCATACAGGACTTTAATCATATGAATAAAACTCTTTCCAAGACCCATGACCTCAAGTACCTTCCACAGATATGACCACTCAAGTCTGTCAAACGCCTTCATGGCATCCAAAGACAGAACTGTGGATGGAGTTGTATTGTCTTTACTGTTATCGATTACATGCAACAGCCTCCTAAGATTATCTGCAGCCAGACGCCCCGGGATAAAACCAGTTTGATCGCAGTGTACCAATACAGACATAAATCTCTGCAGGCGACGGGCCAGCACCTTGGCAAACACCTTTAAATCGGCCCCGAGAAGACTCAAGGGTCTATAGCTACCACAATCATTGGGATCTTTGTCCTTTTTGAGAAGTAAAGAAATCAACGCCATATTGACATCTCTTGAGAACTCCCCTTGTTCGATAGCGTAATTGATCATATCGAGCATCAATGGGCCCAGTTGGTCCCAGAAAGCTAAATACACTTCGGGTGGAATACCATCCCAGCCTGGCGCCTTACCCCTCTGCATTTCAACAATAGTCTCCCTCAATTCTACGAGAGTAATCGGTCTCCCCAGTTCCTTGGCCTCTTCCTCAGAAATGTGGGGTATCTCAAGCCCGCCAATGAACGATTCAAATCTAGAGTCATCCAGATTACCCTCTGAGCTATATAACTGTGAGTAGAACTCTTTAAAAGTGTCATTGATCTTTTTCGAATCAGTAGTGACTGCACCCTGGCTCGTCCTAATCGAGGGGATATCTGAGAAATGATCATTTGATCGTATTTTCATTGCCAATAGATGGCTAGGTCTGGAGCCGTGAAAATAGTAATTTTGTCTTGTCCTATGTATCAAAAACTCAGACTGTTGTTTAAGTATGGAGTTTATTTCTTTTTTGACTATCTTACGTTGTGTGTTTAGTCGTTCATTATAGTCAGTTTGCAAGGATGCGTATAGGTCCGCATATAATGATTCCAGTCCTTCTAGCTTTTTTGACCAGGATTTTCGCAAATTGGAGGCAAATAGTGTGACATGACCCCTGATGAATCCTTTCAATGCGTTCCACAGGACCCTAGGGTCTTCTACTGTGCCAACGTTGATCTGCAAAAATTCAGCTAGTTTACTCCTGAACTCAGAACAGAAGTCATCGTTCTTTAGCAAGGTCGAATTAAAACGCCATCTGGGAGCTCTTGCGGAGAGCCTGCCAAAGGTTGCCGTAAGGAAAATCCCCTTGTGGTCTGAGAGAGCCAAGGGAACCAATGAGACATCGAAACTATCAAACATATTAGGGGACGCGAATGCATAGTCAATTCGAGAGAAGCTTTTGTGTCTGGCTGACAGGTGAGAGTAATCTCTGAGGGTGGGGTTGCATAAGCGCCAGAGGTCTGTGAGCCCTGTGTCTTTGGCCCACATCCTGAGGGCCTTAGAGGCCCGTTTCTGGTCGCTCGTTTCAGCGGGCCCGGACCTATCTATCTCCGCATCCCAGCACGCATTAAAATCGCCACCCACAATGAGAGCGTATCCATTAAGTTCCAACATATTCTTCGTGATTGTATTATAGAACGCTGAATCAAATGTGTTAGGAGCATACAATGCTATTATAGCCATCTTCCTATGCAAGAATTCAACTTTTGCTATAGTAATCCTTCCCTCCGTGTCCGACCATACATCCAAGATTTTGATATCAAGGTTACGTCTTGTAACTATGACTACTCCTTTCGTCTTATCATCGGCTGAGGATGAGGAGATAACGTGATATTGCCGATTTGCCAGTCTTGACACGTCACCTACCATTAAATGCGTCTCACTAAGGAGAGCAAGGTCAATATTTCTCCTCTTCAATAGCCAAAGGACACTGGCACGCTTGTGTGGGGCGTTAAGCCCTCCTGCGTTCCAAATTAAAATATTCAATTTAGCCATGGTCGAGCTTGTATAAGTGCGTAGAGAACATACCCGTGCAGCCAGGCTGAGTACAGAGGTGCCGATCCCGGCGGGCCCGGACGGTCAATCCCAGGAGTTCAGAGGAGGAACACTTACACATATATAAGACAACAGTACATAGAACACATAAAAATACCACCCCAGCTACAGCCCCCCCTCCTTCTACTCTAAACCCTAACCCACCCATCCTACTATAAGTTCCTCTATACCCACTCTCCAATCCCCACCCTATGCCCCATCCACTGAGGATGGTCATCTTCCTATCACTTCCCACTAGAGACATGGATCAATAAGACGCTTCCCACTCCCACCCCCCTCTAGATAAACCCCTGAGTAAACCCCCACTAGTCCAATAAACACAAATAATAATAAAATAAAATTCAATAAAGATATCGGTCGAGACCCACCTGAGCCCTGGCCCCAACATGAGACAACCATAATGGTAAAAATAGCCATTATTAAATAAAAACTCCGCATCAACCTGCAGCCCTCTATTTCCGAATCTGCGCTTCAACATCACATTGTTATAGCCCAAAAAGGTATAGGAAAATTCAAAACAAAATTAAATTAAAGCATCCCAGCCGATAGTCTAAGGCAGGTTCGGGTCACAGGTTAATTGTGCAAAATTGTGTGAACAGTGTCAATTAAACAATGACAAAAAAAAAGGAGGAAGGGAAAAAAAAAGGTTATGGTCAAAGTGCACCCCTTTAGCCGTCCCTCTGATCAGGCACAACGGCTGAAATGACCTAACCTATGTAAGAATAGAATTAAACACAATCATTCATTAATCAATCCGGGGATGGTAATAGGCAACACCTGACACCACCTGTCATCATACATTGTTTAAATAAAGATATCGGTCGGAGCAGTTAGTCCAAGGTAGGATCGGATCACAGTTAAATTGCTCATTCAAATGCCATTAAAACAGCGACAATAATTATTATATAATTACTCAGCATCAACCTGTAACCATCTACCTTGGAGTCTGCATATTAATGTATCAACGTTATAGCATAAGTGCCTCACGGAAAATTCAAAACAAAATTAAGGCGAGTCAGCAGTTAGTCCTAGGTAGAACCGGATCACATTTAAATCGCGCATATAGATGACATAAAAACAGCGACAATAGGAAAGAAACAAGAAAGGAAAAGAGGGTAATGGCTAGAGTGCAAGCCATATAACCATATAGCCATGAAGTGCAAGCCATACCCGACCCAACCGTTTATCAAATATTGTATATGCATATTCAACCGACCTTGGCATCTACTTTGGATCACCAAAGCTCAAAACAACCTGGATATAAAAATAAAAAGCATACCAGAAGTTAGTTAGGGACTCGGTCACTCTTGAACTGTGCAAACCAATGTCCCTTTGAACAGCAACGTAACCATTAACGGGTCTCGAATGTCTCAGCGCAGACCATAGTCGAAGTCCGCTGGCTAGCCCGAGGCTAGCGCGTAAGCTAGTGACGAATCCGGATAGCACGTTAGCCTACTATGTACATTGTTCAGCTAGCTCGTTAGCTTCCAAAGAGGCGATACACAAGTACGACCATGAGGTCAGCTTTAGCAAGTAACAGAAGTCATTGGGAAGCCCAGCTAGTTGGATGGGCAGAGGACAGTTAGCATGTCTGGGCATGACAGCAAGTGTTTGTGAATAGTCGACCTAATCAATGTATATAGGCCCAAACCGCCAAGTCACTCACCCTCCATAGATATCAAGCAACAGACTCGGGTGTCTCCGCGAGATATTCCTTCGCTTTAGCCAACGACCAAAACAAACGCTGACCACCGACCTTCTCCAACACAGATAGTTTCGCGGGAGCGAATAACGTGGGCCTCAGGCCTAGTTTCCATAGCTTAGTCAGGACCACCTTGTACTCGGCTCTCTGAGCTTGAACCTCCGGTGTAAAGTCCTCGAAAATGGCCACTTTGTGATCGCCAAGCCTCAGAGTACCCCTTCTGGTACGAGCCGACCGCATGATGATTTCTCTCTGTTGGAGTCTGTTCAGCTTGACTATGATGGGCCTCGGTTCTTTGTTCACGCCGGGAGAAAACCTGCCCGCTCTGTAGGCCGACTCACAGATAGGAGGCGAGGGGAGGACGTCCGTCCCTAGTATCTTCTGCAGCAGTTCGGGCATGGTCTCAGAGAGACGGCCTTCACCGCTGGTCTCCGGTACTCCAACAATCCTGACGTTGTGGCGTCTATCCCGGGACTGCATCTCCTCCATCGCCGACTGTAGTTTGTTGACTTCAGCCTGCCTAGCCAGCAGGGCGGATTCAAGACCCGCCATCTTCTCACACTGTGATGATACCTCCGTCGTTAGCATGGCTAGTTCGTTAGCATTAGCCGATGAGGCAGCGTGAATCGTCTCCATCTTGTCTGTCAGCGGGACTACCGCCAGCCGTATTTCTTCTGATATCTCACGACGGAGGCTGATACAGAAATCCGCCAACGCTTTCTTCTGTGCTTCAGCGATGCGTGCCTCAGAGTCTGCGTGTACTTTCTTCTGTGCTTCAGCGATGCGTGTCTCAGAGTCTGCGTGTAGCTTGGTCATGACCAAGAGCACAGCTTCGCTTAACTCCCCGACAGCGGGGGACGGTGCGGCCATGCTCGGCGGTGCCGGTGTCGTGCCTAATTCTTTCATGGCTCTGGTTTCCACCCCCGCCATCGTAGAAAGTCGAAAAAAGTTGATGAATGTATACTAAACACGACGACCTAGCAAACAGATAAAAAACAAATAAAAATAAAATAAAGACTAATGGGGAGAAACGTATATTCAGCACGGTAGAAGGGAGCTCATGTGAAACACGTCTACTCCATGATCGCTCAGCTCCGCCCCCTTGCGAAACGTTATACATTTAAAGTTTATTCTGGAGCATATGAGTGTGCAGGTTCTATTCTCTTTATTGTGATTATTACCTAACCCAGCACCCAAAGGAGTGGTGTGCTTTGGGGGGAATATATACCACTACGATCCAGGCGTCTAATCCGGCTTTTTAAGATGCCAAATGTGCGCTCGATCAAATGTGCACGTTCTGATGTGAGCCAGATTATAAAAGACAATAAAAGTAGTGCAACATAAACGTTCAGACATAAGAATAGGCATACAATAATTACAATAAGTACAGTGTTGCTCGAAGGCATGTGAACCCGCCCCAGAACAGCCAGTCCCCCAAACACCCCACACATCAATCCCCACCACATTGTGGGTGAGAGCAGAGTAGGAGGTGAGAAGAGAAGGCTGTCGACTGAGACTACGAGATGGGAGTCAGGAGGCTGTAAGAACATGAACACAAACTCGAAAACACACACACACACACACAACATTCCTCAATATTTAAATGCAGAATAGAATTCCCTTCAAGTATCTGCAGAGTGCAGCTCTCAGATGCAAGCCTATAACTCATAACAGTTTCAGGTTCTCTATCGCCGCCATCAGGCCAAGCTGAAAACAAGACATCTCAAAAACAAATGGCTGAATTACCCTAACATGTGTGGTGCACATTCATGATGCCAAGAGGAAGAAAGGGATTGATTTTATTTTAGTCACCCGTGACCTTTCCTCTAGCGCAGTGGTCACCAACCTTTTTAAGCCCAAGATCACTTTTTTTTTTTTTTTTGGTGAAGGCAAGATCTACCTATTGAAGCGTTGAGAGAAAAAGACAGCCAAGATTGTACTTTAAACTAAATTACTTTTATTTGCCTGTATTCTAATTACATGCAATGCTTTGGTCCAACATTAAAACGTCAAAGTAGAACTATTATGTACTTTCTCAGTCAGTGCTAAGTGCAGTCAGTGCTAAGTGCAGCATCATTTTCACATCAAAACAAAAGTAGAACTGTAATGTGGACTTTCTCATATTATTAACATTGACAAACATATTTACAATTAGCATTTTATAAAGTAGAACTGTAATGTGTACTTTCTCAGTCAGTGCTAAGTGCAGTCAGTGCTAAGTGCAGTCAGTGCTAAGTGCAGTCAGTGCTAAGTGCAGCATCATTTTCACATCAAAACAAAAGTAGAAATGTAATGTGGACTCTCAGGGTAAGATCTAAAAAAAAAAAAAAAAAAAAAAAAATTTTAATTTTTAATTTTCATGGAAAGATCTACAGGGACAGTCTCAAAGATCGACCAGTCGATCAAGATCGACGGGTTGGTGACCACTGCTCTAGCGCCATCAGGCATCAGGTTACGAAGGGTATGGTCCAAAGATGGTTACTGAAGCACATTTAGTACAAATAAGCTGGTAAAAAAGTACTATTTAGAAATGCAGCATGACAGGTTCCAGACCAATAACAATAATAATAATGATGATAATAATAATAATAATAATAATAATAATAATAATAATAATGATAATAATAATAATAATAATAATAATAATAATAATAATAATAATAATAATAATAATAATAATAATAATAATAATAATAATAATAATAATAATAATAATAATAATAATAATAATAATAATAATAATAATAATAATAATAATAATAATAATAATAATAATAATAATGACATGGATAATAATAATAATAATAATGACATGGATAATAATAATAATAATAATAATAATAATAATAATAATAATAATAATAATAATAATAATAATAATAATAATAATAATAATAATAATAATAATAATAATAATAATAATAATAATAATAATAATAATAATAATAATAATAATAAAATAATAATAATAATAATAATAATAATAATAATAATAATAATAATAATAATAATAATAATAATAATGATGATGATGATGATGATGATGATGATGATGATGATGATGATGATGATGATGATGATGATGATGATAATAATAATATTGATAATAATAATAATAATAAATTATGTTTCCATACCTTTAGAAAGCCACCAATTTGCCTGCATGTAGGCTAACTCTTTTACACACAAAATCATGTAGACTACTGCTATGCAAATGTGATTCATATAATCATCATAGTATGAGCCAGTGAGACTGATGTGAAGTGAGTGTTCTATAACGCCTCTCTCAGAGGTCACAGTGGTGTAATTGAATCAGTGAATCAGATGTGATTTGTGCGGGACGCCCCTTCCCTGAAGCAAAGAGGAGATATGATCGCACTGCTGCTCTTTCTGCACGCGTCTGTGCGCGCACGCGTGTGTGTGTGCGTGTGTGTGTGTGCGTGTGTGTGTGTGTGTGCGCGTGTGTGTGTGTGTGAGATATAAACAATCTGCTGTCAAAGCATGTTCATTCTTAATAATGATGGTTGCTGCTGTGGAATTTCCTTTCAAGGTATTTTATTCATACCTCCCCCTCCCCCCTGTATCCTCCTCTCCCCTGACCTGGTCATCCCTCCCCCTGTATCCTCCTCTCCTCTCCTCTCCTCTCCTCTCCTCTCCTCTCCTCTCCTCTCCTCTCCTCTCCTCTCCTCTCCTCTCCTCTCCTCTCCTCTCCTCTCCTCTCCTCTCCTCTCCTCTCGTCTCCTCTCCTCTCCTCTCCTCTCCTCTCCTCTCCTCTCCTCTTCTCTCCTCTCCTCTCCTCTCCTCTCCTCTCCTCTCCTCTCCTCTCCTCTCCTCTCCTCTCCCCTCACCTGGTCACCCCTCCCCACTTTATCATCCTCTCCTCTCCCCTCACCTGGTCACCCCTCCCCACTTTATCCTCCTCTCCTCTCCCCTCACCTGGTCACCCCTCCCCACTTTATCATCCTCTCCTCTCCCCTCACCTGGTCACCCCTCCCCACTTTATCCTCCTCTCCTCTCCCCTCACCTGGTCACCCCTCCCCACTTTATCATCCTCTCCTCTCCCCTCACCTGGTCACCCCTCCCCACTTTATCCTCCTCTCCTCTCCCCTCACCTGGTCACCCCTCCCCCCTTTATCATCCTCTCCTCTCCCCTCACCTGGTCACCCCTCCCCACTTTATCATCCTCTCCTCTCCCCTCACCTGGTCACCCCTCCCCACTTTATCCTCCTCTCCTCTCCCCTCACCTGGTCACCCCTCCCCACTTTATCATCCTCTCCTCTCCTCTCACCTGGTCACCCCTCCCCCCTTTATCCTCCTCTCCTCTCCCCTCACCTGGTCATCCCCCTTTACTTTTCTCCCAGATTAAAAGAGAACCCCACAGATTGAGGGGGGTGCTTGATGACCCAGTCTCCTGGCCAGAGAAAGTCAAGTCCTCTACTGAACCCCTGACCTAAACTGTATTTGATTAGCAATGTTGTTCAATACATTGATTTGTATGAACCATGAAGATTCAACCATGATGCGCACGATTAACCTCTTCCACCGCACTGCCAACACCCCTATTGTTCTACCTGCCCTCATTCTATGCTATGTTCTACCTGCTCTTATTCTATGCTATGTTCTATCTACTCTTATTCTATGCTATGTTCTACCTGATTGATTGATTGATTGATTGCTCTTATTCTATGCTATGTTCTACCTGCTCTCATTCTATGCTATGTTCTATCAGCTCTTATTCTTCAAGTACAGAGAATGAGAGAGAGAGGTTGAGTGTGTATGTTTGATGAATTCCAATCTGGCTTCAGAACATCCCACTCCACTGACACATGCCT
The DNA here is from genome assembly GCF_963971535.1 of Notolepis coatsorum. Taxonomy (NCBI): domain Eukaryota; kingdom Metazoa; phylum Chordata; class Actinopteri; order Aulopiformes; family Paralepididae; genus Notolepis; species Notolepis coatsorum. The sequence continues at coordinate 5,553,748 of NC_140179.1, read as the reverse complement.
TCTCTATTTGAATGACCACATCAAACAAGAGGTGGACGCAGGCAAATACTGCGGCATGGTCATGCTGGACCTACAAAAGGCCTTTGACACGGTCAATCACTCCATTCTGATTGACAAGCTAAAAGCAATTGGTTTTGATAGTCTATCAGTGAGCTGGATGCAATCCTACCTTGAGGGGAGGGAACAGATGGTGGAGGTAAACGGTACCCTATCCCCCCCCCCTCACAGTGAGCTGTGGTGTTCCACAAGGAAGCATACTAGGACCGCTACTGTTCCTAATTTATGCAAATGACATGTCGTCAGCTTGTGACTGCAACTTGTTCCTGTTTGCGGACGACTCAGCCCTGCTGGTCTCTGACAAGAACAAGTTACAGGTTGAAAAAACCCTCAGCTCGGAACTAGGCAGAATCTGCATATGGCTCGCTGATAACAAACTATCATTACACATGGGCAAAACTGAGTCCATTCTCTTCGGTTCAAATAACAAACTCAGCAAGACCGACGGCTTCTCAGTTACAGTGGGTGACAATATTGTCACAAGGAAAGATGAAATTACCTACCTGGGTTCCATCCTAGAGGCTAATCTCTCCTGTGACAAAATGGCATCCAATGTAATAAAAAAAGTCAACCAACGAACTCGATTCTTGTACCGGATCTCCTCTCTGGTAAACAAGAATACCCTGAAGACTCTGGCAGGAGCACTCATTCAGGGGTACTACGACTATGCTTGCACCTCATGGTACCAAAGCACCTCAAAGGCGCTAAAAACAAAATTACAAACATCTCAAAACAAACTGGTCAGACTACTGCTTGACCTTACTCCTAGAACCCACCTCACCCCTGCCCACTTTGACAACCTAGGATGGCTTAGAGTAGACGACAGAGTACAGCAACTTGCAATGGGCCTGGTCTACAAGATACACTACACGACCAAGGTACCCATGTACATGTCAAAATACTTCCCAAAGGTCAGTGAATACCACGATCACAACACCAGAGGGAGCTCCACAAATCATGTTAAACCCAGATTCGGCTCAAATAAGGGACTAAACACGTTTCGCAATTATGCCACATCAATGTGGAACGCCCTACCCAAAGCTGTAAAGGAATGTGGATCACTACCCACTTTCAAAACCTCTCTCAAGGGACACCTACGGGAGACTGCAATTCAACACTGGCCCCTGTAAATATCCTAACCCAACCCCCTCCAATGTACAGTCATTTACCTAGTATGGTTTTGTCAATAGTCCAATGTACAATTTTGTTTGTTTGTACAGTGTCTCCCCCCCCCCCTCAATGTACAGTTTTACTTGTTTATACAGTGTGCCCCCCCCCCCCAACCACCTCCAATGTAAATTACCCAGTATGGTTGTCAATATCCCAATGTACCCAACCCCCCCCACCCAACCTCCTCCAATGTACAGTTTCTACGTCAAATGTATATACTCCCTTTTCTTGACTCCTTCTGTATCACAAACAGTACTGTATTTGCAAATCTGGTATGTCATAAATGTATAGATGTAGCAGTACTGACTATCTGTATGTCATGTATGTCATATATGTCCTGATGAATTGAAAATGGGGGACCCTGATGTAAACAAGACGAAAGTCTTTCTCTGGTCTGCATCCCCTTAACAATTGTGTGTATTGAGCTGTACTGTATTGTACCCATTCTGCAATCTGTTAATAAAGTTTTCAATCAATCAATCAATCAATGATTAGATCCTGTGAAGGGAGAGAGAGCGAGAGAGAGAGAGAGAGAGAGAGAGAGAGAGAGAGAGAGAGAGAGAGAGAGAGAGAGAGAGAGAGAGAGAGAGGTTGTGTGTGTGTGTGTTACAGCATCTCTTAGTACACTTCCCACCTTCCACCCACAAAGACATGTTACGTCCTCATCCCGGACCCTTGTCCCTCGCTGACCCTGATCGAGTCGCCACCCCTCCGTTTAATAATCAGAGAGCACCGCCTGGCGCCCTCCAGTGGCCAGATACCACCACTGCGCTCCTCAGCCTCACAGGAGAGGATTATGTGGATTAGATATTTAGGGGAACTGTAAATAGACAGATGGGTACACCCCCCCCCCCCCTCCTTCCTCCCCCCTCCTTCCTCCCCCCTCCTAACTATCCTGTCTGCCACCATACCGGGACATATCAGGACACAACGGGACACGTCGGGAAACAACAGGACCAGTGGTGCGTTGGTGATTTCATACCTGGTTGCACTGTGTTTGAATGATGCCACATGCACACATGCTCCCGGGCGCGTGCGCATAAATGTTCCCTTACGTGCGCACAGACTAAAGACAATGCCTAATTGCCTCTAGTAGTGATGCACCGATGTGAAAATTGTGGCAGATACCGATAACCGATATTAATATTGCTGTTCTGGCCGATACCGATATTTACCAATGTCGATATCTCTGTATAGAAAACACTTTTTTATGATAATCAAATAAAGAGCTATTTTCCAAAACGCATAATTTTTTTACTTTTGTAACTTATTTTCAGAAATGACTGATATTTTGAAACTATTTAAGGCCAAAACATGTAAAAAGAAAAAAAAAGATCTTTAATATCGGCTATCTTGATATAGGACCGATACGGATGTGTAAAAAAACGGCCATATCGACCGATATTATATCGGCGTCCCGATATATCGTGCATCACTAGCCTCTAGGAATGACACATTTCATTCACAAGTTTTGTGTGAATGTATCTGAGGGCGTATTTGAACACACCTGACAACCTGAGCTATTGTTATGCAAAGTAGCCAGGTGGGTACTTGGCGAGTTGGCACATCAGTCGAGTGCAGCGCATTCCTGTGTGCATGCGTGTGCTTCTGCTCACAGAGCCGGTTGCTCGGCGTGCAACCCCGTCCCACGAGCAACGCACCCCTGAACAGGACACAGCGGGACACAATGGGACAGGGACATATCGGGACATATCAGGACATATCAGGACATATCGGGACATATCAGGACATATCGGGACATATCGGGACATATCTGGACATATCAGGACATATCAGGACATATCTGGACATATCTGGACATATCAGGACATATCAGGACATATCAGGACATATCAGGACATATCTGGACATATCAGGACATATCTGGACATATCTGGACATATCTGGACATATCAGGACATATCAGGACATATCAGGACACAGCGAGACATATCGGGACATATCAGGACATATCAGGACATATCAGGACATAACAGGACATATCAGGGACATATCAGGACATATCAGGACATATCAGGACATATCAGGGACATATCGGGACATATCAGGACATATCAGGACATATCAGGACATATCAGGGACATATCGGGACATATCAGGACATATCAGGACATATCGGGACATATCAGGACATATCAGGACATATCAGGACATATCGGGACATATCAGGACATATCAGGACATATCAGGGACATATCGGGACATATCGGGACATATCAGGACATATCAGGACATATCGGGACATATCAGGACATATCAGGGACATATCGGGACATATCAAGTTCAAGTTTCAAGTTCTTTAATAGTTGTCATACAGAAGTACAGAATACTTTCATACAAAATGCTTCTTACTGTTACGCTCCAGAGACTGCTAGACAAGATAGTATCAAATAACATAATATAGCATGTAATTTAGAAGAAGAAAAATGAGGTCACAGTGTTCGGTATAGACATATGTACAATGTTCTGAGTTACCATATAATATACAATACTATGCAGTGTACTAATGTACAGTACTATCTAGTGCAAAGCAGAAATGGGATGAGGTACAATTTTAGGTACAATTTACAGTAAGGTGTACGAGTTGTAGTGCAATCCTTCATCAATAAATATAAAGTGTGGGGAGTGGGTGCTACAGTGTGTTTGTTTAAAGTGGGTGTGTGCTATAAAGTGTGTGGAGTGGGTGCTACAGTGTGTTTGTTTAAAGTGAGTGTGTGCGTGTGGATGTGTGTGCTATGTGCGTTTGGTGGTTGTTGTTGTGTAGTGTTCATTCATTGTTCGTTTAGCAGCCTGATGGCCTGGGGATAGAAGCTTCTTCTGAGTCTTTCTGTGCTCGCCTTGAGACTCCGGTATCGCTTGCCTGACCGCAGCAGTTCAAAGAGGCAGTTGTTCGGGTGACTGGAGTCTTTAATGATTCTCTTAGCCTTGCCCTTGCAACGCTTGTTGTAAATGTTCTGGAGGGTGGGGAGCCCCCCTCCAATTGTGCGTTCGGCTGAACGTGTCACTCTTTGTAGTCTGCTTCGGTCTTGTGCAGTGCTATTCCCAAACCAGGAGGTGATGTTGCCGGTCAAGATGCTCTCTATTGTACATGAGTAGAAGTTCTTAAGGATCTTCTGACTGACTTGGAACTTCCTTAGGCGCCTGAGGAAGTAGAGGCGTTGTCGTGCCTTCTTCACAACACTGTCAATGTGTGTGGTCCATGTCAAGTCCTCGGATATGTAGGCTCCGAGGTACTTAAAGCTGTTGACTCTCTCAACCGGTGCCCCGTCGATGCTGAGGGGGCTGTAGTCCTTGACCCCCGACCTCCTGAAGTCCACAATCATCTCCTTTGTTTAGCTGACGTTCAGGGAGAGGCTGTTTTCCTGGCACCATCCCGCCAGGACCTTGACCTCTTCCAGGTAGGCCCTCTCGTCGTTGGCAGAGATCAGGCCCACCACCACTGTGTCGTCAGCAAATTTGATGATTGTATTGCTATCAGGGACATATCGGGACATATCAGGACATATCAGGACACAACAGGACATGTCAGGACTATCAGGACATAACAGGACATATCGGGACATATCGGGACATATCAGGACATATCAGGACATATCGGGACATATCAGGACACAACAGGACATATCAGGACTATCAGGACATATCAGGACATAACAGGACATATCAGGACATATCAGGGACATATCGGGACATATCAGGACATATCAGGACACAACAGGACATATCAGGACATATCTGGACATATCAGGACATATCAGGACATATCAGGACACAGTGGGACAGGGACAGATGTTGGTGTATTTCTGATTTGTGTGTGTCGGGTCCCATGGCACACCTGTTGCCTGGTGAGATAACAAGAGGGGGGGGGAGGGGGGGGGGGGGTTTAACGAGGGGCGAGGGGGGGGTGTTATTGAGCAGAACATGAGGATAGGGAGATTGGTGTTGGGGGTTGGGGAGGGAGGGGGGTTGGGAGACACCCCCCCTGCAGAGAGGATGAAACCCCTTTCAGGACAAGGCCAGATTAGTGGCTCTCACACACACACACACACACACACACACACACACACACACACACACACACACACACACACACACACACACACACAGACACACACGCACACACACACACACACACACTCACACACACCCGCACCCGCACGCACACACACGCACACACACACACACACACATGCACACACATACACACACACACACACACACACGCACACACATACACACATACACCCACACATACCCCCCCTCCAGTTGATGGATTACACCTCCCTGCCTCGTCACTTTCCAACACGTTGTCTAGACTGTATCATGGCTGCCAGAGGGGCGCGGGGCTGTTAGGATGACACCCCACAGCCGGTGTGTCCGTCACCAATACCTGGATGCAGGTGTGGTGTTTGTTTACAGAGGAAATACTGAGGCCCTTTTTATTTGGGGATGTTTTTCACTGTCAGCGCCTGCTGCTACTAATCTCAATTGATGTGGGGGATCTGACTCTGTAATTCCTATAAATCCCCCCAACATTTGGGCTTGCGGTTAGATTAAAAACCAGGGCACATTTTGGATTGAAAGGGCAAGGCAGCCCTTAGGCTTGTTTACACAAAGCCGATATACCCAGGGGTTCAAAACCCTTTTTTAAGCCTGTGACCCCATATTGACATCATAATATTTCTGTGACCCCAACGTAAATACTCTTAGTGTTCATCATTTGCACTGGGTTCAGCTGCTCAGTATAGATTCAAGATTCAAGAGATTTATTCGTCACATACATACACGAGACATGCAGTGACATTAACACTTTGAGTGCCAGCCACGCATTTTGTCGTTAGTTCATACCGACCGTTGAGTGCCGCCAACGCTATATATAGCGTTTGTTTGTCATATTTTTTTTTATTGGCGATTTTAATTCATATTTCATCAATCGAGCCTCAGGTTAGTGTTGCAGACTCTCTCTGAGCTCAATTGGGAAGATACCGCCCCCTATCGTCTCTCCCTGTGTAACTGCACCCCATTACTTTAGACTGATGGGAGGGGGGGGGGGGGGGGGGGAGTTTCCTCATTTTACTTTTACGTCAAGCCAACTGAAGAATCCATTGTGATCGCCGGCCCGGAAAACGCGTGGATTATGTATTTACAGTACCCAATGCTGAATCAATAAACGCGATCGATATTTGGACACATATACTATCGATAATCTAGCGTTTATTTGAAAACGATTAATAAATAGGCCGAAAAATGACAACGTTTTGTGAAAGGTTAATCTTCTGTAGTGTGGTAGTGAAAGGTTAATCTTCTGTAGTGTGGTAGTGAAAGGTTAATCTTCTGTAGTGTGGTAGTGAAATGAATGAATGAATGAATGAATGAATGAATGAATGAATGAAAACTTTATTTAACAGATTGCAGAATGGGTACAATACAGTACGGCTCAATACATACAATTGTTAAGGGGATGCAGACCTGAGAAAGACGTTTGTCTTGTTTCCATCAGGGTCCCCCATTTTCAATTCATATAGACATTTATGACATACATAACATACATGACATTTATGGCATAGGGACATATAGGTATTTAGTACTGATACATTTGTGACATAGGCGGTATTCAAATATACAGTACTGTTACCCCTAGATCCTGACAGAGTATATACATATGATGGGGAGGGGACTGTACATTAGGAGGGGGTGGGTGGGTGGGAGGGGAATATACATACGGCGGGGAGGGAATATATACATGCGGTGGGGAGGAGACTGTCTATTAGGAGGTGGTGGGGGTTTTGGGCATTTACGGTGGCCAGTTTCGAATTGCAGCCTCCCGTAGGTGCTCTTTAAGGGCGGTTTTGAATGTGGGCAGGGATTCACATTCCTTTACAGCTTTGGGTAGGGCGTTCCACATTGTTGTGGCATAATTGCGAAACGTGTTTAGTCCCTTGTTTGAGCCGAATCTGGGTTTAACATGATTTGTTGAGCTTCCTCTGGTGTAGTGGTTGTGGTATTCACTGACCTTTGGGAAGTATTTTGACATGTACATGGGCACCCCGGTCGTATAGTGTATCTTGTAGACCAGGCCCATTGCAAGTTGCTGTACTCTGTCGTCTACTCTAAGCCATCCTAGGTTGGCAAAGTGGGCAGGGGTGAGGTGGGTTCTGGGGTTCAGGTCAAGTAGTAGTCTGACCAGTTTGTTTTGTGATGTTTGTAATTTTGTTTTAAGCGCCTTTGAGGTGCTTTGGTACCATGAGGTGCACGCATAGTCATAGTACCCTTGAATGAGTGCTCCTGCCAGAGTCCTCAGGGTATTCTTGTTTACCAGAGAGGAGATCCGGTACAAGAATCTAGTTCGTTGGTTGACTTTTTTTATTACATTGGATGCCATTTTGTCACAGGAAAGATTTGCCTCTAGGATGGAACCCAGGTAGGTAATTTCGTCTTTCCTTGTGACAATATTGTCACCCACTGTAACTGAGAAACCGTCGGTCTTGCTGAGTTTGTTATTTGAACCGAAGAGAATGGACTCTGTTTTGCCCATGTGTAATGATAGTTTGTTATCAGCGAGCCATATGCAGATTTTGCCTAGTTCCGTGCTGAGGGTTTTTTCAACCTGCAATTTGTTCTTGTCAGAGACCAGCAGGGCTGAGTCGTCCGCAAACAGGAACAAGTTGCAGTCACAGGCTGACGACATATCATTTGCATAAATTAGGAAGAGTAGCGGTCCTAGTATGCTTCCTTGTGGAACACCACAGCTCACTGTGAGGGGGGGGGATAGAGTACCGTTTACCTCTACCATCTGTTCTCTCCCCTCCAGGTAGGATTGCATCCAGCTCACTGATAGGCTATCAAAACCAATTGCTTTTAGCTTGTCCATTAGAATGGAGTGATTGACAGTGTCGAAGGCCTTTTGTAGGTCCAGCATGACCATGCCGCAGTATTTGCCAGCGTCCACCTCTTGTTTGATGTGGTCGTTCAAATAGAGGAGGCATGTGTCAGTGGAGTGGGACGTTCTGAAGCCAGATTGGAATTCGTAGATTAGGTTTTTTTCCGCCAGGTACTTTTCGACCTGTTCGTAGACTATTTTCTCCATGACTTTCGAGATGGAGGTAAGAATAGAAACAGGGCGGTAGTTGCCTGGGTCTAATTTGCTGCCCTTTTTGTGTAGAGGGGTCACTCTCGCAATTTTGAAGTCCTTGGGGACGTGCCCCTGTTTTATAGAGAGGTTTATTATGTGTGTGATGACTGGGGTGATGGCGGCTGCTGCGTCTCTGAGGAATTTGGAGGGGATGTTGTCATGGCCAGTGGCCTTGTTAGGTTGGAGGGCGCTCAATTTTTTGAGTACCTCATCGGTTGTTACCATTTCAAGTTTGAAGTCGTCTTTGTGGACCCCTAGGTTTTTGTAGTATGCTACTATGTGTTCTACCCCATAATGCCCTGAGTGGGAGGGTAGTTTGTTTACCAGTGTTGTGGCTATGTTTGTGAAGAAGATGTTTAAGTAATTGGCTACATCCAGCTTGTCTGTGATGAGCGTGTTGTCCGTCTTTATGTTTATGTTTGAGAATCTGGTTTTAAGTTTTTTACTGCAGCCTAGTTATTGAAAGGTTAACCTTCTGTAGTGTGGTAGTGAAAGGGTTAACCTTCTGTAGTGTTGTAGTGAAAAGTTAACCTTCTGTAGTGTGGTAGTGAAAGGTTAACCTTCTGTAGTGTGGTAGTGAAAGGTTAACCTTCTGTAGTGTGGTAGTGAAAGGGTTAACCGTCTGTAGTGTGGTAGTGAAAGGGTTAAAGACATTTGAGCGCTGGGCCATGGCTTGGTGGAAAATGAATATGTTTCTAATGTCATGTACACTGAAGAGTGTGTGTTCAATGGATTCCAATCCAATGCCATTGAGCGTTTATTGGAAGATACTGCCTGGATACTGCTGCCCTCTATAGGTTTTGAGTGGTACTGCACTTCAAGCTTTGAGAGCTCCAGTCCCCATTCTCAGCTGTAGTCCATGTGATTCTACACACTACACTGGTGTGATTTTCATGAACTGTATTAATATGTATTCTTATGAATCTCAGTGAACGCCACCGTCTCTTGGTCATCTTCTTCATCGACATCATAACAGACCATTGTAAACGCTGCCTATCAGGGGTCAGGTAGCAGAGGTTAAAGGTCAGAATTGTGGACCTAAGAGTCCTTTCTCAACACAATCCATGCCGTTCTTCACACTGGATACCCGCAGCTCTGCTCACTCTGTTCACACTGCAGGCAAAAAGGGCCCAAATCTGATTTTCTTTGCTCCTATGTTTTTTGTGAACAGCGCAAAAAATCACATGGAATCTGATCTTTTCAATGATCTTTTCAATTCAAATTTGGGCCACTTTCATATGTGGTCCTAAATCAGATACATGTCCGATTCTTTTAAAATGTGACCTCCCTCAGTCTAAGGTCATATCAGAATTCATGCAAGTTTTACTTTACACTCTAGATTGACATTGGTCACAAACATGGAAGACAGCTGTGATGGAGGCGGTCAGTGGATACAGACATGAAGACAGCTGTGATGGAGGCGGTCAGTGGATACAGACATGAAGACAGCTGTGATGGAGGTGGTCAGTGGATACAGACATGAAGACAGCTGTGATGGAGGTGGTCAGTGGATACAGACATGAAGACAGCTGTGATGGAGGTGGTCAGTGGATACAGACATGAAGACAGCTGTGATGGAGGTGGTCAGTGGATACAGACATGAAGACAGCTGTGATGGAGGTGGTCAGTGGATACAGACATGACGACAGCTGTGATGGAGATGGTCAGTGGATACAGACATGAAGACAGCTGTGATGGAGGTGGTCAGTGGATACAGACATGAAGACAGCTGTGATGGAGGTGGTCAGTGGATACAGACATGAAGACAGCTGTGATGGAGGTGGTCAGTGGATACAGACATGAAGACAGCTGTGATGGAGGTGGTCAGTGGATACAGACATGAAGACAGCTGTGATGGAGGTGGTCAGTGGATACAGACATGAAGACAGCTGTGATGGAGGTGGTCAGTGGATACAGACATGGAAGACAGCTGTGATGGAGGTGGTCAGTGGATACAGACATGGAAGACAGCTGTGATGGAGGTGGTCAGTGGATACAGACATGAAGACAGCTGTGATGGAGGTGGTCAGTGGATACAGACATGAAGACAGCTGTGATGGAGGTGGTCAGTGGATACAGACATGAAGACAGCTGTGATGGAGGTGGTCAGTGGATACAGACATGAAGACAGCTGTGATGGAGGTGGTCAGTGGATACAGACATGAAGACAGCTGTGATGGAGGTGGTCAGTGGAGGGACAGTGAAGACAGCTGTGATGGAGGTGGTCAGTGGATACAGACATGAAGACAGCTGTGATGGAGGTGGTCAGTGGATACAGACATGAAGACAGCTGTGATGGAGGTGGTCAGTGGATACAGACATGAAGACAGCTGTGATGGAGGTGGTCAGTGGATACAGACATGAAGACAGCTGTGATGGAGGTGGTCAGTGGAGGGACAGTGAAGACAGCTGTGATGGAGGTGGTCAGTGGATACAGACATGAAGACAGCTGTGATGGAGGTGGTGGTCAGTGGATACAGACATGAAGACAGCTGTGATGGAGGCGGTCAGTGGATACAGACATGAAGACAGCTGTGATGGAGGTGGTCAGTGGATACAGACATGAAGACAGCTGTGATGGAGGTGGTCAGTGGATACAGACATGAAGACAGCTGTGATGGAGGTGGTGGTCAGTGGATACAGACATGAAGACAGCTGTGATGGAGGTGGTCAGTGGATACAGACATGAAGACAGCTGTGATGGAGGTGGTGGTCAGTGGATACAGACATGAAGACAGCTGTGATGGAGGTGGTCAGTGGATACAGACGTGAAGACAGCTGTGATGGAGGTGGTCAGTGGATACAGACATGAAGACAGCTGTGATGGAGGTGGTCAGTGGATACAGACATGAAGACAGCTGTGATGGAGGTGGTCAGTGGATACAGACATGAAGACAGCTGTGATGGAGGTGGTCAGTGGATACAGACATGAAGACAGCTGTGATGGAGGTGGTCAGTGGATACAGACATGAAGACAGCTGTGATGGAGGTGGTCAGTGGATACAGACATGAAGACAGCTGTGATGGAGGTGGTCAGTGGATACAGACATGAAG
>NC_140179.1:5517314-5537314 GCF_963971535.1 Notolepis coatsorum | reverse complement strand
TTCAGCACCCGACCGGGAATGTTGTCTGGGCCCGCAGCTTTGCGAGCGTTGATCCTGGAGAGGGATCGTCTCACGCTGGCTGGGGACAGGGACAGCACCTGGTCGTCTGGGGGGCGGGGGGGGGGGGGGGGGGGTGTTGTCTGCTGTGCAGGAGTGCTGTCGAGGGCTTCAAAGCGAGCGTAGAAGTCGTTCAGATTGTTCAGCAGAGTGGTGTCACTGTCACAGGTCTGTGGTCAGGGTTTGTAGTCTGTGATGGTCTGAATCCCCCGCCACAGGCTGTGCACCAGGTTAGTTCTCCAGCTGCTGACAGCAGTCCAATCCGATGTGCTGAAGCACTCCCGTAGCTCCTCCTCCATGTCCTAACATAGTACGTAGTAGGGCAGACCTCGACTAGTCGGATAGTCGATTAATCGATCAAAAGGAGCCTTAGTCGACTGCCAACCTCTTAGTAAAGAAAAAAAAGGATAATTTTTTTTTATCATTCTTTCCAAAAGCAAAGAGGCGAGGCTAACTGCCTAAGAAAATGGGCACAGAGGCACTGAAAGAGGATTTCATCCGTCTAATGAACACACTAGACAAATATCAAGATGTATCCATCAGTGGACCAATTGCATGCTTTCTCAGAGGACAAGGAGCCTTCAGTCGACTCCTTCAGACATTAACCACCCCCACAGCCCAAATGGAATGATACAAAAAATATATATATATATATATTTTATATGAATATATATATATATATTATTTTTTTTTGCATTCGGAGGGGGCAAATTTTGGCCAAACAAAATCGACTATACAAATCCTTAGTTGGGGACAGGCCTAATACGTAGTAGTATAGGCATAGTAAATGGTAAATGGCTGCATTTATATATCTCTTTTATCCAAAGCGCTTTATAATTTGTTCCTCACATTTGACCCATTCACACACCGGCAGCGGAGGCGACCATGCAAGGTGCCACCCTGCTCATCGGAAGCAGTTAGGGGTTAAGTGTCTTGCTGAAGGACACTCCGCCCAGAAAGAGCGGGAATCGAACCAGGAAACATCCGGATTACCAGACGACTGCTCTACCTCCTGAGCCACTGTTGCATAGTAGCATCGTACATAGTAGATAGTAGTAGTATAGACAAGCCATATTACCATAGTAGGTAGTAGTATAGTTATAGTAGTAAAGTACATAATAGTAAAAGACAGTAATAATGTATTTAAAAAATCTTTATAAAATAAATCCTTAATGGTCCGATGGCATGGTGATGGTCAGACTGCAGAGAGAGGCTCGATCAGACGAACACACAATTGGAGGTTGGCTTCCCACTCTCCGACATTTACACCAGGCGTTGCAAGGCCAAGGCTAAGAGAATAGTCAAAGACTCTATAACCACCCAAACAACCGCCTCTTTGCACTGCTGCGGTCAGGCAAGCGCTACCGGAGTCTCATGGCCAACACAGAGAGACTCAGAAGGAGCTTCTATCCCCAGGCCATCAGCTCAATGTGGACCCAATGTAACACGAACCCATCCATCTACATTCATTGCACACACATCCACATGCACACACTCACTTTAAACAAACACTCACCATTCACTTTAGACACTTTAAACACTTTTAACACTACACCATCAGAGCCCGGCTAAGGCATAGGCGGCGGGTGAGCTGGACATTAGGGTAGGCTATAGATGGGATGGGATGGGCACAATGTTTCCTTTTTCTTTTTTGCTTGCACGCAAACGGTGCTGTCCAGGTTCTGATGTCATACAATACACCCACTACGCTACTACAGCGAGCCCCACTCATTTCATATAGTGCAAATCAATTGTTCAAATGAAGGCATCCAATTATGATTAACTACCTCGCTACAAAGGATCGGCGGGCGGAGATTCAGAACCCAGCAAACCGAAGGCGGAAGTGAAACTGCGTTGGGGCAAATATACACGCCGCTGCGGGATCATGTGAATGATGTGATTGGCTATACATTATTTAACCTGAGCCTATGCGTGATTGGTTACTGCCTGTACCTGGAATGTTAAACGCTGCCACCGATTGACACCTTCGTCGTTGACACCTCGGCCAGCGGGCTGCAGCACAAGACACACAAAATGGCCAGCAGCCTGCGCACATTATATTATATATACATTTAAAAATTCCCAGCACTGGGAGCTCCAGTAGCTCACCACGTACCGCGAGCGCTATTTCAGCGCCGTGGACAACCGTGCTCGTCACGGATCTGGGGCTTAGCGAGTTCGAATCCCGACTGCAGCCGTGCCTTTCCCAGAGTGTCTTCCCCCCCATCTGAACCCTTTCAGCCTGCTTCTGTCGGTCATCCTTGACCAGTATAAATGTGATAAACACATAAAAGAGCCAGGGGAATGGCCAAAGTTTAAAAAAATAAAATAATTCCCAGCATAGTGTTTTGGGTAGGCATAGCCCCCCCCCCTGGCCTAATAGACGTGCCGCCTATGCCCTAAGGTCTGCTGACCAGCTTCTGCTGCCCCTCGGCTCTGGAACAGCCCCCCCCCCCCCCCCCCACATTGTATGTATTTTTATCATGTCCTACCTGTAAAGCACTTTGGTTTGGCTTTTAGTCATTTGTAAATGTGCTATAAAAATAAAGCTGACTTGACTTGACTATATTGTATCTATTTATTACATAAAGATTTGCACTACATCCATATACCTAATGTTTGCATTTAGCATTTAAAAATAAATTGTACCTCATTGTTTGCATTTTGTACCTCATTTTGTATTTTAGGTTGTACTTTAGTTTGTATATTGTGTATATTGTATAGTGGTTGGACTTTATTCTTTTAACTTATTTTTACAGTATGAAGGAGGCTCATACAAAACCAAGCATTTCACTGTAATGTACATGTATTTTATACACGTGACAAATAAAACCAAACTTGAAATTTGAACTTGAACTAATACTTATTTTTTTGTACAAGCAGGTGTCCCATTTTTCAAATGGGGAACACAGGCCACGCTGTGGAATGAATTCAACTCTTTTGTGCTCTCATTTCTATGCAGCTACTTTGCATAAACTGTGTAACTAACTGGTCTGTTGTTGTCGTGTGGGTTTTATACGAAAGCGTACAACATTACTGCATTGTAAAGGGGTAGCCTAATGTAATCCATACATCAGACACTGGTTATGTAATATAGCGCCATCAAACCCTGTGCAGTCTGTCTCGTGTGATTAAAAACCCCTTTTCAACACAGTACTATTATTGTGAAAAATGACAATTCACTATGAATTGAAAATGGGGGGGAATGAATGAATGAATGAAAACTTTATTTAACAGATTGCAGAATGGGTACAATACAGTACGGCTCAATACATACAATTGTTAAGGGGATGCAGACCTGAGAAAGACGTTTGTCTTGTTTCCATCAGGGTCCCCCGTTTCCATCAGGGTCCCCCGTTTCCATCAGGGTCCCCCTGATGTAAACAAGACAAAAGTCTTTCTCTGGTCTGCATCCCCTTAACAATTGTGTGTATTGAGCTGTATTGTACCCATTCTGCAAATCTATAAAGTTTTCATTCATCCATTCATTCACCGTGTCTTTTTCCCCTTTTGATATGAAAATGATGAGCGTGGCCCCGCCCCCCTCCTAAAAGCCCTAATATAGACACGCCCATCCTCGCAAAGGGGCGTGGCCTCGCGCCCATCCCGTGTGACGTCACGCAGTAGTCCGGTGTGGGATGTTTATTACGTTGTTGATACCAGCAGCCTGCGGTCCCGACCGGCTGTTCTCCACGGGCTGCCCGCCGCTCCGCACTGTTGATCCGTTGAGTGTGTTGACGGGAGAACAGTTGGACGGTGTTTCTTTTTGTTGTTGTTGTTGTTGCCTATAAACACGGAGCAGCGGAGACCTTTGAGGCGAAACGCTCCTAGCTGTCCAATGAATGGAGTTGCTTTTTGCCTTGTTGGAATCCCACCCTCCCACTCTGACACTCAAGTAAGTCTGTTCCCCCTCTTTTTTTATTTTTATTTTTTTTTATTACTGTCTTCTGTTTTGAAATGGTTTTCTCTCCGTGTTATTTATAACGGAATCCGGTGCCTTGTGTAGGTTGTGTAACGGGGAGCGAACCTCCTCGTACTAGCCTATATATTATATACGGTCTACTCTCATCTCATGCTATACAGTGCTTGGTGTGTGTTGTCAGTGAGATACAGGCTAATAGATGGATGGGTGTGTCATCATGTCATCAACCTTCCAGTCATGGGACGCTGTTGGGGGGTTTGATTGATTGATTGATTGATTGATTGATTGATTGGTCTTCTCTTGTGCACCTTGTCTACAGCACCTTGTCATTGTTTGAATTGATTGAAAACTTTATTTAACAGATTGCAGAATGGGGTACAATACAGTACGGCTCAATACACACAATTGTTAAGGGGATGCAGACCAGAGAAAGACTTTCGTCTTGTTTACATCAGGGTCCCCCATTTCCAATTCATCATGACATATATGACAAACAGATAGACAGTACTGCTACATCTAGATACATTTATGACATACCAGATCTACAAATATACAGTACTGTTTATGATACAAAAAGAGTCTAAAAAGAGAGTAGGCTATATACATTTGAGGGGGAAGAAACTGTACATTAACTCCTGGTGGTTAATGCAAACCTCATCGCAGCTCCAGAGAAACCAAGCGGTGTGCTGTTATCTCAGGTTATTATCGAACCCTCACCCTCCAGGAGACAATAGACTATAGGTGCAATCATCATCCACAACCATCTGAAGGTTACGCATCTGCAATATAACTCAAGTGAGCTAAAGTATTAAAATGATGTGGTTTCGTCTGGATTAAGCTTTAAGCTATGCATATATTTCCGTCTAGACATTTTTCTTTAGAGTTTAGAGAACACCTTTCCCCCCAGGTGGCTCACCAAAGCATGTTTCCTCCCACTCGCAAAGCGTTCTGCAGATAACGGTATAATTTCCTTATGACTTCAGGGAACGCACCACATACTTCTACTGTGACAGTTTACCCCCTATTGTATAGCAATGCAGCCGCAGGGGTGGGTGTGGGTGGGCCGGAGGGAGACAATAAGGAATTGGGTTAGAATGCCTGCATTTCCATAAGGCAGCCCACACACATGCATGCAGAGTGACTGACAGAAGGCACATTGTAGCCGTTATTACAGTCTCATAATGTACAGTTTAGAGGGGAAAAGTGGCATTCAGAGTTGCATTTTTACACCAGTGCTTTGATTTACATAGATTCAAGATTCAAGAGTTTTATTTGTCACATACATACATACATACATACATACATACATACATACATACATACATACATACATACATACATACATACATACATACATACATACATACACAAGACATGTAGTGAAATGTAGGCCATGCCCGCCTAGATTGTGCAAAAATAAATAAATAGACATGATAAAAAAAAAGTCATACGAATAAAGTACACTACTAAATGTAATAAGTAATAAGTAATACTGTACAAATATACAGTGGATTCAGAATATTTCAAAAATGTATACAGTAGTTTTTAAAGTGACCTTTTTGTTGTGTATTGTGTAGGGTGTGTGAGAGAGTAAGTGCGGATGTGTGTGTGTGTTCTTGTATGTAGAGAGATCAGAGATTATAACACACATCATTAATCATTTGGAGAGACGCAGCTTTATTATTTAACTTGCCATATAGCCTATAGGGCTAAACCCTATGAAGTATCTGGGTTATAAACGGTATACAGCTGTATATACGGCTATAAGGCTGTAATAAACGACGGCCCAGTTAGTGGTATTGTCATGGATAGTAGATGTGGATGATTATAGGCATAACTGTTGGTGGAGTTTTCAAAGAAAGGAAATCCGGTGATTAGGCTATACTACCATTAGATGGTCTCACCAGATATTAGCCAGCTGCATTGATTTATACTTCTCACATTAGATACTATACAGCTAACTGTTCTGGGAGTTGATCTTGGCAAAGAAAAATCATGTAAGCCTCACACTATTATTACAATGAAGATATGATATAATAGTCTCTTAATATTATAACGCTGTAATTATGAAGGAAAGGCAACACCAGGCCTAAGATCACAGGCATTTGAAGAAGACACTGAGGTACTACCTGTTTCTATGGCCCCTACACCAGGAGACCACTAACCACTACACTGAGGTCCTTCTGTGGCCCCTACACCAGGAGACCACTAACCACTACACTGAGGTGCTACCTGTTTCTATGGCCCCTACACCAGGAGACCACTAACCACTACACTGAGGTCCTTCTGTGGCCCCTACACCAGGAGACCACTAACCACTACACTGAGGTCCTTCTGTGGCCCCTACACCAGGAGACACTAACCACTACACTGAGGTCCTACCTGTTTCTGTGGCCCCTACACCAGGAGACACTAACCACTACACTGAGGTCCTTCTGTGGCCCCTACACCAGGAGACACTAACCACTACACTGAGGTCCTACCTGTTTCTGTGGCCCCTACACCAGGAGACCACTAACCACTACACTGAGGTCCTACTGTGGCCCCTACACCAGGAGACACTAACCACTACACTGAGGTCCTACCTGTTTCTGTGGCCCCTACACCAGGAGACCACTAACCACTACACTGAGGTCCTTCTGTGGCCCCTACACCAGGAGACCACTAACCACTACACTGAGGTGCTACCTGGCCCCTACACCAGGAGACCACTAACCACTACACTGAGGTGCTACCTGGCCCCTACACCAGGAGACACTAACCACTACACTGAGGTCCTTCTCTGGCCCCTACACCAGGAGACACTAACCACTACACTGAGGTCCTTCTGTGGCCCCTACACCAGGAGACACTAACCACTACACTGAGGTCCTTCTGTGGCCCCTACACCAGGAGACACTAACCACTACACTGAGGTCCTTCTGTGGCCCCTACACCAGGAGACACTAACCACTACACTGAGGTCCTACCTGGCCCCTACACCAGGAGACACTAACCACTACACTGAGGTCCTTCTGTGGCCCCTACACCAGGAGACACTAACCACTACACTGAGGTCCTACTGTGGCCCCTACACCAGGAGACACTAACCACTACACTGAGGTCCTTCTGTGGCCCCTACACCAGGAGACACTAACCACTACACTGAGGTCCTTCTGTGGCCCCTACACCAGGAGACACTAACCACTACACTGAGGTCCTTCTGTGGCCCCTACACCAGGAGACACTAACCACTACACTGAGGTCCTTCTGTGGCCCCTACACCAGGAGACACTAACCACTACACTGAGGTCCTACCTGTTTCTGTGGCCCCTACACCAGGAGACACTAACCACTACACTGAGGTCCTTCTGTGGCCCCTACACCAGGAGACACTAACCACTACACTGAGGTCCTACCTGTTTCTGTGGCCCCTACACCAGGAGACCACTAACCACTACACTGAGGTCCTACTGTGGCCCCTACACCAGGAGACACTAACCACTACACTGAGGTCCTACCTGTTTCTGTGGCCCCTACACCAGGAGACACTAACCACTACACTGAGGTCCTTCTCTGGCCCCTACACCAGGAGACACTAACCACTACACTGAGGTCCTTCTGTGGCCCCTACACCAGGAGACACTAACCACTACACTGAGGTCCTTCTGTGGCCCCTACACCAGGAGACACTAACCACTACACTGAGGTCCTACTGTGGCCCCTACACCAGGAGACACTAACCACTACACTGAGGTCCTTCTGTGGCCCCTACACCAGGAGACACTAACCACTACACTGAGGTCCTTCTGTGGCCCCTACACCAGGAGACACTAACCACTACACTGAGGTCCTACTGTGGCCCCTACACCAGGAGACACTAACCACTACACTGAGGTCCTTCTGTGGCCCCTACACCAGGAGACCACTAACCACTACACTGAGGTCCTTCTGTGGCCCCTACACCAGGAGACACTAACCACTACACTGAGGTCCTTCTGTGGCCCCTACACCAGGAGACCACTAACCACTACACTGAGGTGCTACCTGTTTCTATGGCCCCTACACCAGGAGACCACTAACCACTACACTGAGGTGCTACCTGTTTCTATGGCCCCTACACCAGGAGACCACTAACCACTACACTGAGGTCCTTCTGTGGCCCCTACACCAGGAGACCACTAACCACTACACTGAGGTCCTACCTGTTTCTATGGCCCCTACACCAGGAGACCACTAACCACTACACTGAGGTGCTACCTGTTTCTATGGCCCCTACACCAGGAGACCACTAACCACTACACTGAGGTCCTACCTGTTTCTATGGCCCCTACACCAGGAGACCACTAACCACTACACTGAGGTCCTACCTGTTTCTATGGCCCCTACACCAGGAGACACTAACCACTACACTGAGGTCCTACCTGTTTCTGTGGCCCCTACACCAGGAGACCACTAATCACTACACTGAGGTCCTACCTGTTTCTATGGCCCCTACACCAGGAGACCACTAATCACTAGGGATTCACCGATCCAACTTTTTCAGTCCCGATACCGATACCTGGGCTTTGGGTATCGGCCGATACCGAGACGAGTACCGATCCGATTAATAAACTGTATGCCTCACTGTGTGGAAGAGACTGGGATCATTATTTTGTGCAAGGCAACATTAGGCTTGACTTAAAACATTACTTTTCTAACTTAGTGAAACAAAATGTAACAAATTAACACAGATATAATTGTACTGAATTGTTATTTATTATAAAAATGTAATAGCAAAAAAAAAAAATATATATATATATATTTTTTTTTGCTATTACATTTTTATAATAAATAACAATATATATATATCAAAATGATCTCCGATATCCGATCTAGCTATTTTAGTCATATCGGGGCCGATATCCGATATCAATATCGGATCGGTGCATCCCTACTAATCACCAGGGGTGTAAAGTACTTGAGTAATTGTACTTCGTTACAATACTTAAGTACTGTTTTGGGGGATTTGTACTTTACTCGAGTATTATTAGGTTTGTATACTTTGTACTTTTACTCCATTACATTTCAGAGAAAAAAAACATACTTTTTACTCCTTACATTTAAAATGCAGACCTACAAAGTACAAAGTACAAATCTTGCAGGTCCAACCATTTTAATGAGTATTTTTTAATTGTTTATCTGGTCAAACTAACGTTATTAATCCTGCGACCGCAGGTAAACAGCCAATCAAATCCCCATCAATGGAAAATGAACCCGCCCATACCCATGCTGATTGGTCCTTGTGCAAGACTAGAAAGCGGGGATCTTTGATTAAACACCTGCTATCAGAAGAATAGAGTCAGTGACAAGACAGGCTGTGTGTCTTGGATGGGGATGTGGTGGGGATTGATGTGTGGGGTGGGGTGTTTGGAAAACTGACTGTTAAATTCCTCAGTCTAAAGAGATGACCTTGCCCCTGGCAAGGCTTCTAGTGATCCATTGTTAAAGCGCCTCCGAGTGAATCTTTTCCAGTAATGAAGAACACTCTTATCTCAGTTTTTGGATGAATCCCACTCATGAGAAACAACTAATATGTGATTCTTCTTGCAGGGAGTGCAGAAACATCTGCACTCCTATCATAGATAGCTGATAAATGACATTATTAAATTAAATGTCCTCTGTTCTTTCATTTCAGCATTGTCTATCGCAGAACACATTCCATTGTGGGCAGAGTGTATGCTTGGTTTCATTCCAGCCTTGCCTAAACACCAGCTGATGATTTCACTAATTGGCTCACCTCTTCAACTAACTCACCTGGTGCAATGTATAGTTAAAATGAAAACTTGGCCGATGATGGAATCCTTTAAAAAAAATAAAAAATTACTTTTACTTTTTAGTACTTAAGTACATTTAAAAGTAGGACTTTTTCACTTTTACTCAAGTGTGTTTTTAGCCAGATACTCTGACTTTTACTTGAGTCAGATTTTGAGACAGTACCCATACTTTCACTTAAGTATAATTTCTGGGTACTTTTTACACCCCTGCTAATCACTAACCATCTTATGTACATAAAAACAAGTTCTGAACTAGACAAATTGCCCCATATTGTGTGTCATGTAGTGATGAACATAGCTACATTTCTCATTAATTCACATGCTTTATAAATTGTTGTCATGTAGTGATGAACATAGCTACATTTCTCATTAATTCACATGCTTTATACATTGTTGTCATGTAGTGATGAACATAGCTACATTTCTCATTAATTCACATGCTTTATAAATTGTAGTGATGAACATAGCTACATTTATCATTAATTCACATGCTTTATAAATTGTTGTCATGTAGTGATGCACATAGCTACATTTCTCATTCATTCACATGCTTTATAAATTGTTGTCATGTAGTGATGAACATAGCTACATTTCTCATTCATTCACATGCTTTATAAATTGTTGTCATGTAGTGATGAACATAGCTACATTTCTCATTAATTCACATGCTTTATAAATTGTGTGTCATGTAGTGATGAACATAGCTACATTTCTCATTAATTCACATGCTTTATAATGCTTTGCCACCCCGCCTACAGTATATGTCATTTTGTTGACCCGTCAGTTATAGCTCTGGTATGCGTGACATTCTGACGTCGCTCCAGAAGTTTGCACTTGTTTTCAAACCAAGTCCGAATGTCTCTTATCTAACCGTCTCGTCCTCCAGACCGTGTGCTCGCTGGAGCAGACTCCTCTGGCCTTATATGTCCTGAGTCTGGCCTCAGCCTCGTCACAGGGGTCAGTCGTTTGTACTGTGCAGTGGTGGAAGAAGTACACAGTTCCTTTACTTAAGTACAAGTAGAAATACTCAGCTAAATGAGTAGTACTCTGGTCAAAGTAAAAGTCCTCCATTAAAATTATTCGACTTTTAGTAAAAGTAGAGAAGTATTTGCTATTGAATGTACTTAAGTATCTAAAGTAAAAGTATGCATTCTACATGACGTTTGTGTATTTGAAAGTACATAAGTACTTACTTACTTGAAAGTACATAATCTTCATATATTTGCTATTTTGCCATGTTTTCTATGAAAAATCCCTTTCTTCAAAGTAACTAGTAATAACTGATGGATTCAGATAAATGTAGTGGAGTAAAAAGTACAATATTTCCTTTGAAATGTAGTGGAGTGAAAGTACAAAGTTCCCTAAAATGAAAATACTCATGTAAAGTACAAGTAGCTCGAAAATTGTACTTAAGTACAGTACTTGAGTAAAAATACTTAGTTCCTTTCCACCACTGGTACCGTGCTTGTGGTTTCACTTTGATCACGTGGGCAAAACTGTATAATTTCTCCAAGATGTCTGGCACTCTCCCACTGCAGACAAGACACCTGTGTGAGAGTGAATGGAAATACATTTCAGTACATTAGGGCCCATTTGAAGGACATAATCCTTTTAATACAAGGAGTCGTGAAGTGCTATCTTGTGAATTAGTGGGACATTTCA
Organism: Notolepis coatsorum; assembly: GCF_963971535.1. Lineage (NCBI taxonomy): Eukaryota > Metazoa > Chordata > Actinopteri > Aulopiformes > Paralepididae > Notolepis > Notolepis coatsorum. The sequence goes on along the minus strand of NC_140179.1, from coordinate 5,525,878 downwards.
TTAGGAGTAATGCACTAGCCAAACCGTTGCTGTGCGTGTCTGTCTGCACAACCTGTAGCGCATATTATGCGCACATTGCTGCGGTTATTAACAGTACTGACTACGTACTGGTCACGGGAGGCTTAAATATCGTTTGGATGATAATCCATTTTGTGAATACATTTGTTGAAACAACATCTTTGTTGGCCGACGGCTGCTGCTATCTTAACGTTAGCAAGCTAAAGCCAAGGGCTGCGCTCTGCATAGCTTAATTAACGTGCATAACATAACATACCTGTGTAACGTTAAGTAACTTGTGTTCCACTGGGAAAGTTCAGCATCACTGCATACACTTGGTTTAATCCAAACGTCCATTCAGAAACGTTGTATTATGAAATAAGACTGCCCATGGGGACATTAACGTGTGTTGTCGGGCCTTATAAAAATAAAAAATAAATTTGATTTGTGAGTGTGAGTCACTAAACTCTCTCTTTTTTGCATGATTGATTCATTTCCTGATATGACGGGGAGTCGGGGACCCCTCCTCATCTCACTGGACTGTGTTGTTGTGACCCGTGTTCGCGTGTGACTTTAGAAATGATTGTAAACACAACATAGTACTGTGATATTCTGATATATATATCACATTCTGATATATATTTTTTTCGTGTAAAATAAATACAAAAATTTTAAATTTAAATAGAAAAATTAAAAATTAAGTAAAAAGCGGAGGGTCAAACCCGGACAGTAATTAAGATTCGAACGCCAACGTAATCAATAAAGGTCCGAACGTTTGGGCTCAGCCCTACTGTCTGCACAACCTGTCTGCACAGTCTGTCTGCACAACCCAAACTCTTTCCGGCCCGGTAGCCAATATTACGGCCCGTCGAGACCCACTGAGCTAAAGTAATGGTGCTGATCAGAACACAAGGCATTTCTTCACGTGTTAATGACTAGGTTTGAACTCCACTTGTTAATGGTGGTGCTGTATCTCTAAGCACACAAACATAGGGCCTTTCCTAGGGCGCTCTCTCCAATGACTAGGTTTATAAACTGAGCTCGTTAGCTGCAGGATTAGGTTACCCTATCAACTTGCCATTAACTTGCAGAGCCGATTTAGTGAGAATATCCCACACACAATACCACCTTCATTACAGTTATCGACAACTTCATGTCTCACTGTTGTGGCTCCCATCTACCTGTGTTTCCCAAGACCTTGAGTTCCCATCTGATAGCGAGCCGGTTCTCACAGCAGTGCCCTCTGTGCAGTGGAGTGTTGACACTGGCGAGTGACAGACGTGTGATGTCCAGCTCGCCAACAGAGGCTGTGGATAATGTGATAAGCCCAGTGTTCTGGCTGTGGCTAGTAAGCAGGTACCCCATGGAGAAATGTCTGGTGGTGAGTGTTTGGTTTGTTGTGATGGATCACGGTTTATGTGGGTTTTATTTTAGTTTATTCTTTTCTTTTTTTTATCCACTTTTTCTCCCATTTTCTATATTTTCTCCCATCCCAATTTCGTATCATCCAATTCAACCTTCCCCTATCTCGAACGCTGTTTCTTGCCTCCCACAAGCCGGCTGCAATGTGGACTAAGTCATACATAGCACAAGTCCCCTCCGGTACTTGAGGTAACAGCAGTCGCATCTTTTCACCTGCGCAGCGCGATCTCTCAGTGGCGAGGAGTACATTTACATTTACATTTAGTCATTTAGCTGACGCTTTTATCCAAAGCGACTTACAAGTTCTGTACGACAAGCCATCAGGAAGGGCACAACTCTATCAGCTGAGTAACAATGTTCATCAAAGTGTTGAGTGCTACAGTGTAGGTTAGTTTATTAGGACAAGTGCATGACAGTATGGTTAGTTAGGGTTAGATTTTTCTTTCTTTTTTTCTTTTTTTAATTCAGATAATGGTTGAAGAAGTGCGTCTTTAGTCGACGGCGAAAGATTGGACGTGTTTCGGCTGTCCTAACTGGGGTGGGTAGTTCATTCCACCATTGTGGGGCAAGGACTGAGAATAGGCGACTTCTCTTTGATGACCCTCCCGGAGCTTGGATAGGAGTAGGTCTGAGGCGGCCAGTAGCGCGTGGGAGGCTCACGCTGCCCCCGACACTTCCTGATTCTACTGCGCAGGCGCACCAACCGACCTGTAGGAGTCGCTGTCCACAACGCCCGATCCCCACCCATCAGTTTCCCACCCCCTAATACGGCCAATGTGTATTAGTACGGACGACCAGCTAAACTGAAAGCAATGTGGAGCGCTGGGATCGAACAGGCGATCCCAGCGTCTCCGCATTCGGGGCGAGCGCCTTGCTTACTACGCCACGTAGCCGCCCCTATTTTAGTTTATTCTAAGGTGCTTTGGCTTTATTTCGTCTTTCTGTGAGGGACAGCTGTCAATCACTGGCCTCTGCAGTTAATTGCCATGCGGCATGGCAGGTGTGTGGGCTTGATTGCCACCTGATTGGTGTCAGGTGTGCAGTGCCTTTAAGTAGGCTTGGTTGACTGTGTTCGGATGCTTTTCCATTTCATGTTTTTCCCTCAATAGTAGAGGAGTGTCCCAAGCTCATGCTTCTAGGCTTTTATCTGTTTCTAGTGCTATTCTTTTTTTGGTGTTTTGTGTTTCCTACAGTTTCTTTTTAAATTTATTTTATTCTTGTGCTTTCCCCCACCCTCTCTCATCGCTAAGCGATTCCAGTGGTTACCTTTAACTTTAAGATTCCCCTTTTACTGTGTGTCTGCATGTGTGTCCTACACCCCCCCCCCCCCCCCCCCCACCCCCCAATCCTGACAGTTTGTGTGTCGGCAGGATTTTCTTTGGTTTCTCTGGTGGGATTTGGTCCTACTTAAGGGACGTAGCTGAAATGGTTTTTATGATGCAGAATCCTGCCCCCCCCCCCCCCCCATCCCCTGTGTTTTGAAATGCGCCCTGTGTTTGATGCATCTTTCAGGGGATCATCTATATCTGGCTGCTTGTTTACAAGGCAAACTACAGCAGCAGTGGTAGCTGTAACAATTCAGTTTAGAGATGAAACTGGACTTGAAGATGTTAGCGATCTGTTCTGCATGTTTTTCCATTGGGTTTGTCTCTTTCTGGAGGGGAAACTCTTGCGAGCATGCGGAGAACATGCAAACTCCACACAGAAAGGCCCGGGAGATACCCCACCTGGGTACCTGGTGGGGTACCTAGCAATCTGGTCCTGAAGCGGGAATCGAACCCAGGACCTTCTTGCTGTGAGGCAACAGTAACCACTGAACCCAGGACCTTCTTGCTGTGAGGTAACAGTACTAACCACTGAACCCAGGACCTTCTTGCTGTGAGGCGACAGTACTAACCACTGAACCCAGGACCTTCTTGCTGTGAGGCAGCAGTACTAACCACTGAACCCAGGACCTTCTTGCTGTGAGGCAGCAGTACTAACCACTGAACCCAGGACCTTCTTGCTGTGAGGCAACAGTACTAACCACTGAACCCAGGACCTTCTTGCTGTGGGGCGACAGTACTAACCACTGAACCCAGGACCTTCTTGCTGTGAGGCAGCAGTACTAACCACTGAACCCAGGACCTTCTTGCTGTGAGGCAACAGTACTAACCACTGAACCCAGGACCTTCTTGCTGTGAGGCGACAGTACTAACCACTGAACCCAGGACCTTCTTGCTGTGAGGCAGCAGTACTAACCACTGAACCCAGGACCTTCTTGCTGTGAGGCAACAGTACTAACCACTGAACCCAGGACCTTCTTGCTGTGGGGCGACAGTACTAACCACTGAACCCAGGACCTTCTTGCTGTGAGGCGACAGTAACCACTGAACCCAGGACCTTCTTGCTGTGAGGTAACAGTACTAACCACTGAACCCAGGACCTTCTTGCTGTGAGGCAGCAGTACTACTAACCACTGAACCCAGGACCTTCTTGCTGTGAGGTAACAGTACTAACTACTGAACCCAGGACCTTCTTGCTGTGAGGCGACAGTAACCAGAGAGACCCAGGACCTTCTTGCTGTGAGGCGACAGTAACCAGAGAGACCCAGGACCTTCTTGCTGTGAGGCAACAGTAACCAGAGAGACCCAGGACCTTCTTGCTATGAGGCGATAGTAACCAGAGAGACCCAGCACTGATGCTCCCTCCAGCAGAGAAGGACCAGCCTAACATTGTTTCCGGGAACAAAAGCATCCATTCCAAAAGTTATATCACTGTTGCTTGAAATGTGTGAGCTTAGTGAAACAAAGTGACATCTCCGGTCTCTCTTTCTGCATCTTTCTGTTCTGTTCTTGAATGTCCTGTAGCGACGGAGTTTCTCCCATCTGTTATGCTACCCGGCGAGCTAGCTACCTGTTCCCAGCATGCCGTTCAGCTCTTATGGTACCCGGCGAGTTAGCTACCTGTTCCCAGCATGCCGTTCAGCTCTTATGGTACCCGGCGAGTTAGCTACCTGTTCCCAGCATGCCGTTCAGCTGTCATGTTACCCGGCGAGCTAGCTACCTGTACCCAGCATGCCGTTCAGCTGTTATGCTACCCGGCGAGCTAGCTACCTGTACCCAGCATTCCGTTCAGCTGTTATGCTACCCGGCGGGCTAGCTAGCTACCTGTTCCCAGCATGCCGTTCAGCGGTCTAACAGTTAATAGGGTCCCCTCTCAATAGGGAGGTGTGGTGGTTACGTCATTGCCATTTTTCGTGTTCCACCCTCTGTCCAACGCAATGTATTTCCCCATTGCCCATTTATAAATCGCCTCGTTTAAAACAAATAAAGCATTAACATTGGCATGGTGTACATTTCTGTGCTTATTCATCCACAATCTATAGCTCAACATGAAAATATTCGCAATTAATCATTAAAAAAAATCGCGAAATCTTATTTCAACCAACATTTTTTAAACAATAATGTTAGTGATAGAAGGGAACTCATTTTGTGCAAAAATGTAAAGCTTTTCAATTTCCATGCGGCAGAATTGTTACAATAGCCGATAATCCATTTTCCCAATGATAAATCCCTATACGAGTGGAACAACCAGTGACGTCAGACTACACACAATGTAGGTGCTAGTAAAAACAAGGGGAAATATATATATATATATATATTTTAAGACAAAACAATAGTCACATAAACTATATATTTTTTTTATAATTGAATGACTACAGTACAGTATACAGTACAGTATATGAATTATTTCTTTGATAACCCTGCCGACCCCCCTCCATCTCCCCATCTCCCCCCAGGCTCTTTACCTCCACTACGCCCCACTGGCCTTCAACCCCCTTGCATAAACGATGTTCCACAGCGTTTGTGTGGGGGTGGGGGCCGGGGGGTGAGGAGGCATAATTAGTGACAGGGAGCAAATTCGCCATGACCCCAATGGGAGCGATTGTTGTTGTGTTGTGTTGTTTTTTGTACTAGTGCAGAGAGAGGACTCTGGGATGAGGGGCTGGTCTCTGTATAGAGAGATGTATGTGGGGTGGCTGTGGAGGTATGGGGGGTGGTTGGGGTGGAGGTATGGGGGGTGGTTGGGGTGGAGGTATGGGTGGTGATTGGGGTGGAGGCATGGGGGGTGGTTGGGGTGGAGGTATGGGGGGTGGCTGTGGAGGTATGGGGGGTGGTTGGGGTGGTGATTGGGGTGGGAGGCATGGGGGGTGGTTGGGGTGGAGGTATGGGGGGTGGCTGTGGAGGTATGGGGGTGGCTGTGGAGGTATGGGCAGGGAACAAAATAAACTAGACGCCATTCGCCAAATGTGTGTAGATTTACCGTCTGGCGTCTAAAAATAATAGTCTGCCCGCCAGCTGGCGTGTAGTTCATATCGATACTCTTATTTTGAAAATCCTGTGCGGGTCTCATTGCCGCCCCAAGCGCAGCTCCAGTCATAATATCTGGGTTCCGGCAGCTAGCAACGTTCAGGTTCATATGATACTCTTATTTTGAAAAACCCTTAGCAACTTCGCGAGTCATATGATATCCGCCCACTCCGTGTTGTTTCTTGAAAACAGAGCAGCAGCGTTAAACACAGCAGCGTTAACACAGCAGTGCGCCTACAGACGCGAAATAAGTCTGTGATGTTTTTTTTCTTCTCACAACGAGTCCAATGCAGCTACATGCTTTTGCACCGTCGCCATTCCTTTATGCCCACATCGCCCCGAAATTAACGTTTATTGTACCAATCACTACAACGTTAACGTAAGCTAACAAGCTAATCCTGATGATCAGACGAGACAGAGCCATAGTGAAACAGCACTGAGGAAAGGGAAATGGGGGGGGGGGCACTCTCCCCTTCCCTGTGTGTGTGTGTGTGGTGTTGTGCGTGCGTTTGGAAAGACTGACGGAGTCACTAGTCAGGACTCAGGACAGGAGTATATTATAGTAAACTGAGGATTACTGAGGATTGACAGATAATGTTGATATTCAAATATAAAAAAGTTTTGAGAGGAGTGGAAGTTTGAAGACAGACTACAATATGATGCGGGGGGTGGTGAGTTGAAACACAGTGTGTGTGTGTGTGTGTCCCGACCCCCACTTCTATGTTTCAATAAATTATTTGCATTTAAAAATATTAACGCTGACTCATTCCTTCAGTCCACTCAAAATTATGCTAATATTCCTTATGTTGTTTATGATATTAATTGAAAATAGCATATGAGAGTATTATATGTAATAATAACACATGGCGATATACTAACAAGATATTTATAATTTTTGGCTGGTAAAAAATCTGCCCGGTCTGGTACTTTAAAAATCTACCAGCCAAATGGCTGGTAAGTCAAAAAGGTAAGTTTGTTCCCTGGGTATGGGGGGTGGTTGGGGTGGAGGTATGGGGGGTGGTTGGTGTGGGTGGGAGGTGTGGTTGGGTGAAGATATGGGGGGTGGTTGGGTGGTTGGGAGGTGTGGTTGGGTGGGTGGGAGGTGTGGTTGGGGTGGAGGTATGGGGGGTTGGTTGGGTGGGTGGGAGGTGTGGTTGGGGTGGAGGTATGGGGGGTGGTTGGGTGGGTGGGAGGTGTGGTTGGGGTGAAGATATGGGGGGTGTTGGGGTGGAGGTATGGGGGGTGGTTGGGTGGGAGGTGTGGTTGGGGTGAAGATATGGGGGGTGGTTGGGGTGGAGGTATGGGGGTGGTTGGGTGGGAGGTGTGGTTGGGTGAAGATATGGGGGGTGGTTGGGGTGGGAGTATGGGGGGTGGTTGGGTGGGAGTGTGGTTGGGGTGAAGATATGGGGGGTGGTTGGGGTGGAGGTATAGGGGGGTGGTTGGGGTGGAGGTATGGGGGGTGGTTGGGTGGAGGTATGGGGGGTGGTTGGGTGGGAGGTATGGGGGGTGGTTGGGGTGGAGGTATGGGGGGTGGTTGGGGTGGAGGTATGGGGGGTGGTTGGGGTGAAGATATGGGGGTGGTTGGGGTGGAGGTATGGGGGGTGGTTGGGGTGGAGGTATGGGGGGGTGGTTGGGGTGAAGGTATGGGGGGTGGTTGGGTGGGAGGTATGGGGGGTGTTTGGGGTGGAGGTATGGGGGGTGGTTGGGGTGGAGGTATGGGGGGTGGTTGGGTGGAGGTATGGGGGTGGTTGGGTGGGAGGTATGGGGGGGTGGTTGGGTGGGGAGGTATGGGGGGGTGGTTGGGTGGGAGGGTGTGGTTGGGTGGTTGGGGGTGGAGGTATGGGGGGTGGTTGGGTGGGAGGTGTGGTTGGGTGGTTGGGGTGGAGGTATGGGGGGTGGTTGGGGTGGAGGTATGGGGGGTGGTTGGGTGGGAGGTATGGGGGGTGGTTGGGGTGGAGGTATGGGGGGTTGTTGGGTGGGAGGTATGGGGGTGGTTGGGGTGAAGATATGGGGGGTGGTTGGGTGGGAGGTGTGGTTGGGGTGAAGATATGGGGGGTGGTTGACAGCTGAGACTTGCTCTGAAATGCAGACGTAACAACAATGAGGCTCTGTGAGCTGGGGCTCTGAACTGTGTCTGTGTTGTGAGAGTGAGAGAGAGAGAGAGAGAGAGAGGAGAGAGAGAGAGAGAGAGAGAGAGAGAGAGAGAGAGAGAGAGAGAGAGAGAGAGAGAGAGAGAGAGAGAGAGAGAGAGAGAGAGAGAGAGAGAGAGAGAGAGAGAGAGAGAGAGAGAGAGAGAGAGAGAGGAGAAGAGAGAGAGAGAGAGAGAGCGAGAGGAGAGAGAGAGAGAGAGAGTGAGAGAGAGAGAGAGAGGGAGGATGCATGAGGTGGGTAGAGGCTGTGTGGGTCAAAGTTGAAAGGTCAGATGTGGAGCTGGTACCCTTGTGGTTTAATGGACTGACCAGTCTAAGGGCACCACCTCAAACAACTGGGGGAAAGGTGTTTATATGTGTGTGTGTGTGTGTGTGTGTGTGTGTGTGTGTGTGTGTGTTGTGTGTGTGTGTGTGTGTGTGTGTGTGTGGTGTGTGTGTGTGTGTGTGTGTGTGTGTGTGTGTGTGTGAGAGAGAGAGAGAGAGGACAGACAGAGAGAGAGACACAGAGTATAGTACACAAAGTACACACAGGCCCATTTCCCTCCAACAGGTGGGCTGCACAGGAATGTGTCAATGAGAGAGCGATGGTGATTACAGTGCTGCAGTGGAATTGTGTGTGTGTGCATGTGTGTGTGGTAGTACG
>NC_140179.1:5490660-5517114 GCF_963971535.1 Notolepis coatsorum | reverse complement strand
GAAGGAAGCTCAAGATTTGACCAAACCCCCGGGGCTGAAGATAATAAACTAAACTAAATACTAAGGACTAAAATCAAATCCCGATGTGGACAGACATCTTCTCCTTGTACATGTGGATGTTTTGGTATCTGGGATCAGCTTGTTCCTCTACAGGTACACCGTCTCCTGCCTTCAGGCCCCTGTGAGGCACTGATCCAGGATCAGCCCCTGGCGACCTGTAGAGGGAGAGGAGACGCTGGACATGTGACACTTACAAGATGGAGGATTACAAATCTACAACCTAGATCTGGTTTTTGTGGATCCATTATGGCGTCATCATCATCATAGCAGAGCTTGATTGATCCGTCATTTTGGAAGTGATTTGGATATCGATTTGAGCATTGACGGCGGTCACCCATTGATTCTCTGGCCACCACGTCCGAATGTGACAGATAATGACCGACGTGTGTAGGTGACCGTATCTCTCGTGCTGCTGGATCCAACAGCCTTGTGACCTTGTGTGCGTCTAGACGACACCGGCGTATGTGTGTGGACTCGGTGTGCGAGGAGGAGTGAGGGGCCCATGTTGCGGGTGAAGGGCCCCGCTCCGGCCCCGTCGGGCCAAGAATGGTGCTTCCAGCGCTCGGTGGGGGTGGACTGCAGCGACCCGGAGCCCCGCTGCATATGGCTGGCCGTGCTGAGCGGTGGGTCGTCTCCCCGCGCCTCCTGGCCCCGCCCCTGCCCCCTAGCCACTCCCATTGCGTCGCCGAGGAGACGAGGGCCCAGGAAGTGCCATCATCATCGCCTGTCCTGGGTAAGAGGAGACACACGCTTGGCACGTTGGGTAAACAATACAGGGTTTGGCGGTTTGAACGCGGGCATTGCTGAAGTCGTCAGGGTTAAAAGGATGCTAGTTTGTATCGTAATGTTTAGATTTTCTTGTTGGTTACTTCACCTGTTAAGCCTTTTAGCCCTATTTTCTGGAAATTCGCCTAAAAATACATACCTAAGTAAATGGAAGATTGCTCCACTTCTACAAGGTCCATTTGCATGTTATTGGTATCTAGGGACATCTATGGATTCCCAGTGTCAGAAATATTGTGTCTGTTACTAGGCTTGAGTAAATTGTGATGAAACAAAGGAGAATATAAATTATTACCTGTATGAACATCATAGTATTGTATGACAATCATCCATCGGCTCTGAAGGTCAAACCGGGCCGAGAGAGCGATTGTGCTTTTTTTTAGAGGTCAGGGCAGATACTGATTGTCTGCCGATAATATCCATGCATCACTAATAATTCCTATTCGTTAACCAGAAGAGAACACTCCCTCTGTGTTGGAGATGGTGTTGGTTGTGTAGGTGAGCTGTGAGGGTCTACTGTAGCCGTTGCATAACAGAGCGCTGTGGGGCTGTTGACTCAGAGAGAGAGACTCTCAGAGAGTCAGGCCGATGCTCTCGCCACACATGAGAGCATGTGTATATTTATATAGAATCATGTTGGCGTGTGCACGCGCACGCACACACACACACACACACACACACACACACACACACACACAACCTGTACACATACACGTACAATAATCTGGTTTGGGCTGTGTGTCTTTGTACAGTAATCTGGTTTGGGCTGTGTGTCTTTGTACAATAATCTGGTTTGGGCTGTGTGTCTTTGTACAGTAATCTGGTTTGGGCTGTGTGGCTTTGTACAGTAATCTGGTTTGGGCTGTGTGTCTTTGTACAGTAATCTGGTTTGGGCTGTGTGGCTTTTGTACGGTAATCTGGTTTGGGCTGTGTGTCTTCGTACAGTAATCTGGTTTGGGCTGTGTGTCTTTGTACAGTAATCTGGTTTGGGCTGTGTGTCTTTGTACAGTAATCTGGTGTGGGCTGTGTGTCTTTGTACAGTAATCTGGTTTGGGCTGTTGTGTCTTTGTACGGTAATCTGGTTTGGGCTGTGTGTCTTTGTACAGTAATCTGGTTTGGGCTGTTGTGTCTTTGTACAGTAATCTGGTTTGGGCTGTGTGTCTTTGTACAGTAATCTGGTTTGGGCTGTTGTGTCTTTGTACAGTAATCTGGTTTGGGCTGTGTGTCTTTGTACAGTAATCTGGTTTGGGCTGTGTGTCTTTGTACAGTAATCTGGTTTGGGCTGTGTGTCTTTGTACAGTAATCTGGTTTGGGCTGTGTGTCTTTGTACAGTAATCTGGTTTGGGCTGTGTGGCTTTGTACAGTAATCTGGTTTGGGCTGTGTGTCTTTGTACAATAATCTGGTTTGGGCTGTGTGTCTTTGTACAGTAATCTGGTTTGATTGAACTATAATCCAAGAACAAACACATATGTCTTCTAGCCAGGCCTAACACGTACGGGTTATTTTGTATGTGTGTGTGTGTGTGTTAGTGTGCATGTGTTAGTGTGTGTGTGTGTGTGTCTTTCTTTGTATTGTGTTTCACTCGCACCCGTTCTCTTTGTCTTTATTTCTCGTTCTGTCTGAAACGGTGACCTTCACTCTCGCCTGCTCACTAAATGTGACATGTCATGTGGCAAGTCATGTGACAGTTCATGTGGCAGGTCATGTGACAGTCATGTGACTAAACATGGAGTGATAAAAAAAAAAACGTTCACAATGTGACATCATGGAGGGGGAAAATATTTATGTGTGAAAACAGTTAATGTATTTTTTTATTTTCAGTTATGATTTTGGCTTCCAACCCGATTATGAAAACAACATAATAAAACTTTAGCCAGGTCATGTTTTTAAACCAGATCATGTTTTTGAGCCCTCTCTCCCTCCCTCTCTCTGTCTCTCTCCCCCCTCTCTCTCTCTGTCTGTCTCTCCCTCCCTCTCTGTCTCTCTCCCCCCTCTCTCTATCTCTGTCTCTCTCCCTCCCTCTCTCTATGTCTCTCTCCCTCTCTCTCTGTCTCTCTCCCTCCCTCTCTCCCTCTATCTCTGTCTCTCTCCCTCCCTCTCTCTCTGTCTCTCTCCCTCCCTCTCTCCCTCTATCTATGTCTCTCTCCCTCCCTCTCTCTCTGTCTCTCTCCCTCCCTCTCTCCCCTCTATCTCTCCCTCTCTCCCTCTCTCTCTCTGTCTATCTCCCTCCCTCTCTATCTTTTTTATTAGATGCTTCAGAAACCCCACAATATTCCTAAACATAACTACACATAAAGGGTAAATGGTGCTTTTTATATATATAAATAACAGCTTTTATCCAAAGTGCTTTACAATTTGTTCCTCACATTTTACCCATTCACTCACACATTCACTAGGGATGGGACCGAATTAGGTACTTTTAAGGGTACCGGCCGAATCATGTGGGCACTACAGAGTACTGATTCACGTGAGATCTGTCGGTGCCACATTTCAGTACTGTAAAAAAAAAAATATATATATAGTCGATTATCAGTCGACTATCGGCAAATTTCGGCCAATGAAAGTCGACTATACAAATCCTTAGTCGAGGTCAGCCCTAATGTCTATACTACTAAGCACTCAGAGTGTAGCACTCAAGTTTGGCACTGCTAGACGAACAACACCATTGACCCTTAGCTGCCAAAGATGTACCCTTCCTGCTGTAATTCACGATTAGTAACAGCACTGTACACAGTGAGAGGCTTATTATAAACACAGCTTTGTGTTTTATAGTGTTTTCCACTGTTTGATTCCATGCCTCCCACCATCATCACCACAACATGAAGACACATCATCACAGGTGTGACCTCTCTCTCTCTTTCTATCGCTCTCCCTCTCTCTCTGACTCTCCCTCTCTCTCTCTGTCTCTCTCTGACTCTCTTTCTCTCTCTCTCTCTCCCTCTCTCTCTCTCTCTCTCTCTCTCTCTCTCTCTCTCTCTCTCTCTCTGTCTCTGTCTCTGGAGAGAGAGAGAGAGAGAGAGAGAGAGAGAGAGAGAGAGAGAGAGAGAGAGAGAGAGAGAGAGAGAGAGAGAGAGAGAGAGAGAGAGCGAGAGGTGTGGATATACCACACTACAGTGTTGGTGGTCACATACACTTGTGTGAGTTACATCTTGGGTGCATAACATAAAAACTATGAAGAATGCCCCCCCCCCCCCCCCTCTTTCTCTCTCTGACTCTGTCTGCCCCCCCCCCTCTCTCTCTGATGATGACTTATTTTGTATTAGTATCCCTTTCTGAGTGTGTGTGTGTGTGTGTGTGTGTGTGTGTGTGTGTGTGTGTGTGTGTGTGTATTAATATTAGTCCAGTATCTCAGTCGTCCTCCAGACATGGTGAATGTGTTCTTCACCATGAGTGTTCCTCACTAATGTAGGTCCTAAGGCTAAGACCACTTATCGATTTGTATCGATAATTATCGATAACTGCGTGAAATCGATAAGTGGCATAATTATTTTTTTATACTTTATACTATACTAAAATACTAGGTGTTGTGGCATGTTTTAGTTAAAACATCCCCATTTCATGTAAATTCAGTTGAATTGCAACTCTGCACTGTGCATTCAACATGCAGTGCACTCCTCCATCACATCCCCCCTGCGACTATAAAATGAGAAGGATCACTGTGGTCGTTTTGAATGGGGAAATCTGTAACACTAAAGATGTGGCAACGACAAAGAATTGCTGCAAAATAAACATCAGCCTTACTACAGGTCCAGGCTCAAACCTGCGCTAGGCCACAACAACATCCAGGCTTTGTTTTAGTCTCTGGCTCAGAGGGGCCAACACTTTCAACAACAACACCTACAGTAGGAGCGAGAGGAGGAAGGAGCAAGAGAAGGAAGGAGCGAGTGAAGGAACCTAGGCTTCAGAGGAGGAGGAGCGAGAGAAGGAAGGAGCGAGAGAAGGAACCTAGGCTTTAGAGGAGGAGGAGCGAGAGAAGGAAGGAGGGAGAGAAGGAACCTAGGCTTTAGAGGAGGAGGAGCGAGAGGAGGAACCTAGGCTTTAGTGGATGAAGGAGCGAGAGGAGGAACCTAGACTTTAGTGGAGGAAGGAGCGAGAGAGGAACCAAGGCTTTAGTGGAGGAAGGAGCGAGAGAGGAACCAAGGCTTTAGTGGAGGAAGGAGCGAGAAGAGGAACCTAGGCTTTAGTGGCGGAAGGAGCGAGAGAAGGAACCTTGGCTTTAGTGGAGGAAGGAGCGAGAGAAGGAACCTAGGCTTTAGTGGAGGAAGGAGCGAGAGGAGGAACCTAGGCTTTAGTGGAGGAAGGAGCGAGAGGAGGAACCTAGGCTTTAGTGGAGGAAGGAGCGAGAGGAGGAACCTAGGCTTTAGTGGAGGAAGGAGCGAGAGGAGGAACCTAGGCTTTAGTGGAGGAAGGTCGGAGCGAGAGGAGGAACCTAGGCTTTAGAGGAGGAAGGAGCGAGAGAAGGAACACCACCTAGGCTTTAGAGGAGGAAGGAGCGAGAGGAGGAACACCACCTAGGCTTTAGAGGAGGAAGGAGCGAGAGGAGGAACACCACCTAGGCTTTAGAGGAGGAGGAAGGAGCGAGAGGAGGAACACCACCTAGGCTTTAGAGGAGGAGGGAGCGAGAGAAGGAACCTAGGCTTTAGAGAAGGAGGAAGGAGCGAGAGGAGGAACACCACCTAGGCTTTAGTGGAGGAAGGAGCGAGAGGAGGAAGGAGCGAGAGAAGGAACCTAGGCTTTAGAGAAGGAGGAAGGAGCGAGAGGAGGAACACCACCTAGGCTTTAGAGAAGGAAGGAGCGAGAGGAGGAACACCACCTAGGCTTTAGAGGAGGAGGAAGGAGCGAGAGGAGGAACACCACCTAGGCTTTAGAGGAGGAGGAAGGAGCGAGAGGAGGAACACCACCTAGGCTTTAGAGGAGGAAGGAGCGAGAGAAGGAAGGAGCGAGAGAAGGAACCTAGGCTTTAGAGGAGGAAGGAGCAAGAGAAGGAACCTAGGCTTTAGTGGAGAAAGGAGCGAGAGAAGGAAGGAGCGAGAGAAGGAACCTAGGCTTTAGAGAAGGAAGGAGCGAGAGAAGGAACCTAGGCTTTAGTGGTGGAAGGAGCGAAAGAAGGAACCTAGGCTTTAGAGGAGGAAGGAGCGAGAGAAGGAACCTAGGCTTTAGTGGAGGAAGGAGCGAGAGAAGGAAGGAGCGAGAGAAGGAACCTAGGCTTTAGTGGAGGAAGGAGCGAGAGGAGGAACCTAGGCTTTAGTGGAGGAAGGAGCGAGAGAAGGAACCTAGGCTTTAGTGGAGGAAGGAGCGAGAGGAGGAACCTAGGCTTTAGTGGAGGAGGAAGGAGCGAGAGAAGGAACCTAGGCTTTAGAGGAGGAAGGAGCGAGAGAAGGAACCTAGGCTTTAGTGGAGGAAGGAGCGAGAGAAGGAACCTAGGCTTTAGTGGAGGGAGGAGCGAGAGAAGGAACCTAGGCTTTAGAGGAGGAAGGAGCGAGAGAAGGAACCTAGGCTTTAGAGGAGGAGGAAGGAGCGAGAGAAGGAACCTAGGCTTTAGAGGAGGAAGTCAGCCGTGTTTGTCTCCTAAACTCGCTCGCGCAGTCACTCGCTCATTTTGGAAAGTGGAGAATTGAGACCTTCATTCGTTTTCTCTACTCCTAATATCACACCAGCCTTGTTGCAAAACCACCTTTTTGTATTAATACGGGTTGCTACACAGTAAGGCCATTGTAAAGTCACGTGTTACTAACTCTATCTATATTCTGAATGTATCAGACATACAGATTTGTTTTTTGTAGAAATATGACAAGATCCAAAATGTCAGCATCTGATGTAGGCTAAATCATCACTTAGAATCAGAATCAGAAAGGTCTTTATTTGCCAAGTAGTTTTCACATACAAGGAATTTGCTTTGGTGGTTTTCGGTGCGACATTAGCGGACAGACATTAACAGACAGATAATACAATAAAGAGGTGGAGTAAGATAAAATGAAATATGAACTAAGTTAAGCACAATAGAATATAATATAATTATGAAATTAAATAAAATATAGGCCTGAGGGCTGTACAACTGTAAATAAAGAGGTTGAATAATATTAAATGGGATATAAACTAAATTAAATATAGCACAATAGAATATATTACAATAAAGATAAAATAGGAATATGCCAGGGCTGTGCAATTGGGCAGTTATGTGCAAAGAGTATGAGTCAGTGAACAGGTATGTTTGGTTGTTTATGCAAGTATTTAGTCCAGTAGGGGTGTGTTAATGTAACACAGTGGGGGGTGTCAGGCGCTATCAATTCACAGATTGCTTATTGCTTGACTTCCGAAACTGAAAATGACGTAACATGTTCAGTATTTTGTCCTTTGAATGTAATCTTTTCTCTTCCTTGTGTTATTGCTCCATGTGTGATTGGCTGCTTCCCTGTCTGAGAGTGAGAGTCTGCCTCCCGGGTCTCTTCTTAGAGGCCTTCCCCGAGTCGCCACCCTGCACCAGGCTCTGCGTCCACTTCCTGTCTCAAGACTCCCACTTCCTGTTGTTGTGGCGTCGGCCTCGGGGCCCACCAGGTCACCACCTGGTAGAGTAGGGTTTCCATTGTGCGTGCGTGTGTGTGTGTGTGTGTGTGTGTGTGTGTGTGTGTGTGTGTGTGTGTGTGTGTGTGTGTGCGTGTGCGTGCGCGCTCTATAGATTTACAAGCATTCAACTCGGGCCTATTTGACAGAATAGCACCAGTCACTACGGTATTTTGAGAAAATAAGTCATTGAAGCCTCCATAAGCTTTAGTGTAGCAGCTGAAAGGTGGACCCTACAACCAGGGGCCCCCAGTGCCCCCACCCTACAACCAGGGGCCCCCACCCTAGAACCAGGGCCCCCCACCCTACAACCAGGTCCCCATCCTACAACCAGGCCCCCACCCTACAACCAGGCCCCCCACCCTACAACCAGGGGCCCCCACCCTACAACCAGGCCCCCCACCCTACAACCAGGGCCCCCACCCTACAACCAGGGCCCCCACCCTACAACCAGGCCCCCACCAGCCTGCAGTCCAGCACACAGTCAGTAGTCTGGGTTGGACCTGGCCGGTCACTCTGCAGAACCAGGAGCACTGCATCAACTCCCATGTTATTATAACTGCTATGAATTTCATTCAAAAGTAGCTCTTCTTAGCATCAAATTAATTTGTGAATCATTTACATAACTGTTCCTACATGACTCATGCATCATTTACATAACTGTTCCTACGTGAAGTTTTTTTAGGCAGCGTTATTTCTTTGAAATTATTTGACATCTAAAATTTTTTAAAGACAAACATGCAGCGTTTATGGAAAGAAAAAATAAGAAAGAGTTGCCTTCATTCTCAATGGATTATATGATTCTGTCGATTTAATCGTGACATACCTCAATGTTACACCTCACAGAAAGATGAATGGATGTTTGAGTAACACCTTTTCTGCCACGGTCTATTGTTCCTACTGTTTTCTCTGTGTGTGGTGTGTGTTTATGTGTGTGTACTGTGTGTGTGTGTGTGTGTGTGTGTTTATGAGGCCTAATAGGTTCCTGTTGTTCCATAACTGTTATTAATACCCAGCGCGGTGGGTATTTTTACCCCCGTATCCATTGTCGGTGAAGGTAATAAATGTGATTATGGGCGAGGCGGCTGGAAATAGAGTCCCTCTGAGAAAAGGGAAGCTGCTGTGAAATTCCAGGCATTGGTGGAGCGGGTCAGTGGGTTGTCAGCTAGAGGTCTGAGTGAATGGGACCTCACACACACACACACACACACGCACACACACACACACACACACACACACACACACACACACACACACAAAATATTTGAAAGTCTTTGAATTAAATGTTGCACTGTCCGTGGGAACCCTGGACCAAGGAGCTGGTGGTGGTCTTCCGGTGGGGGAGAGCTTGCCAATGTTCATGAGGCAGAATTGTTACAATAGCCGATAATCCATTTTCCCAATGATAAATCCTTTTATTACATGGCGTTTGAACACATAATGACCGCTGTTAAACTAACCTACACTGTAACACGCATCACTTTGATGAACATTGTTACTCAGCTGATAGAGTTGTACCCTTCTTGCTGTCTTGTCGTACAGAACTTGTAAGTTGCTTTGGATAAAAGCGTCAGCTAAATGACTAAATGTAAATGTAAATGTAAATGTTAGGGGCAACAGAGCGCTATTGACCAATCACAATCAAGCATTTTGATCGCAGTCACGAAAGCTAAGCTTTACCATTCTGCACTACAGCTGCACTACATCAGGTGCAATCAGACCACACACCTGCCGGCGGCGATGACAGAGGAGCAACAGAACAACTGCGTCTGCATTTGATCTCGTCTTGTCGATGGTGTAAAATGAATTACGTATATTGTTAGTAAGTTAGCCCTGTAATAAGCGGGATAATGTGTATAGCTATACTCGGTCATTGTCGGCTGCACCTCGGTGTTCCAGAACGCAGTGTCGGTCAATTATTCTGCGACAATGACCTCGTAGCTATACATTATCCCTTACATATACGGGTGGACCTCAAAGGTCCAAAGCGACGTCAGACTACACCTCCCTATAGACGGCTGCGGTCGTTTTACTCGTCTATATGAGGAGCACGTCAAGACGAGAAGCACGTCAGCCACAGACTCATACCCCCCCGACACGCCACGAACCGCCTCGGCCAGTCCTTCGTACCGGCAGCCGATGTCGCGCTCCACAACAGTGGGCAGGGACCGCTGTCAGCAGCCGGAGGACTGACCGTCTGACTCCCACCTGAACGCCACGGACTACAACGTATGACGTATACTGCACCTGTGTATTAACTGTATACTTTACTTACTCATAGAAGTATATATTTAGATTCTAGTGTTTATAGTAACCATTATTTGTTGTAATTAGGGGTGTAACGATTCGACCTCACAACGATTCGATTCGATTACGATTATTCAGGCAACGATTCAATGCATCATGAAATCTCTTCATTTGACCACGATTCGATTAGATTCTATTTGATAAATTTTCGATAAATTTTCTATCAGTTAATTCCCCAAAAAAAATTTAATACACAAATGTGGCTGGGGGAACTGATTCACTCAGCATGAATGGACTATACTAAGGTCAATAAAAACAATACACACAAAAAAAAATGTTATTGATTTTATTTTTCTCGATAAATTTCGATTATAATCTATTCTAACATATTCAAATTGATGCATCGAATCGAACACATTAGAATCTATGCATTTTGATTAATCGATGCATCGTTACACCCCTAACTGTAATGTATAATAAATAACTGATAGGGCATGCAGACCCTTATCTGCACCTTTGATCTGCACCTTTGATCACACTGCCCACTACTTGCTCATAAGCGTTTGATTCAGATGTTATGGCATCTCTCAACGTTACGATGCAACTCCCGGGTTACATAACTCGCCACTGCTGAGTAGCTTTTATACGTTGACATGACCCGCTCTGATGTGGCCTAATTGACGCTGTCGCTTCACTCTCCTGAGATCCGGCCCGACTCCACAGAGTTTTCTCTCCCCGCGGAATAACTAGCAAAAGCGGCCACTGTCAGTGTCCTTTAGGCCTGTACTAAGGATTTGTATAGTCGACTTTGATTGGCCGAGATTTGCCCATAGCCATTATTATTTAAAATTAAAATAATATTTTAGAATTTTGAATAAATTATTTTTTTGGGGGGGGGGGGATCATTCCATTTGGGCTGTGGGGGGTGCTTAATGTCTGAAGGAGTCGACTGAAGGCTTCTTGTCCACTGATGGATACATCTTGATATTTGTCTAGTCTAGTGTTCATTAGATGGTGAAATCCTCTTTCAGTGCCTCTGTGCCCGTTTTCTTAGGCAGTTAGCCTCTGGTATGCGTGCCATTAGCGTTAGCCACGCTTCTAGGCCTCTTTGCTTTTGGAAAGAATGATTAAAAAAAATTATAATAATAATTATAATATTTTTTTTGTTTTGTTTTTGCACTCGACTAAGAGGTTGGCGGTCGACTACGGCTCCTTTCGATCGATTAGTCGACTAGTCGAGGTCAGCCCTACAGTATCCTCCTCTGAGTAACACATCACTCTGTCTCTCCTCGTCTCCGATAGGCTAAAGGGCGGAGAGATGGCGCGGTGTCGGCCAATGAGAACCGCCGGCCGCTGTCGTGGGGCGGAGCCGCGTGGGGCGGGCCGAGGACCCTGCTGCTGCGCAAGAACTCCCAG
This sequence comes from Notolepis coatsorum, assembly GCF_963971535.1. Lineage (NCBI taxonomy): Eukaryota > Metazoa > Chordata > Actinopteri > Aulopiformes > Paralepididae > Notolepis > Notolepis coatsorum. Next base: position 5,506,046 of record NC_140179.1, on the reverse strand, counting down.
GGGTTCGGATTCACCCTGCGGCACTTCATCGTGTACCCACCGGAGTCTTCCTCACTGCACCGCACCCACCTCAAGGTGAGAGAGAGAGAGGGGGGGGGAGAGAGAGGGGGGGGAGGGAGAGAGAAAGAGAGAGAGAGAGAGGGGGGGAAGAGGGAGAGAGAGAGAGGGGGGGAAGAGGGAGAGGGAGAGAGAGAGAGAGGGGGGGAAGAGGGAGAGAGAGAGAGAGAGAGAGAGAGAGAGAGAGGGGGGGAAGAGGGAGAGAGAGAGAGAGAGAGGGGGGGGGGGAAGAGGGAGAGAGAGAGAGAGGGGGGGGGAAGAGGGAGAGAGAGATAGAGAGAGAGAGAGAGAGAGAGAGAGAGAGAGAGAGAGAGAGAGAGAGAGAGAGAGACACTTCCAGATCAGGTGCCTCCCACTCATCCTGTCAGTCTAACCCCCTCCCCCCCCCCCCCCACACACACACACACAAACCCTACAGTCCGCTCACGTCCTCCATTCCCTCCACACGCTAAGCAGCTGTCAGCGGAGTGTGATTCAATACGATAGGTAAAATAACACAAGTAAAGGTAGCGCCGGTTAGCTTACTTCCTGTTTGCGCAGAGATGTTCGACAGTAGAACATCATCCAACTCTCTGCGTAGGAGAATGCCTTCAGATTCAGCCACAGTCGCAACAATAACCACACAGACAACACATGGGCCTCTCTAGCTAGAGTGGCTAGTCTGGCGCTGTGGGCTAATCTGATGCTGTAATGAGCCATGCAGATCATCTACTAAGACAATTGCTACTAGCTTTCTACCTGTGCCACATGGCAGGGTCAGCTAGCTAGCTACCTGTGCCACATGGCAGGGTCAGGAACTAGCTACCTGTGCCACATGGCAGGGTCAGGAACTAGTTACCTGTGCCACATGGCAGGGTCTGGAGCTAACTAGCTACCTGTGCCACATGGCAGGGTCAGGAGCTAGCTAGCTACCCGTGCCACATGGCAGGGTCAGGAGCTAGCTAGCTACCTGTGCCACATGGCAGGGTCAGGAGCTAGCTAGCTACCTGTGCCACATGGCAGGGTCAGGAGCTAGCTACCTGTGCCACATGGCAGGGTCAGGATGCTACTAGCTAGCTACCTGTGCCACATGGCAGGGTCAGGATGCTACTAGCTAGCTACCGGTGCCACATGGCAGGGTCAGGAGCTAGCTACCGGTGCCACATGGCAGGGTCAGGATGCTACTAGCTAGCTACCGGTGCCACATGGCAGGGTCAGGATGCTACTAGCTAGCTACCGGTGCCACATGGCAGGGTCAGGATGCTACTAGCTACCGGTGCCACATGGCAGGCTCAGGATGCTACTAGCTACCTGTGCCACATGGCAGGGTCAGGATGCTAGCTAGCTACCTGTGCCACATGGCAGGGTCAGGCTACTAGCTATAGCTACCTGTGCCACATGGCAGGGTCAGGCTACTAGCTAGCTACCTGTGCCACATGGCAGGGTCAGGATGCTACTAGCTAGCTACCTGTGCCACATGGCAGGGTCTGGATGCTACTAGCTAGCTACCTGTGCCACATGGCAGGGTCAGGCTACTAGCTAGCTACCTGTGCCACATGGCAGGGTCAGGATGCTACTAGCTATAGCTACCTGTGCCACATGGCAGGGTCAGGATTCTACTAGCTAGCTACCTGTGCCACATGGCAGGGTCTGGATGCTACTAGCTAGCTACCTGTGCCACATGGCAGGGTCAGGATGCTACTAGCTAGCTACCTGTGCCACATGGCAGGGTCTGGATGCTACTAGCTAGCTACCTGTGCCACATGGCAGGGTCTGGATGCTACTAGCTAGCTACCTGTGCCACATGGCAGGGTCAGGAGGGCAGCACAGAGCTTTTTAAGCTAACATTATTGATGTGGTTCTCACCGGCGTGCAGGTCTCTACCTAACAAGTTTTATTTATTTTTTCTAAAAATACAAAATGGAAATCTCACAATCAGAATTCTTTCTGTGAGGATTTCAGACCTCCTCAGTGTTGATAATGGAACTAGTAGATACACATACAGTAGGTCATTAATGGTGGAATCTGTAATGTTGTGAAACAGTGACCTCTAGGTAAAAGAGCCCCATTAGTATTGCCTTTTTCCCCGCTTGGTATTGCCTTAGAGGCCACTGTTTGATGGTATTACAGATTCTACCTTTAAATTAGTTAAAATAAATCTTGTGACACCCGTCTCCCCTCAGACCTCTGGGTAATATTGCAGCTTCCCCCACATCTCCACCATCCCAGTCTGGAGTAGGGATGCACAACCGATCCGACTTTTTCAGTCCCGATACCGATACCTGGGCTTTGGGTATCGGCCGATACAGAGTACCGATCCGATACCCATTGTTCAATTAATAAACTGTATGCCTCACTGTGTGGAAGAGACTGGGATCATTCTTTTGTGTGAGGCAACATCAGGCTCGACTTAAAACATTACTTTCCTAACTTAGTGAAACAAAATGTAACAAATTAACACATAGATATAAATGTACTGAATTGTTATTTATTATTTTATTTATTATTATATTATATTATTATAAAAATGTTTAATAAAAATCTGATTACTTCATATCGGGGCCGATATCCGATATCAATATTGGATCGGTGCATCGATCCCTAATCTGGAGAGGAGCTGGAGCTCCGCTGTAACAGACCTCCACTCTGTGAGGCCAAAGCTCAGCTCTTTGTTTGTCCAGCTAGGAATGAGCTGAGCTCAGCAACACCTCAAAGCCCCCCAACCAGTCAGTCAGTCAGTCAGTCAGTCAGTCAGTCAGTCAGTCAGTCAGTCAGTCAGTCAGTCAGTCAGTCAGTCAGTCAGTCAGTCAGTCAGTCAGTCAGTCAGTCAGTCAGTCAGTCAGTCAGTCAGTCAGTCAGTCAGTCAGTCAGTCAGTCAGTCAGTCAGTCAGTCAGTCAGCCAGCCAGCCAGCCAGTCAGTCAGTCAGTCAGCCAGCCAGCCAGCCAGCCAGTCAGCCAGCCAGTCAGTCAGTCAGTCAGCCAGCCAGCCAGTCAGTCAGTCAGCCAGCCAGCCAGCCAGCCAGCCAGCCAGTCAGTCAGTCAGTCAGTCAGTCAGCCAGCCAGTCAGTCAGTCAGTCAGTCAGTGTGTGTGCGTGTGCGTGTGCGTGTGCGTGTGCGCGCGCGCGTGTGTGTGTGTGTGTGTGTGTGTGTGTGTGTGTGTGTGTGACAGGAGCATGACTGGTGGAATCGAACTCATGTTGTAGATGGATCTTCATGATCAATAAAGGTTTAATAATGAGCTGTTTCTGTGCTGCAGCCCCCTGGCGCTCACCTAGGTATGAGATGTAAGCTGTTGTTTGGGCAACAGAAAAGGATTCACAATCACAATCACAAGAATAGTTATAAAAGTAGTGCAACGTAGAAAGTGCAGACATAAGAATAGGCATAAAATAAGTACAATAAGTACAGTGTTGCTTATCACGCCGGTCATATCTTCCGTTCAAACACAAGGCTCGTTGTGGACAGTAGTCTGCATGCAATGATTTCCCAGATCAACAACTGTGTCAATGTCTCTCCCCCTGTTTTTATCTGACTGCAATGTCAAAGTGGAATGAGAATTGCATCTATACTATTATACACACTATGACAACTGCGTGTAGTGTTTTGCGTTCTGTGTGAACAACACAGTGAGAAGGTCAATAGTGGGGTTTTGTCCCTGTTAAGAGAACAATGTTTCAAGAAAGGCATTGAAGCGATTGAGAAATACAGTAATACTATGTTGGTCTACTGTTAAAATTTTTGTTAAAATACTGTTAGAAATACTGTTAGAAATACTGTTTAAAAATACTGTAAAAAATACTGTAAAAATACTGTTAAAAATACTATTAAAATACTGTAAAAAAAGTATGTAAAATACTGTTAAAATACTGTTAAAAATACTGTAAAAAATACTGACATGTGTCTCGCTTTTGCCTCTGCTCTTGTCCCTGTACAGGATGAGGAGAATGGAAACGGCACTGGAAAAGGTGAGTAAGCCAGTCTGTGCTGTTTCTGCTGAGTCATTAGTTAGGCTGGTGTTTCTGCTGAGTCATCAGTCAGGCTGGTGTTTCTGCTGAGTCATCAGTCAGTCTGTGGTGTTTCTGCTGAGTCATCAGTCAGTCTGTTTCTGCTGAGTCATCAGATTCACTTCAATTTACACTTCAATTTATGTGTGTGTGTGTGTGTGTGTGTGTGTGTGTGTGTGTGTGTGTGTGTGTGTGTGTGTGTGTGTGTGTGTGTGTCTGTGTGTGTGTGTGTGTGTGTGTGTGTTTTCTCAGGCTGCCAGCGGTCTCGTCTGGAGCCCATGGACACCATCTTTGTGAAAAGCGTCAGGGACAGCGGCCCCGCCCACCAGGCTGGACTGTGCACAGGTAGGAGGAGACAGACAGTAGAGACACACAGTAGAGACACACAGTAGAGACACACAGTAGAGACACACAGTAGAGACAGGTAGGAGGAGACACACAGTAGAGACACACAGTAGAGACAGGTAGGAGAGGACACACAGTAGAGACACACAGTAGAGACACACAGTAGAGACAGGTAGGAGGAGACACACAGTAGAGACACACAGTAGAGACACACAGTAGAGACAGGTAGGAGGAGACACACAGTAGAGACACACAGTAGAGACACACAGTAGAGACAGACAGTAGAGACACACAGTAGAGACACACAGTAGAGACACACAGTAGAGACAGGTATGAGAGGACACACAGTAGAGACACACAGTAGAGACACACAGGTAGGAGAGGACACACAGTAGAGACACACAGTAGAGACACACAGTAGAGACACACAGTAGAGACACACAGTAGAGACACACAGTAGAGACACACAGTAGAGACACACAGTAGAGACACACAGTAGAGACACACAGTAGAGACACACAGTAGAGACACATTCACAAAGGGATTTCACAGGGCGGCCTGGGTAGCGTAGCGGAGATTGCGCTCGTCACCAATGCAAGAGACTCCGGTCTCGACTCCCAGAGTCAGCGTTGCCTCCGGCTTGGGCCAGTCGTCATACTATCTCAATTGGCAGAGGTAGCGGGTGGAAAGTCGATGGGTGGGGATTGGACGTTGTGGACAGCGACTCCTACAGGTCTGTTGGGGGACGCCTGCACAGCAGAGACAGGAAGTATCGGGGGGCAGCGTGAGCCTCCCACGCGTTACTCCTCGCCACTGAGAGTCTGCGCTGTCTGGTGAAAAGATGCGACAGGCTGCCTCCTCGTGTACCGGAGGGGACACGTGATGCAAGGCTTCTATCCTCACTACAACCGACCAGTGGGGGGCATAGTCTAGCAACGTTCAAGACAGGATATGACAAAAATAGAAAATAAGGAGAAAAAGTGGATAAAAAAAGGGGGATTTCACAGCTTTTTGTGAAGCTATGCCTTTGCAAACAGCCCCAAAACATAAACACTGTGCTAACTGCCTTGCCATCATCATTGCATCTCTGTGCGTCCGTGTTATTTGTGGGTATTTAAATTAGATAATTATGGGTGGAAAATGTGCCCCTTTCTATGCAAATGACCCTCATTGCAAAAACACTCCACAATTCACAAAGATCAGCGCTAATTATTGTTTATTGTTTAAAAGGATCTCCATTAGCTGCCACCTAAGTGGCGAGCTAGTTTTCCTGGGGTCCACACAGAAAGACAACACAAAACACAAAACATACATGAGATACATATGACAATCAGAATTCACTGAATTAACAATGATAATCTAGTAAAAGATTGTAGACATCTTTATAAACATCAGCATATTTTCAGAAAAGGTTATTACATTCATGGGTAAATATTTCATTATTACATTCCTACAGAAGGTATTTCCACTCCCAAACGTGAACAGTATTTGCTCACATATTTAAGTAGTGCATTCTAAGGCCATGTCCAGACGAAAACTATTTTGATCTTTTTAGTTTTCATTTAGTTTTCATTTAAAAAAAGTTTTCCGTAAAAACGAAATTCACTCAAGAAATAAGTGCGTGCCACAAAGGTACAAAATAAATGTCTTTCCTGTTTTAGACGTCGCTCTTTTATTTTGAAACCCCCCGACCGGAAGTGTTATCGTTGTTTTCACTAGCGGAACAACTTGTGCCGTCCGGTTCTGTGCTTTTGGCCTCAGGCTAGTTTTCCAAAGGAGAGGAGAGAGAGACCGCGGCTCACATGCGCAAAATGCATCTACAAGCAATCAATGATTTTAATTGGCAGGAGAGAGAGAGAGCGTGTCAAAGCCGTATATAATATGATACCTGTTGCATTAAATTAATTGATTGATATTTAACTTGTCCTTGTGTCCAGTCCTTTCGACTAGCAAACGTTGTCTGTATTTAATGTTACCTCAGGATACCACTGTCTCATCTGCGTAATTAGACCACTTTTACTGGGGGCATGTGCCCCAGTATTGGTCAGCTGTGCCCCAGTAAACATCCCCCCCCCCCCCCCCCCCCCCCCCAAAAAAAAATAGGCGTTTCACAGTCCCGATAATGGAACGTTTGTCCCGCGTCCCGCTGTAACAGAACAATGTAACGCATTTCAAAGATCATGGTAAAAGCAATAATAATTATGTTTTAAATGTTGTTCATTTAATGCAACGTCTGTGTCAAAAACCAATGCGCAGCCGAGCCGAGCAGCTCGAGCTGTCAGTGTGGCGCGCAGGTGCGTGATGACGCGGTTTTATGTAGACAGTGGCAATCAGTAAGTGGAGAAGAAAGAACGCCGAAAAACGATAAAGGTTAAGCTAGCTAAACAAAACGAGAAACTGGAGGCAACTCCTAAGAAAAAAAGACTTTGCTCATAGTCATACAACAGAGACTGGGAGAAGAAATATACATGGCTGAGATCTGTTTCAGACGATCCCCAAAAGGACAAGTGCAGGATTTGCCGCCAGAGCAGGTTGGTGGACTGGGACCTGATTTCAATGTTTACTAATAGAAGTGAGACTCATTGGGCTTGGCTCATTTTCTGTGAAGAGCATATAAAATAACACGTTTTCATTGGGTGCACTTTACACTGGACCCGAACGTGTGGAAATTGTAGGTGGAAACAAGTAAACATGGTAAATATGAAGCACTGCCCCCACCTTGTTTCATTCATACTGTTTTACATTTTTTTATCACACAAAACAAATAGCACTTGTATTTATAAATGTAATCTAGCTGAGATAAATGGCTAATATTAACCATACTGTTTATGCTGTCTATATTGGTTGTAATTGAGATAACAGTTAACATAATGTTAAGTATTAAGTATTTTTACATAGATGGTTAAATGGCTTTATTGTTTTAAAATCCCAATAATGTTGTGGGTTCACCAGACACACACATATTGGGTGAGTAACCAAAACGCGTACACCACACAAGTATGAATATTACTTGTATCAGCATGTACACATCACATCAAATTAAAACGAATAAATAACTGGCTATTCATCTACTAATCCTATGGATTATTGAATTATTAACACTTCACTGCTAATAATGCTCAGGAAAAGATGGCTGAAAAGACTTGGTGAAGCATCTACAGTTCAATAAGATTAATAACAAAATGTGCTATATATAGCCTACCGTCTGCGTCAAATATGAAATAAAGGCATCTAAATGACAAATCTTTTCTTAGAAAAAAACAAGCTCAATCAAAAGATTCGACATTATTCCAAAATAGTGAAGAAAATGACTTTAGGAAGAACAAAGGCAGAGGCTCTGGTCAAAGACATCCTTGCTCCAAAGGCAGTGGGTGATGTTCTCAAGGCCTTAACATCAGACAAACCCCTCTCATTCTCCATACAGACGGCTGCATCTAACCTAACCCTAACCCTAAAACCAAAATAAAGTAAAAAAAGAAAAAAGTTACAAAATCCGCCCATTTCCAAAAAAATTATAAATAAAAAGCTCAAAACCGGCAAAAGAAATTTGCCCCCCCCTGTGCCCCAGTACAGTGCTTGGTCTAGATATGCCCCTGCACTGTCTTATTGTAGCAAAAGTTGTCTGTATTTAACGTTACCCCAGGATACCACTGTCTATTGTATTTAGTTGGTTAGCTAATGTTGATAGCATTGAATAGCATCAACGTTAGCTGGCTGGCTACAGCTGGCATTGTAAATCTCAATACCAGCCATAGGAATACTATTACTAAATTATGGAGGCTTTTTAATCGTCAAGGTAAGAGAGGATTTGTCCACCTGCCTTTTTGAGCCTCATCAAAAAAGTGCCCTTTTAAAAAAAATTATATATTTTTTTTTTTTTTTTTTTTTTTACCGTTACGCATATAGACTGCCCTTCCAACTGAAAAATATCAGGATAGAATCAAAATATTAGGGACAGAGAGAGAGATGCCCCATATTCCATTGCAGTTTGCACGGCCTCCTCCGCGGACCTATATATTTTATGCATAGCGTGGGTGGTGATGATGATGATAGAAACCGCTGTGGCGCATACAGTTGAATGCTGGTATTACACTCACTGAGGGACACGAAGAAGTCAAGTCCGATGGAATTTGGGAATCTCAAATACAAATCGGGATTGGAATAAAAAATGCATTTATATTAAACAATACAGAATATACAGCACTTCTTGGGGCTGTAGGGTAAGCACTTATTCCCTCCCCCCTGGACATTTATGGAAATGTATGGGCCTTTTAAGTCAGTGATAAAAGTGTCTTTCAAGGATAAGTGAGCTCCTGCACTGATTATTATAGTTCAATATTCAATATTTGATCACCAAAACCCCCCAAAAAAGCATAAAAAGGGGGCCCCCCGCCCGAAAAGGGCCCTTAAAAATCGTGCTCGCGCAGCGCGCTCGGTTAATATATACACACAAGTGTAGTGCCCTTTTCAGCCTTTGAGCACCTGCCCCTCTAAAGTCCTGTGCACGTCCCTGCCATCCTGCCCAGTCCAGCCAGGACTGGGCCTAGGATCATGACACGTGTCTCTCTCTCTCTCTCTCTCTCTCTCTCTCTCTCTCTCTCTCTCTCTCTCTCTCTCGCTCTCTCTCTCTCTCTCTCTCTCTCTCTCTCTCTCTCTCTCTCTCTCTCTCTCTCTCTCTCTCTCTCTCTCTCTCTCTCTCTCTCTCTCTCTCTCTCTATTCAATTCAATTCAATTCAATTCAATTCAATTCAATTCAATTCAAAAAGCTTTATTGGCATGAAATTTCACAAATGTTGCCAAAGCACAATTATGACATAAACAGCAAACAACATTATACAATACAACAACAATATCATCCCGGATCAATTACAAAATCCTGATGCTCACCCATAACTGCATAAACAGACACGCAAATAGATGGATATATAATAGGGATGAAGAGAGAGAGGGATACAGATATGGAAGGATGGAGAGAGGGATATAGAGATGGAGAGACAGAGGGATGGAAAGAGAGATGGATGGAGAGATATAGGGATGGAGAGAGAGTGGGACATAGATATGGAAGGATGGAGAGAGGGATATAGAGATGGAGATACAGAGGGATGGAGAGATAGATGGATGGCTGGAGGGATAGAGATGGATGGAGAGATAGATGGATGGCTGGAGGGATAGAGAGACGGAGAGACGGAGGGATGGAGTGAGAGAGTGGTTAAAGGACTGCTCCGCCCCGGCTGTGGCTGCAGATGTAAACACGGCGTGTTGCTTGGAAGAGGAGCAGAGAGATGAGGAGGCAGGTTCCTGTACCGTGGAATTGCAATCTGTATTTTCCCTGTGGCCTTGCCTGACAAATGGAGTTGTCCGTGGCTGTGGCTGTGGATGGAGGTACAGTTGCCCCACAGCGCCTCCTGCCTGCCGGGAGGCCTCCGTCCGGAAATGGAACGCCGAGTTGGCAGAGGTGGAGTTGCCAAATTGACCACACGCTGAGATCTGAACGAAGAAAAGCATCGCCGGCGTCGCCACTCGCCTGGCTCCGGTTTGAGAAAGAATTGACACAGAATTGAATCATTTGTGAAATATATATATTAGTGCTGTCAATAGATTAAATTTTTTTTTAACTAATTCATCTCACAATTTTCTGTAATTAATCTAGATTCAAAATAGCATTTTTCTACTTAAGACCAAAGAGAAAGTATATTTAGATTCAAAGACTATTTTAATAGCTTTCTTTGAATAGTTTCTCTCCTGTGAAATACAAATGTTCAACAAAACCATCAACATTGACTCAGCTAGATCTCTTTCTTATATCCGCGGAGCTAAGATTGAAGATTTTTCACTCCATAGATTAATTTATTTTAATGCTTTAAATCATTTAAATTAATCTCCAAAGTTAAAACATTAATTTTGACAGCCCTAATATATATATATCTCCTCCTCCTCCTCCTCCTCCTCCTGCTCCTCCTCCTCCTCCTGCTCCTGCTCCTGCTCCTCCTCCTCCTCCTCCTCCTCCTCCTCCTCCTCCTCCTCCTCCTGCTCCTCCTCCTCCTGCTCCTCCTCCTCCTCCTCCTCCTCCTCCTCCTCCTCCTCCTCCTGCTCCTGCTCCTCCTCCTCCTGCTCCTCCTCCTCCTCCTCCTCCTCCTCCTCCTCCTCCTGCTCCTCCTCCTCCTCCTCCTGCTCCTCCTCCTCCTGCTCCTCCTCCTCCTCCTCCTCCTGCTCCTCCTCCTCCTGCTCCTCCTCCTCCTCCTCCTCCTCCTGCTCCTCCTCATCCTCCTCCTCCTCCTCCTCCTCCTACACCTGCTCTTCCTCCTACCCTCCTCCTCCTCCCCTCCTCCTCCTCCTCCTCCTCCTCCTCCTCCTCCTCCTGCTCCTCCTCCTCCTCCTCCTCCTCTCCTCCTCCTCCACGGGGAGCAGCGTACTGGCTCATGTAAAATGGCAGGCCATGCATTATGCAGCAGCTTAGGGCACAGCGCGGGATCTTCATGTCCTCGGCTACAGTCCACTTGTCGCTGCTCTGGTCGTAGCGCTCCACGTTGGAGATGGTTCTGGAGCCATTGTAGCCTCCGACCACGAAGAGCAGGTCGTCCAGCACCGCGATGCCAAAGTCTCTGCGGGGGGTGAGCATGTTGGGCAGGGCGCTCCAGGAGTCAGTCAAGGGGCTGTAGGCCTCCGCGCTACGCAGGGTGTCCCACCAACCGCCCCCCCCTCCCACCTGAGGACAGGACACATGAGAGGAATGTTTTAGTGTGTGGCTCAGGCAGGCAGACACTGTATTAATCCATTTAGGGAAATTAGGGCATCACAGAAGCATTGCAAGTCAAATGATATATCTATACAAATATCTAGTATAAAGCATTTGTCTCTGTGTGCACCTACCGCATAGACATGTGCTCCGTATGCAGCGACTCCCACTCTGCTACGACTGGTGCTCATGGGGGCGATCAGAGTCCACTGGTCGGTGTCTGGGCTGTAGCACTCAGCTGTGCGCTGGAAGAAGCCACCACAGATGTAAACCTGTAATAAGAAAGAATATTCTAATTTAGTTTATATATTCCATTTGATTTCATTCTACTTTAATTGTCTGTTAATGTTGATGCACCAAAGGACCCAGACACATCTTTTGTATGTGCAAGCTTACTTTGCAATAAAGACATTTATGATTTCTGATCTAACGTTCCTTGTGTTCATCTACCACCCTGTGTCCCTGAGTTCCACCCACCTTGCCCTGGAGGGCTGCTGCCCCGGCGCGGCGCCTGAGCTCCAGCATGGGTGAGATCACTGTCCACTGGTCGGTTTCAGGCTCGTAGCGCTCGGCGGTGTTCAGTTCCACGTGTCCGTCGTCCCCTCCCATGGCGTAGATACAGCCGTCCAACACGACCACGCTGAGCTCCCAGCGGCGTGAGTGCATGGGAGCCGCCTGCAGCCAGCTGCGAGTGACAGGGTTGAACCTGCACACACTGTTGAGAGGCTCTAGGCCGTCCACGCCACCGACACAGTAGACCAGACCGTGGAGATAAGCGGTGCCGTGGCCTCTCCGGGGATTCTCCCCCTCAGCGCTCACGTCCATCCATACACCGGCTCGGATATCGTAAGCCTCCATGGTCAGTTTGCCGCCACACCAGCCTCCGATGGCCAATAGGACCTCCTGGGGCCGGCGTGGGCGGGTCAGGGGGTTTGGGAGCCTGTCGGAGCCAGGGGGGTTCAGGACGCTGAGGATGAGGGCCCTGCAGTCGTGGCTGTCCCTCACCACAGGGTTGTTCTGGACGTTTCTCCTGAAGTAGTCAGGCCTCATCAAGCCCATGCGAACCTGGGAAGAGACAAGCAGACAGCGGGTACAACTTAGACATCGGTTGTAGACGGTTTCTGTTGCTAGGGAACAGTTTGGACCCAAATGTTTGACAACCACTGTACTAGGAAACCTAGTGTTGTTTTAATGTAATGCACAGTAATACAATTCGTTTTTTTTTTTTTTTATAAATGTTTTTCTTTTCTTTTCATACATAAAACAGAACATAACAGTACAATAATAATAATAATAATAATAATAATAATAATAATAATAATAATAATAATAATAATAATAATAATAATAATAATAATAATAATAATAATAATAATAATAATAATAACAATGACAACAGCGACGACAACAATAATAACAGTAACATGAATCATAATGACCTTGACAAGAGACAGACAAACAAGAAAAAGTAAAATAATAAAAAAAAAAATGTGGCTCAGGCACTAGCAACCATGTTTGTGTATCCGTAATACAATTAGTTACCTTGGGCAGCAGCAAAGGGATGTGTGTTTTACGCTCCTCACGGGAGTGGTCGATCCAACGGAGGATGGCCTCGAACACCGTCTCCTCGCTCTTCACGTTCAGGTCATCCCTCTCAATGATGTCCACCAGTTGCTGCAGGGACAGCTCCACAAACTCCTGTGAGACGTGCAACATCTCCTCAAAGTGGCACACGATGCAGAGATGGGCCTTGCGCCTCAGGTCAGGGCAGCAGTAGATGTCCGTGAACCTCCAGATGCCAACACAGTTTTCCAGAGACAGCTGGCCCTCTAGGAAGTCAGAGCACGCTCCTACTATGCCAGTGACGCGAAGCTGGTCTGCAGCCACGAGAAGCTCTTTCACGTTCTCTGCTATCACCGGCACAAAGCGTGTGTAGGAGTACTCTATGATGAGCTGCATCATACCCGGGGACACCCCAGGGATACTGTAGACTGCTTTCTCTGAGTCGCTCCAGCGAGTGAAGAGGGCTCTGTGGGACACAGAGTATAGAGATATCTGATGAGTAAACAGTAAGCAACATTCTGTCCTGTGTAGTCATATATTTTCACTGTAGAAGTATAGGGTCTTAGCACAGTAGAAGTATAGTATATTTTTACAGTAGAAGTACAGTATAGTATCTGTTTACAGTAGAAGTACAGTATAGTATCTGTTTACAGTAGAAGTACAGTATAGTATCTGTTTACAGTAAAAGTACAGTATATTATCTGTTTACAGTAGAAGTGCAGTATAGTATATTGTACAGTAGAAGTACAGTATATGATCTGTTTACAGTAGAAGTACAGTATAGTATATTTTTTACAGTAGAAGTACAGTATAGTATCTGTTTACAGTAGAAGTGCAGTATAGTATATTTTACAGTAGAAGTATCGTATAGTATATTTTACAGTAGAAGTACAGTATATTATCTGTTTACAGTATGGTATCTGTTTACAGTAGAAGTGCAGTATAGTATATTTTTACAGTAGAAGTACAGTATATTATCTGTTTACAGTAAAATTACATTATAGTATCTGTTTACAGTAGAAGTACAGTATAGTATATTTTTTACATTAGAAGTACATTATAGTATCTGTTTACAGTATAAGTACAGTATAATATCTGTTTACAGTAGAAGTGCAGTATAGTATCTGTTTACAGTAGACATACAGTATATTATCTGTTTACAGTAGAAGTACAGTATCTGTTTACAGTAGAAGTACATTATAGTATATTTTTACATTAGAAGTACATTATAGTATCTGTTTACAGTAGAAGTACAGTATATTATCTGTTTACAGTAGAAGTACAGTATAGTATATTTTTACAGTAAAAGTACAGTATGGTATCTGTTTACTAACCAAGCTAACCTGAACCAAGCTAAACTTACCTGAAATAGTCACTGCAGTCACACAGGAGGGCCTTGTGGGCATTCAACTCAGTGCTGTTGACTTTAATAACCACATCACAGACCCTTCCCTCCAGACACAGCTCATTAAGGATTGTACAGGACATTGTTTCCTTTACCATGTGGGGATTTTAAATTGTATCTACAGAATATATTCAAGCTTACAGACAAGTAGCCGGAAACAACAAGTGAGATCTTCACTTGTCTTGTGAGATCTGAGAACTTCTGAGAGAATTGTTGAATATATACTGTATAAATGTTCTAGAATGTTCTATTATGACATCATACTGTGACATCACAAATGTTCTAGAATGTTCTATTATGAAAAACTACTGTGACATCACAAATGTTCTAGAATGTTCTATTATGACATCATACTGTGACATCACAAATGTTCTAGAATGTTTGGTTATGACATCATACTGTGACATCACACATGTTCTAGAATGTTTGATTATGACATCATACTGTGATATCACAAATGTTCTAGAATGTTTGATTATGACATCATACTGTGCCATCACAAATGTTCTAGAATATTTGATTATGACATCATACTGTGACATCACAAATGTTCTAGAATGGTCTATTATGACATCATACTGTGACATCACAAATGTTCTAGAATGTTTGATTATGACATCATACTGTGACATCCAGTTATTATTAACAGTGTTAGTTTTTTCAGTAACGAGTAATCTCGTATTTAATGTTGCCCAGTTGTGGCCTCTTGAGGGGTAATACATATCAAAAGTTCCAAAACATCTATTGTGTTTGTATTTGTATGATCCACTATATAAACATAGTAATTATAATATCTACATACATGGCATTTGATTGGAGGCTAATCTCACTTTGTCCCACAGCAACATTAAAATAGTTTAGATTTGTGTATGTTGTTTATGTAAAACATTTACTTGAAAGTAATGCAATAGTACAGTATAGTATCTTTTTACAGTAGACATACAGTATATTATCTGTTTACAGTAGAAGTACAGTATAGTATCTGTTTACAGTAAAAGTACAGTATGGTATCTGTTTACTAACCAAGCTAAGCTGAACCAAGCTAACCTGAACCAAGCTAAACTTACCTGAAATAGTCACTGCAGTCACACAGGGGGGCCTTGTGGGCATTCAACTCAGTGCTATTGACTTTAATAACCACATCACAGACCCTTCCCTCCAGAGGCAGCTCATTAAGGATTGTACAGGACATTGTTTCCTTTTCCATGTGGGGATTTTAAATTGTATCTACAGAATATATTCAAGCTTACAGACAAGTAGCCGGAAACAACAAGTGAGATCTTCACTTGTCTTGTGA
>NC_140179.1:5475660-5485660 GCF_963971535.1 Notolepis coatsorum | reverse complement strand
GCGGGTCACATCCTGCAGCAGGCCCAGAGCTTCAGGGAGCCCAGCGGCGCCGGGCCCCAGCACCTCCACTGGAACCTCAGCAGCAGCAGCAGGACGACGGAGCCCTCGGACCACACGGCCCCGCCGCCGCCGCCGCGCCCTCGCTCCACTCCGGTGCTGCCCGCGTCAGAGGAGGAGGAGGAGGAGGAGGAGGAGGAGCGGGCGTCCCCGCTGTCCCTCCCCGGCCACGACGAGGTGGTCCTGAGGCAGAAGCCCCCGACGGGACGCCGCACGCCCGTCCACCCGCTCAGACACCCCAGCTACGCGTCGACCCCCGTGGACTCTCCCGAGCTGAACTCTCCCGGGACACCCCCCCCCTCCGCGGCGACCCCCTCCCCCGTGTCTGGGGGGGGCGCCACCCTCGGCCAGAGACCCAACGGTAGCCTGGCGCAGCATATGCACGACTCCCTGTCTTCTATACCCTTCATAGGTTAGTGTGTCCCCCCCCCCCGCCCCATAGAGCTGCCGTGCTTCAGTTCTCTGATGCCCCTTTCACACCGGCCAGGCTCCGTGCTGGAGCCGGTTCCCGAATGTAATCTCGCACCGGCCGGCGCGTTCACACTGGGATTAATTGGTTCAAAACGTGACAAATCGGTGCTCAGCTGGCACCGAAAAATGTTTAGGTTTTTCCTCGCGAACCGTGACATCATCAGTGGGTGTGTCATATTCTAGGCTGTGAAGACGAGTAAACGGGGGAAAGTAGAGAGTCGGCATTGCACTCAAACCGATCCATTCAACAGGAAGCGATTTGCGACTGATCTCAAAACGAGATCAGATTCAAATGTATTGTCATTATACAGCACAAGTACAATACACCATCCAACCAGAGTGGATAAATGAATTAACGTTACAAAAAGAAAAATGTAACCAAGAGATTTGAACCTGGGACCATATGATCAACAGGCAGCGCACTAACCTGTTGAGCTAAACGGTCCGTCGTGAACTGTTACTGACTAATCCATCATTTACAATTGCGCTTGTCGTCCAGTATTGGCATTAATAAATCAGATGTCATGCTAATATGTCATGTTCTACAGTAGGACTTACTGCTATGATACCCATTAAAACAAGTAATTCGAATAATAGAAGCCTACTTTGCTGGAATGATTCATTTAAAATGTATACAGTATGTATATCGTGTGTGCTTTTGTGTGTGCGCTCGCGCCTTGAGGCTCGCTAAGACTTTCTCCACGCATTATTTTTACCTCCGCCTGAGTAACGCCCCCGTTGATGACGGACACGGTGGAACGTTGGTTCTGCTTAAATAGGTGTAAACGCGGGCTGGTTCACCAGAGAGCACCAAGGTTCAGAGGCTCCAGAACGGAGCTGGAGCTGGAGCTTGAACCGGAGCCCTGGCAGTGTGAAAGGGGTAATAGTGTTCTGGCACTATCTCTCTGGCACTATCTCTCCTCTCCTAGAGCAGGGGTTCCCAAACTTTTCAGGCTGCGACCCCAAATAACGGTGTCAGTGAGCCGCGACCCCCACTATTATAGGAGAAAAATATATATATATATATATTTTTATTTTTTTTATAAATGGAAATGTATGGTTGAAACATGCAAACACACACACACTAATAAGCATTGGAGGCTTTTAACCAGGGCCGGACTGGGGAAATCATTCAGGCCAGGAAATATAGTTCAAAATATAGCCCCAGTCAGGCCACTTTTTAAGCAGGGGGTCCCCCACCAGGAAATTCTTTGTTACAAAGACTTCATTTACCACATATTCATTTTATAATTCTAACCCTTTAAATGCCAGTGTGTGAGATGGCATATATTTGCAATATATCAAATGCAAAGTAGATTTTTCTGGGGGGGATTATTACAGGCTAGCATGTGTCAATGATTAGCAGTTTTTTGTAAGGGTCCCGCCTCCACCAATCACATGCGGCTCCCTTTGTGTGTGTGTGAGAGCAAGAGAGAGAGAGAGATAGTTCTCCAACTTGTGTGAGTTGCAGTGATCTCCTGGTTGTTCCCCACCTAGGTTATCTAACTATTGCGCTGGTGCAACTAGAAACACTGGCCTGGCCTGCTTCTAAGTTCAGTGGCCTGAACTTATCATCTGGCGACCCCCCCGCGGCGGCTCGCGACCCTGTCCTAGAGAATAGTGAAGTCTTCCTATCCTCATTGTGTCTGAGTGTATATACATAATACATATATATGCATGTCTAAGTATGTCTTGTGCCCAGAGTTTGTAACTTTCGGTTTAGAGAAACTCTACCCCTTGTCTTGTCCATGTTTTTAACACGTGACCCCTCTCCTGTAACATTTCACCCTTTGACCTCTCACTTTTGACCCCCCCCCCCCCCCCCTCACAGACGAACCCGCCGGTCCTTGTGTTGACCTGCAGTCCTCCCGCCATGTGCCGGCCTGCTCTGCGGTGTCCACCTCTGGCGTCCTCCTCCAGTCCTCCTCTGTCGTGCCTCCCGCCCTCCCTTCCTCAGCCGTCACCCCCACCCTCTCCTCCACCCCCCCCTCTGTTCGACTCCGTTCGCACGATTGCAGTGAGTGACCCACCACCCCACTCATACTCCCACCACCCCCTCCTTCCGTTCTCACCTCACCCTCCACCTCTCCTCGTGTCAGGGTTCCTACGTACAGTACGTCTGAAGGATAATAATAATTATAATAAACTTTATTTGTATAGCACCTTTCATACAGAAACTGCAGTTCAAAGGGCTTCACAACAGAAAACAGACAGGATGATGAGCACATAAAATGCAGACATATAAAATCAGTTTTTCACATTAGGATCTAACATCCCAACAGGCCACCTTGTTTATTTGATTCAGTTTTTAAAATAGACAATAATAAAAAAAAGTAAGATAGAATAGACAGAGTAAAATAGTGCAATAAGTAGTAGAATAGAATAGACATGAAATGAGCACATAAAGTACAGACATATAAAATCAGTTTTTTTTACAGTGCAATAAAATAGTTCTGGATTACTGTTTAACAGTTTAAAGTCGTCTTTACCTTCTCTGTTTGGTATCCACAGTTTAAAACATGACAGTCTTCCCTCCTGTTTTATACCCACTTTGACCCTTTGAACCTCCCACTCAGGGCAAACCTCCCTCTCAGGGCGCACTAGTTCTAGGCTACAGTTAATTCCCCAAAGAATTTTGAATACACAAATGTGGCTGGGGCAACTGATTCACTCAGCATGAATGGACTATAGGTCAATAAAAACAATACACACAAAAAAAACATACACAAATTAAAATAATTTTAATTTTAATTTGTATTTTTTCGATTCTAATCGATTCTAACATTTTCAAATCGATGCAGTTGAATCGTCACATTAGGATTTCGAGGCATCGTTACACCCCTACATTGTAATAGTTACCAGAGACAGTATCACATACAACATGGTTATTTCAACCTCTACTGTACAAACTGCAATGGGCAACGGAGAGCTTGTCGAAGTCATCTTCTGTGTGATTACTATACTGCAGCAGAGTGAAATGGAGCAGTCAAGATAACCTACGTAAATAAGAGAAGCCTACTGGTTGGATGCCAAACTTATTTTAGTTGTATACTGTACTTGTGCTGTGTATAATGACAATACATTTGAATGTAATCTAATTTAATGTAATAAAAGTATGAATTTGATGGTGTGAAGAATTATCTTCAGCTACAGAGTGACATGTCCTCATTAATATGCCCTCATATAGCATAGCTATTATACTGAACACAGACCAAAACTCAAACTATTCCAACTCTAGTCAAGAAATTGGAAAAAGTTACAAGAAAATTCTGAAACGGAAAATCGTTAGCGGTCCAAAGAAAAGTGAAATAAATGTGCTTCAATACATTTCACTTGCTTTCCATAGAAAATATTGACCAAGTTCAACTGCAGTGAAGAAAGTTCAACTGTCTCACTCCATAGGGAGGTGTAGTGTTACGTCATTGTTGTTTCCGGCCGGTCCATCTCACTTGAAATTGCAATGTATTTCCAATGGACACATTTGTAAATCGTCTCGATTAAACCAAATAAAGCATGAACATTGGCACGGTGTACCTTTCTGTGTGTATTCATCCACAATCTAATAGCTCAACATGAAACAATTAGAAATTAATCGTAAAATAATTACGTTGAATTTTATTTCAACCAAAAATGCTTAAACAATAATGTTAGTGATAGAAGGGAACTCATTTTGTGCAAAAATGGAAAGCTTGCCAATGTTCATGAGGCAGAATTATTACAATATCCGATAATACATTTTCCCAATGATGAATCCCTAAACGGGTGGACCTCGCGGGCGGTCCAAAGTGATGTCAGACTACACCTCCCTATTCACTGGTTTGAGGAAAAATACGATTTGAAGACTCAAGATAAAAATGACTTATTCAGAAAGATATGTTTTGCAGTGTAATCCCTCTACCTGTCTCACATCTCCTATTAATCACTAATTCTGCATTCAATTAGAACTCCTAGGGAAAATCAACTCAGGGCTCCTAGTCACAAACTCGGGTAGGTAGATAGATAGATAGATAGATAGATAGATAGATAGATAGATAGATAGATAGATAGATAGATAGATAGATAGATAGATAGATAGATAGATAGATAGATAGATAGATAGATAGATAGATAGATAGATAGATAGATAGATAGATAGATAGATAGATAGATAGATAGATAGATAGATAGATAGATAGATAGAGATCTTTATTGATAATGATGAACATATACAAATATACATATCAACATTATCAACATTAGCAAAAGGATAAAAACGCAAGAAAGCTTGCAGCTTATTTCCATTGCCGTCCTTCAGATGTCTGAGTAATATGTACTGGTGAGTGTCTGCCTGGATGTGTGTAGGTGTATGAGAGTATGAGTGCATGATACAACATGTCGGAGCCTGTGGGTGAAGCGAGGGTGTGCCCACCACGCAGGGGGGAGGAAAACATAGGGAGATAAAATACAGTAACACATTTTATAAAAATAAAATACAATTAATACAAATAAAAAATATACCCCTCAAAACCCAATAAAATATCATTAAACCCAGGACAAATATAATTAAACCCAGGTATGGGTATGATTTCTCAACCCCCAGTTAGAGCATCATTTGATGTCATTTCAACAAGACCACCTACAGTGTATAAACATTAATGTAGTTATTAGCTGTGTTAAGAATAGATTTACAAGTATTAGCTATATATTATTGTAAACTGTCTTTATGAGTTGTAGTTCATACAAGAAAGAATTGTAAGAAAAAACTGCCCATTTTAGCGTGAGCTTCATGTTTTTCCCTCTGGAAGGTCAGAGACGATGCTTCCTACCTTCGACCATAAACGAATACAGCAAATCTAAATCAAATCAAATTTATTTGTAAGGCCCGACAACACACGTTAATGTCCCCATGGGTCGGACACGTCTTCTTTAAACAAGTCAAGAAGAAACATCACAATAAATCAAGAACAAAACAAAAAACACCATGAAATCCAAAATAAATGTAAAATAAATAAATGCAACACTCCCAGACATACCCCACGCGAATAACTCACTAAAAACCTAGCAATAGGAAAAAAGCACCACAGGAAATGTGGAGGAGAGAAACCTTAGAAGGGCCGTTCAAGGGGGGATCCCCCTTCTTCAGCATAATCATTTATTTAGTTATTCACGTTGCCTCACATACCGGCCATCTACAACTATAATTGTCGTCATTTCTCTGTTTTCACCCGCACGGTCTCTCTCTCTCTCTCCTCTAAACTGTCTCTGTTTTCACCCTCCCAGCCCGTCTCTCTCTCGCTAAACTGTCTCTGTTTTCACCCTCTCCCAGCCCCGCCCGTCTCTCTCTCTCTCTCTAAAACTGTCTCTGTTTTCACCCTCCCAGCCCGCCTGTCTCTCTCTCTCTAAACTGTCTCTGTTTTCACACCTCCCAGCCCCGCCCGTACTCTCTCTCTCTAAACTGTCTCTGTTTTCACCCTCCCAGCCCGTCTCTCTCTCTCTCTCTCTAAACTGTCCTCTGTTTTCACTCCTCCCAGCCCGTCTCTCTCTCTCTCTCTAAACTGTCTCTGTGTTCACCCTCCGCAAGCCCGCCTGTCTCTCTCTCTCTCTCTAAACTGTCTCTGTTTTCACCCTCCCAGCCCGCCTGTCTCTCTCTCTCTCTCTAAACTGTCTCTGTTTTCACCCTCCCAGCCTGCCTGTCTCTCTCTCTCTCTCTAAACTGTCTCTGTTTTCACCCTCCCAGCTCTCTCTCTCTCTCTCTCTCTCTCTCTAAACTGTCCTCTGTTTTCACCCTCCCAGCCCCCGTCTGTCTCTCTCTCTCTCTAAACTGTCTCTGTTTTCAACCCTCCCAGCCTCTCTCTCTCTCTCTCTCTCTCTCTCAAAACTGTCTCTGTTATCACCCTCCCAGCCCGTCTGTCTCTCTCTCTCTCTAAACTGTCTCTGTTTTCACCCTCCCAGCCCGTCTGTCTCTCTCTCTCTCTAAACTGTCTCTGTTTTCACCCTCCCAGCCTGCCTGCTCTCTCTCTCTCCTCTCTCTCTTCTCTCTCTCTCATCTCTCTCTCTCTCTCATCTCTCTCTCTCTCTCTCTCCTCTCTCTCTCTCTCTCTCTCTCTCTAAACTGTCTCTGTTTTCACCCTCCCCCAGCCCGTCTCTCTCTCTCTCTCTAAACTGTCTCTGTTTTCACCCTCCCCAGCCTGTCTCTCTCTCTCTCTCTCTCTCTCTCTCTCTCTCTCTCTCTCTCTCTCTCTCTCTCTCTCTCTCTCTCTCTCTCTCTCTCTCTCTCTCTCTAAACTGTCTCTGTTTTCACCCTCCCAGCCGTCTCTCTCTCTCTCTCTCTCTCTCTCTCTCTCTCTCTCTCTCTCTCTCTCTCTCTCTCTCTCTCCTCTCTCTCTCTCTCTCTCTCTCTCTCTCTCTCTCTCTCCCTAAACTGTCTCTGTTTTCACCCTCCCAGCCCGCGTCTCTCTCTCTCTCTCTCTCTCTCTCTCTCTCTCTCTCTCTCTCTCTCTCTCTCTCTCTCTCTCTCTCCCTAAACTGTCTCTGTTTTCACCCTCCCAGCGCCCGTCTCTCTCTCTCTCTCTCTCTCTCTCTCTCTCTCTCTCTCTCTCTCTCTCTCTCTCTCTCTAAACTGTCTCTCTCTCTCCTCCAGGGCAGCATCAAGGCTCGCCGCTCCTCCTACCTGCTGGCCCATCACCCACCGAGCGCTTCCAAGTCCTGTGACGAGGGCTTGAACACCTTCAGAGAAGAGGGGACGCGTCTTCTCGTAAGTTTGGACAATAAGTAGTTAAAGGTTCCCACTTTACTTCCTGTGTGACGCAACTAATCCTGCAAACCTGTCATGGCCGCTGTCGCCCAGCTGGGGAGGGGGGAAGGGGCGGGGGTGAGGGGGGAAGGGGCGGGGTGGTGTGAGGGGGGAAGGGGGCGCGAGGGGGTAAGAGGTGGGGCATGAGGGGGGGAAGGGGTGGAGTGTGAGGGGGTAAGGGGCGTGAGGGGGTAAGGGTGTGGGCGTGAGGGGGGAGGGGAGTGAGGGGGGAAGGGGCCGTGAGGGGTAAGGGTGGGGCATGAGGGGGGAAGGGGCGTGAGGGGGTAAGGGGTGGTGGGGCATGAGGGGGGAAGGGGTGGAAGGGTGGAGTGTGAGGGGGTAAGGGGCGTGAGGGGGTAAGGGGTGGAGTGTGAGGGGGTAAGGGGCGTGAGGGGTAAGGGGTGGAGTGTGAGGGGGGAAGGGGTGGAGTGTGAGGGGTAAGGGGCGTGAGGGGGTAAGGGGTGGAGTGTGAGGGGGTAAGGGGTGGGGCGTGAGGGGGGAAGGGGTGGAGTGTGAGGGGGTAAGGGGCGTGAGGGGGTAAGGGGTGGAGTTGTGAGGGGGGTAAGGGGTGGGGCGTGATGGGGGAAGGGGTGTGAGTGTGAGGGGGTAAGGGGCGTGAGGGGGTAAGGGGGTGGAGTGTGAGGGGGTAAGGGGCGTGAGGGGGGTAAGGGGTGGAGTGTGAGGGGGTAAGGGGCGTGTGAGGGGGTAAGGGGGTGGAGTGTGAGGGGGGGATAGGGGTGGAGTGTGAGGGGGGTAAGGGGCGTGAGGGGGTAAGGGGTGGAGTGTGAGGGGGTAAGGGGGCGTGAGGGGGGTAAGGGGCGTGAGGGGGTAAGGGGTGGAGTGTGAGGGGGTAAGGGGCGTGAGGGGGTAAGGGGTGGAGTGTGAGGGGGGAAGGGGTGGAGTGTGAGGGGGTAAGGGGGCGTGAGGGGGTAAGGGGTGGAGTTGTGAGGGTGGTAAGGGGGCGTGAGGGGGGTAAGGGGCGTGAGGGGGTAAGGGGTGGAGTGTGAGGGGGGTAAGGGGCGTGAGGGGGTAAGGGGGTGTGAGGGGGTAAGGGGTGGGGCATGAGGGGGGAAGGGGTGGAGTGTGAGGGGGTAAGGGGTGTGAGGGGGTTAAGGGGTGGGGCATGAGGGGGGAAGGGGTGGAGTGTGCGGGGGGAAGGGGCGTGAGGGGGGAAGGGGTGGGGCGTGATGGGGGGAAGGGGCGGGGCAAGAGGGGGGGAAGCGGGGCAAGGGGGGGGAAGCGGGGCGGGGCTTCATAGATCCTGGTTCTCAATGAGGTAAAGGTGTAGAGCTTCTGAAGACATTCTCACTAGTTTATTAAAGATGTTTGGTGGAAAAACCAAACGAAACTAATTGTTATTCAATATACAACATTTAAAACAAAATTAAAACACGTGCAGAGGGTTGGGGTTATAAGAATGTTTAAAAACACGTGCAGAGGCGATCATTATTGAAGCCCGTCGGGATCAATAAAGTACTTCTATTCTAATCCTTATAACTGAATAATTCAAAATCTTTAGATTTTTTAGATGACAAAAATAGATGTGGGTTGAATATTCTCAGTAAATTTGAAGGTGTGCTATGCAGTTTGGGGAGATACATTTGTTTACATTTCCAGAACCTGTCATTTTCTTATAAAACATTTCCCATACATTTCATTCTTACAATTATTCTATCTTATGTCATCATGAATCAAAACAAAATCACTTTGAGCCATTAGAACCGAATGTAAACCCTGATATATGTTCATAAACAAAACTGCAGGCCCTTTTTTTTTTAAACGACGACAATCAAACAGCAACTTTTCAGGTGGCTTTCTAGCTGAGGACAGTTTGTTTATTCAGTTTGTGAAATTAAAATATACCTTCATTTTTTAGTGAACCTTGAATTCTAATTCTAATCGCCACATGAACCCACAAATAATTTATATTTAAATATATATTTATCACATGAATGCAGAATAGTGTATTTATGTGTAGATATGTGTATGTGTATGTATGTAATATGTATTGTGACTTAAACTAAGATTTATGTATTTACATTTTTCACATGTTTGAAATAAAGATTTCATTCAAGATTCTAATTTAAAACCCAAGAATTTGACTTGGTTGTTTGGTGCAGACAAAGTCTACACATCTATACATTCAATGTACGTGCATTTGATTATCATTATTACTCACTTGTACATTGTATATTGTTAATGCACTTTACTGTTACATTTGCACTTTGGTTAGATGCCAACTTATTTTTGTTGTACTGTACTTGTGCTGCATGATTGATTGATTGATTGATTGATTGAAAACTTTATTAACAGATTGCAGAATGGGTACAATACAGTACGGCTCAATACACACAATTGTTAAGGGGATGCAGACCAGAGAAAGGACTTTCGTCTTGTTTACATCAGGGTCACCCCATTTTCAATTAATCAGCATGATGACAATACATTTGATATCTAATCTAATCTTGACAATAATACAGGGACTGCAGATTAGGAGTATAGTGTGAGAGTCCAGTCATGCAGTAGATGAATGTACCCAAAGGTCATGTTACCATGTATTTATGTACAGTATATATTTATTAATACATATTGTACATGTCTCCATGCTCTTTCCACAGGAGACTACCAAAAAGGGTCAAGAGCTTTTTCACAGATGGCGTGAGTACTCATAACTTAAATCTTCATTACTACAAACCCTTC
>NC_140179.1:5360172-5475460 GCF_963971535.1 Notolepis coatsorum | reverse complement strand
AACAAGACCACCTACAGTGTATAAACATTAATGTAGTTATTAGCTGTGTTAAGAATAGATTTACAAGTATTAGCTATATATTATTGTAAATTGTCTTTATGAGTTGTAGTTCATACAAGAAAGAATTGTAAGAAAAAACTGCCCATTTTAGCGTGAGCTTCATGTTTTTCCTCTGGAAGGTCAGAGACGATGCTTCCTACCTTCGACCATAAACTAATACAGCAAATCTAAATCAAATCAAATGTATTTGTAAGGCCCGACAGCACACGTTAATGTCCCCATGGGTCGGACACGTCTTCTTTAAACAAGTCAAGAAGAAACATCACAATAAATCAAGAACAAAACAAAAAACACCATGAAATCCAAAATAAATGTAAAATAAATAAATGCAACACTCCCAGACATACCCCACGCGAATAACTCACTAAAAACCTAGCAATAGGAAAAAAGCACCACAGGAAATGTGGAGGAGAGAAACCTTAGAAGGGCCGTTCAAGGGGGGATCCCCCTTCTTCAGCATAATCATTTATTTAGTTATTCACGTTGCCTCACATACCGGCCATCTACAACTATAATTGTCGTCATTTCTCTGTTTTCACCCTCCCAGCCCGCCTGTCTCTCTCTCTCTCTCTAAACTGTCTCTGTTTTCACCCTCCCAGCCTGTCTCTCTCTCTCTCTCTCTCTCTCTAAACTGTCTCTGTTTTCACCCTCCCAGCCCGCCTGTCTCTCTCTCTCTAAACTGTCTCTGTT
Source organism: Notolepis coatsorum (assembly GCF_963971535.1). NCBI lineage: Eukaryota > Metazoa > Chordata > Actinopteri > Aulopiformes > Paralepididae > Notolepis > Notolepis coatsorum. The sequence continues at coordinate 5,474,710 of NC_140179.1, read as the reverse complement.
TTCACCCTCCCAGCCCGCCTGTCTCTCTCTCTCTCTCTCTCTCTCTCTCTCTCTCTCTCTCTCTCTCTCTCTCTCTCTCTCTCTCTCTCTCTCTCTCTCTCTCTCTCTCTCTCTCTCTCTCTCTCTCTCTCTCTCTCTCTCTCTAAACTGTCTCTGTGTTCACCCTCCCAGCCCGCCTGTCTCTCTCTCTCTCTAAACTGTCTCTGTGTTCACCCTCCCAGCCAGCCTCTCTCTCTCTCTCTCTAAACTGTCTCTGTGTTCACCCTCCCAGCCCGCCTGTCTCTCTCTCTCTCTAAACTGTCTCTGTGTTCACCCTCCCAGCCCGCCCGTCTCTCTCTCTCTCTAAACTGTCTCTGTGTTCACCCTCCCAGCCCGCCTGTCTCTCTCTCTCTCTAAACTGTCTTTGTTTTCACCCTCCCAGCCCGCCCGTCTCTCTCTCTCTCTAAACTGTCTCTGTTTTCACCCTCCCAGCCCGCCTGTCTCTCTCTCTCTCTAAACTGTCTCTGTGTTCACCCTCCCAGCCCGCCTGTCTCTCTCTCTCTCTCTAAACTGTCTCTGTGTTCACCCTCCCAGCCCGCCCGTCTCTCTCTCTCTCTAAACTGTCTCTGTGTTCACCCTCCCAGCCTGTCTCTCTCTCTCTCTAAACTGTCTCTGTGTTCACCCTCCCAGCCCGTCTCTCTCTCTCTCTCTAAACTGTCTCTGTTTTCACCCTCCCAGCCCGCCTGTCTCTCTCTCTCTCTCTAAACTGTCTCTGTGTTCACCCTCCCAGCCCGCCCGTCTCTCTCTCTCTCTAAACTGTCTCTCTCTCTCTCCTCCAGGCAGCATCAAGGCCCGCCGCTCCTCCTACCTGCTGGCCATCACCACTGAGCGCTCCAAGTCCTGTGACGAGGGCTTGAACACCTTCAGAGAAGAGGGACGCGTCTTCTCGTAAGTTTGGACAATAAGTAGTTAAAGGTTCCCACTTTACTTCCTGTGTGACGCGCAACTAATCCTGCAAACCTGTCATGGTCGCTGTCGCCCAGCAGGGGAGGGGGAAGGGGCGGGGTGTGAGGGGGGAAGGGGCGGGGTGTGAGGGGGTAAGGGGTGGGGCATGAGGGGGGAAGGGGTGGAGTGTGCGGGGGAAGGGGCGTGAGGGGGGAAGGGGCGGGTCAAAAGGGGGGAAGCGGGGCGGGGCTTCATAGATCCTTGTTCTCAATGAGGTAAAGGTGTAGAGCTTCTGAAGACATTCTCACTAGTTTATTAAAGATTTTTGGTGGAAAAACCAAACGAAACAAATTGTTATTCAATATACAACATTTAAAAAACAAATTTAAAACATGTGCAGAGGGTTGGGTTTAGGGTTATAAGAATGTTTAAAAACACGTGCAGAGGCGATCATTATTGAAGCCCCTCGGGATCAATAAAGTACTTATATTCTAATCCTTATAACTGAATAATTCAAAATCTTTAGATTTTTTAGATGACAAAAATAGATGTGGGTTGAATATTCTCAGTAAATTTGAAGGTGTGCTATGCAGTTTGGGGAGATACATTTGTTTACATTTCCAGAACCTGTCATTTTCTTATAAAACATTTCCCATACATTTCATTCTTACAATTATTCTATCTTATGTCATCATGAATCAAAACAAAATCACTTTGAGCCATTGGAACCGAACTGCAGGCCTTTTTTTTTTTTTAAACGACGTCAGTCAAACAGCAACTTTTCAGGTGGCTTTCTAGCTGAGGACAGTTTGTTTATTCAGTTGTGAAATTAAAATATACCTTCATTTTTTCCCCTGCTCTGACTCTCCCAGAACAAGATAGTGAACCTTGAATTCTAATTCTAATCGCCACATGCATATGAACCCACAAATAATTTATATTTAAATATATATTTATTACATGAATGCAGAATAGTGTATCTATGTGTAGATATGTGTATGTGTATGTATGTAATATGTATTGTGACTTGAACTAAGATTTATGTATTTACATTTTTCACATGTTTGAAATAAAGATTTCATTCAAGATTCTAATTTAAAACCCAAGAATTTGACTTGGTTGTTTGGTGCAGACAAAGTCTACACATCTATACATTCAATGTACGTGCATTTGATTATCATTATTACTCACTTGTACATTGTATATTGTTAATGCACTTTACTGTTACATTTGCACTTTGGTTAGATGCCAATTTATTTTTGTTGTACTGTACTTGTGCTGCATGATTGATTGATTGATTGATTGATTGATTGATTGATTGAAAATTGTATTAACAGATTGCAGAATGGGTACAATACAGTACGGCTCAATACACACAATTGTTAAGGGGATGCAGACCAGAGAAAGACTTTCGTCTTGTTTACATCAGGGTCCCCCATTTTCAATTAATCAGCATGATGACAATACATTTGATATCTAATCTAATCTTGACAATAATACAGGGACTGCAGATTAGGAGTATAGTGAGAGTCCAGTCATGCAGTAGATGAATGTACCAAAGGTCATGTTACCATGTATTTATTTACAGTATATATTTATTAATACATACTGTACATGTCTCCATGCTCTTTCCACAGGAGACTACCAAAAAGGGTCAAGAGCTTTTTCACAGATGGCGTGAGTACTCATAACTTAAATCTTCATACTACACCTTCTACGGCACGGTGGTTAACACTGTTGCCTCACAGCAAGAAGGTCCAGGGTTCGATTCCCGCTTGGGGACCAGGTTTCCGCGATGCCAGGTACCCAGGTGAGGTATCTCCCGGGCCTTTCTGTGTGGAGTTTGCATGTTCTCCCTGCGCTCGCAAGGGCCCCCCCCCCCGATAAGATAAACCCAATGGAAAAACATGCACAACAGATCTCTGACGAAGACGGGCAGGAGCACTTGGATTGGTCCCCGGGCGCGGCCCTCGCCGACGCCCTGTCTGCTCCCGGCAGCCCTTGTGGGGAAGGACGACGGGATGGGTTAAGAGCAGAGCTCAATAGCATCGGCGACCCTGCATGTGTGTGTGTGTGTGTATTCCTCTGTGTGTGTGTGTGTGTGTGTGTGTGTGTGTGTGTATTCCTCTGTGTGTGTGTGCCGGCCATAGCATGTCGTTGTGTCGTTGCATGCCAAATAAAGACCTCTCTCTAAAGAGGTCCTGCATTATTTATTATACTTCCACAATTGGATCTGATTAATTGAACCCCTGCAGTGAAGAACCTATCCACTAAGTCCATTTTCCCATTTTTAGATAAACAACGTTTTAAGTTAAGCCTTTATAATCCCCCTGGGGGAAATTGGTCCTCTGCATTTGACCCATCCTACCTATTTAGAACCCACACATAGTGCGGCGCCCGGGGACCAACTCCAGTTGTGATGCCAGTTAAGGGATACGGCAGGAAACCTAGCATGCATGTCTTTTGGGGTGGGAGGAAACTGGAGTACCCTGAGGAACCCCACACAAACACGGGGAGAACATGCAAACTCAGGGTCTTCTTGCTGTGAGGCAACAGGACTAACCACTGAACCCATGACCTTCTTTCTGTGAGGTAACAGTACTAACCACTGAACCCAGAACCTTCTTGCTGTGAGGCAGCAGTACTAACCACTGAACCCAGAACCTTCTTGCTGTGAGGCAGCAGTACTAACCACTGAACCCAGAACCTTCTTGCTGTGAGGCAGCAGTACTAACCACTGAACCCAGGACCTTCTTGCTGTGAGGCAACAGTACTAACCACTGAACCCAGGACCTTCTTGCTGTGAGGCAGCAGTGCTAACCACTGCTGGGGTTTGAACCCAGGACCTTCTTGCTGTGAGGCAACAGGGCTAACCACTGCTGGGGTTTGAACCCAGGACCTTCTTGCTGTGAGGCAACAGTGCTAACCACTGTGTCACCATCCAGTCCATGAAAGCTTACATTCATTAGATAATGAAAAAAAATTATCAGATTAGTGATGTTTCTGATTAGTGATTGTGATATCTCTCTGATGTCTCTCTGATGTCTCTCTGATGTCTCTGATGTCTCTAATGTCTCTCTAATGTCTCTAATGTCTCTCTGATGTCTCTCTGATGTCTCTCTAATGTCTCTCTAATGTCTCTCTGATGTCTCTCTAATGTCTCTCTAATGTCTCTAATGTCTCTCTAATGTCTCTCTAATGTCTCTCTAATGTCTCTAATGTCTCTCTAATGTCTCTCTGATGTCTCTCTATTGTCTCTCTGATGTCTCCATGGTGTCTCTGGGCTGTGTCTCTAGTCTCTGGAGAGCCTGAGGGCTCAGGAGGACGCCAGGTCCAAACGTCACTCCACCTCCGAGCTCGGAACCACCACCTTCAGTGACATCCGCCAGGAGGGCTGGCTGCACTACAAGCAGATCCTCACGGAGAAGGGCAAGGTGCTGCAGACTCACTCACTCACTCACTCAGACACTCACTCACTCACTCACTCACTCACTCACTCACTCACTCACTCACTCACTCACTCACTCACTCACTCACTCACTCAGACACTCACTCACTCAGACACTCACTCACTCAGACACTCACTCACTCACTCACTCACTCACTCACTCAGACACTCACTCACTCAGACACTCACTCACTCAGACACTCACTCACTCACTCACTCACTCACTCACTCGCTCACTCACTCAGACACTCACTCACTCACTCACTCACTCACTCACTCACTCACTCACTCACTCACTCATTCACTCAGACACCCACTCACTCACTCACTCATGATTACAGTTTTTCTCAATTGCTTTGGTGCATTTCTCTGATCAGAATTAAAGTTCTCATAACTGTTAGTGCATTTCTCAGAACAATTAGTACAAACTGCAAAACCTAGGTGATAACCTGCAGAAGCGTGTCACTTGCTCAAAATGGATAATTCATTCCTCAAAAGCAAGTATTCATGTCAATGAAAGTGTCATTGTCATCAAAATGAAAAGTCCTGACACCATTGTTTATGAACAAGATAGTCAAATGGCTTTGCCATGTTTTCGTTATGACAGTAAGTGTTTTCCAATGCAAAAAAAGTCAGATCTTGGTGACACTTTCTGAAAATGCTCAAGACAGCACTATACACTATTTGCACAGCCATTTGAAATCTACAGTTACACATTGCTGTATTTAGTGAGGTAAATGAGTACAAGACTAGACACGTATGTTTCACATTTTTACTGCATATGCTCTTTGCAATTTTAATTTGTTCACAGCATTGTGCAAAAGAAAAATACAAACTAATTTACAACAAACATAAGAAACACCCTTTGGCCTTTGGGTAGAGCTGTGCACAACTGTAAACAATATTGCAGTACATATTGGAACTGAATTGGAACATACAACATACACAGTACTGTAAATCATTCATTCACATCCAGACGTTCCTGTCTGTCTGGCTATTGTATTCAGGAATGGGGAGTAGGGAGGGAGATATTCCACCAGCATCCTTTCATGTGCTGCAAACCACTGTGTGACCAGAATTGCGTGGTGAAAACGCACATTATCCCATACAACAACGTACTTGGTCAGATGGTCGCCATTTAGACCCCTCTCATTCTCAGGGACTATGTCCCTGTAAAGAGTGTCTAAAAAAGTCAGCAGATGTTGTGTGTTGTATGGACCAATGCGGGGCATATGGGTGAGGACGCCGTTTTCTGAGATGGCTGCACACATTGTAATATTCCCTCCTCGTTGGCCTGGGACATCAGTGGTTGCTCTCTGTCCAATGCGATTCCTTCCACACCTTCTACCTTTTGCCAGATTGAAACCCGCCTCATCAACATATTTGAATATGTGCAGCGATTCCCTGGCATCCAGCTCCATTCAGGGGAAAAATTATAAAGAAATGTATAAAATTTGCTTGACAGATTTTGACAACTAGTTCAACATATTTGTATGTAATGACTCAAGCAATGAAATGAGGACTATTAGTTTTATAGGGAATGACTATTCAGCAGTCATAAGCATAGTTCATTTTGACTGACATGACCTAAGCAAATGATAATGTTATAAAACAGCAGAGAATTGTATGAAAGCAATTGATGCATGTCCAAAAGCATTTGCAATTTGTTCGGAGGAATGAGAAACTGCTACTATGATGTGCACAAATTACAAAATGTTGTGGAGGTTGAACTAACAGTTATGAGAACTTTAATTCTGATCAGAGAAATGCACCAAAGCAATTGAGAAAAACTGTAATACTTTAAGATCCAACAATACCTGAATAAGTGCAAATTCATCCATACCCCGACGTGTCCGTTCACAGCATTATGTTTATAAATTACTTAGATAGACGAAACACTCTATGAACTGCCCACCCCAGTTAGGACAGCCGAAACCCGTCCAATCTTTTGCCGTCGACTAAAGACGCACTTCTTCAACCATTATCTAAAAAAAAGAAAAAAAAAAAAAAAAATCTAACCCTAACTAACCTTACTTGTCCTAATAAACTAACCTACACTGTAGCACTCAACACTTTGATGAACATTGTTACTCAGCTGATAGAGTTGTGCCCTTCCTGATGACTTGTCGTACAGAACTTGTAAGTCGCTTTTGATAAAAGCGTCAGCTAAATGACTAAATGTAAATGTAAACACTTTCTTTTTTATCAGTTTTATTCCAGTTTGATTCCGATGCTGATGTATTTAGGATCAGGAAATATTGATTATTTTCACACAGCTAACACCAGTCCGTACCACGCCCCCCCCCCCTCCCCCCATTCCAGAAAGTGGGCGGCGGCATGCGTCCGTGGAAGCGCGTCTTCTCCGTGCTGCGCTCCCATTCGCTCTTCCTCTACAAGGACAAGCGGGAGGCGGTCCTCCACGGCGGGGGGGCGGGGCCCGGCGGCCACCCCCCCGAGGACGAGCAGCATCCTCCAATCAGCATCCGCGGCTGCCTGGTGGACATCGCCTACAGCGAGACCAAGCGCAAGCACACGCTGCGGCTGACCACCCAGGACTACTGCGAGTACCTGCTGCAGGCGGAGGACCGCGACCACATGCTGGCCTGGATCCGGGTCATCAGGGAGACCAGCAAGACCGACAGCGAGGTGCGTCTCGGTGCCGTGTTCTCAGCGTGTCCCGTGTTCTCAGTGTGTCCCGTGTTCTCAGTGTGTCCTGGTGCCGTGTTCTCAGTGCCGTGTTCTCAGTGTGTCCCGTGTTCTCAGTGTGTCCCGTGTTCTCAGTGTGTCCCGTGTTCTCAGTGTGTCCCTGTCCCGTGTTCTCAGTGTGTCCCGTGTTCTCAGTGTGTCCCTGTCCCGTGTTCTCAGTGTGTCCCTGTCCCGTGTTCTCAGTGTGTCCCGTGTTCTCAGTGTGTCCCGGTGGCGTCTCTATACTTCCCGCAAGCAAGTTGTCCTTTTGCGCGATCTGATTGGCCACTGACGTTTCTGGTCATGTGACATGTGCGCCCAATCGTGTGACGGCAAGTTCTTTGGACGGTTAAGCTTAGGCGCTCTTTCGAAGTTGGTTAAGGTTAGAGTTTGTCTTAGAGCAGGGCGATAGAACGCCAGCCCTGATTCCAAACTCTAACCTTAACCAACTGCGAAAGAGTCGCCTAAGCTTAACCAGTGATAAACTAGGCGTTAGGTCGTTTGCAGGCTGTTCGACGTGGAAATGGGCTAAGACACTGCTCGTCATGCGATTGGCCACATGTCACATGACCAGAAACGTCAGTGGCCAATCAGAGCAACGCGGAAGGACAACTTGCTTGTGGGAAGTATAGACGCGTCCTGGTGCTGTATGCAGGGTTCGCACAAGGTCCTTGAAGTGCTTAAAGTGCTTGATTTTGGAAAAAAAAAGTCAAGGCCTGGAATTCCTTGAAAACAGCAAAAACTATTTAAACAAGGTGCTTAAAAAGTCCTTGAAATTCAAATCAACCATTTGCATTGAAAGTTTTCTTCATCCATGATAATACATTTCTGAATCAAGAAATTTAATATTTTTATTTAAAGTGTAACTAATTGTCGGAAATTGGTTTTAAGTCATAAATATTGGATCGGATAAATTTGTTCTATAAAAAACTGCATTTAAAAGTGAATTGTATCCTTTTGCCCTTTTAACTCAATCAGCTCCAGACCGAGGATAGTCGGGTTAACTCGCAAACCGTTCAGCGCCATACCCGAGTATAGTCAGGTTTTCATCATTATTTCTTTTATTCTATATTTTTATTCATTTCTCTCACACGGACCTCGGGGTTACCATAGGGAATCACTCTGAGATCACTAGAGTGCAATACCGGTCGCATCCTTCTAGGTGGCAGTATCACACACCCTTCGAAACCTTAACAATGTAACACCGACGATTAAAGCATCAAAAAGCCCCCCCCCCCTTTCATGCATTCATGATGAAACATAATACCTATTATATACATTTGATTTGGAAATAGTAGCGTGTCCAGGCGAGCAACGCCAAAGTTTTTTGTAAAATTCACGTATTGCTCCATAGCGCCGTTTTCTGGAATTAGCCAGGATCACTCTGAAACTATACTTATATTTACCACGGTATAACACACGAACGTATACATGAAAAAAATATCTTCTTTTTCACATATTGAACGATGGATAGTTGATGTCAAATGAGCCATAGTATTGTATGCATAGCTATAATATAGAATATAGATATAGCCCTGCAAACTCCGCCACGCATCCCTATTTCTTAGAGCTGTGGCACAGTAGGAACAAATATGGGCTAGACCCGTGGCGCTGATTGAGTTAAAAGAAAAAATAGTGCTTAGGAAAGTCCTTGAAAGTCCTTGAATTTCATTTTGCAATGTCTGTGGGAACCCTGACGTATATCATGGACACACACACTGAATTGAGCCTTCTCATCCTTCCAGGAGCTGGGTTTCTCCAGGCAGGCTCTCATCAACAAGAAGCTGAACGACTACAGGAAGCAGAGGTCGGTGTATTCAATGACATTTAACAAAAACCAGAATACTCAACGGGGTTGTGGGACAAAAAAAATTAAACCACGTCTAGTTAAAAGAGCTTTGGGGGGACACTGACGGGTCTCTGACTGACTGTCCTCTCCTGGACAAACATGCAGCACTGAAGTCCTTCATTCCGACAGCCATCAGACTTTACAATGCATCACTGTGCCTCACTGCATCGCTGAGCACAGGGTGACCAGGGCTTGAGACTAACACTGTCCCGGGGACGATCAAATATGTATTTGGGACGAACACAAATCCTCCCCGGGACGCAGTGGAGACGAAGAGGATTTATTTGGAAAATGTCAACTGCGCCGACTGTCAGTGCGCATATCACTGTCACTGGCAAATGGTGCTCGTCTTCTGAGTGCTCGCTCTAGTTGACAGTGCCACGAGACCACTGCACAAGACCCGCAATGCCGCAAACATATAGAATGCTTAAGCACGTGGAGCACAGAGGCTTTGCGTAGTGGGCGTGTCAACGCGCAATTGTCATTTCATACTAGACACGGAACAGAGCGGACCTTCAATTCTAGAAGCAAACAAGCTCTTCAGCCCTGCGCTGCACACAGCTGTGTTTGCATCCTCGCCATTCTGGAATGCCCACGTCGCGCTAAAATATTAAGTCATGTTAACTGTTGATGTAGCCTCAGAAAGCTAACGTTAGATCCACTCCTAGCAGCTCTCTCTCTCTCTCTCTCTCTCTCTCTCTTTCTCACTCTCTCTCTCCCCCCTCCCTCTCTCTCTCTCTCTCTCTCTCTCTCTCTCACTCTCTCTCCCCCCTCCCCCTCCCTCTCTCTCTCTCTCTCTCTCCCTCTCTCTCTCTCTCTCCCTCTCTCTCGCCCCCCTCCCTCTCTCTCTCTCTCTCTCTCTCTCTCTCTCTCTCTCTCTCTGCTAACAATTCTGATTCGATTCTTGAACCTATTTCATTCCAAAGGAATATATTGATGGACATTAGCTAGTATATAGGTCAGCAGCTGTAACAGATTTTTTTTTAAATTTGTATTATTTATGTTTCAACAATGACAAAAAAAAGCCAGCGGTGGACCGACATAACTAACGCTGTCAATGTTTACTTGTGTAAGAACATGGTTCCTTTTCAAACTGTCGATAGAAAGGGCTTTAAAGACATGGTCAAAACACGATCCAAGATACGCATTATCTGCCAGCAGACACTTGAGAAAATGTTTTGCATTTTCTATTGCAGTTTTGCACAATAAATGTTCTTAAAATACCTCTGTACTCTGTGAAATATGTCCTAGTAATACAAGAGTACAGTAATAGCTGCCATACCAGTGTTTTATCCCTTCAGAAGCATTTATATAGACATTTTAAGATAAATTAATATACCATGATATATACCGTTACCGTCTATACTTCAAATTATACCGTGATATACATTTTAGAATTTAGACCATACCGTCCAGCCCTAACACACACACACACACACACACACACACACACCCACACACACCCCCACACACACACACACACACACACACACACACACACACACACACACACACACACACACACACACACACACACACACACACACACACAGTACTACTCTGACAATAAAATAAGAAAGGTGTGTCAATATTGTTATTGCTTTGGTTGTTGTTTTGTTGTTACCTGTTGATATAATGTGCCTGTTGTTAAAATAAATAATTATTTCAAATAAAAATTATTATTTATTCCCTAATCATTTGAATGGTGTCTTTATGGCAATAACAACTATAGACGGAAAAACCAAAGTAAAGATACAACATTTCGATTTTTGGGACGGTTTAGATTCACTTTGGGGCGGTTCCGGGACGGTCTGGAGCCCTGGGGTGACAGTTACCATCGCTTGGACTTTTACTTTTAAAACAACACTGTTCAATATTACACTTACTGTAGACTTCTGTATATTTGTGCTCAATGTATATACATAACATAGGAAATGTAAATCCCGGACCGTTTTTTATTATTATTATTATTTTATTCTTAGGCTTATTTTATTCCTCATTCTTAGGTTTATTTTTTATTCTTATTTGTGACTAATTGTTTTGTCTACCTAAATGTTTACTTTGAGTGATTTGTAGTGCCGGAATGTCCCTCGGGATGATTAAAGTATTTATATTTTATTCTGTCCTCTCCTGCCTGTTGTGTTGCAGTCCAACAGTCACCAAGCCAGACAGCTCCCCGCGGGCCCACCGCTCCATGGTGCCTCCCTTCCTCCTGGCCAAGGCCGACAACGCCTCCGTCAGCCGCTCCTCCAGAACAGGTGGGCTGCAGCGACGCACCGGAGTGGTGACCTCTTCAGTTATTCATCTGTTACATCGTGATGGTAGCAAATATAGGGAGGTGTAGTCTAGGGTTGGGCACCGAAAACCGGTTCTAATTAGGAACCGGTTCCTAACTTCCGGTTCTGGAACCGGAAGTAACATATCTGCATTTCGATTCTTTTTACTTTGTTAATTAATACCCTAGTTACAGTACAGCAACCAAATTAAACTGTATCAAGTCAACTGAAAATGTGAATAGTATGAAAAAAATGTAAAATTAAAAAAAAAAAAAAATTCTCCTGCGAAATAAGCTGTGACCTGCACCTCAAAGAATCGGAATCGAGAATCGGTCAGAACAGGAATCGATATGGAGAATCGGAATCGGAACCGGAATCGTTCAAATCCAAACGATGCCCAACCCTAGTGTAGTCTGACGTCACTTTAGTTTCCCGCACGGTCCACTCGTATAGGGATTTATCATTGGGAAAATGTATTATCGGCTATTGTAATAATTCTCATGAACATTGGAAAGCTTTCCATTTTGGCACAAAATGAGTTGCCTTCTATCACTAACATTATTGTTTAAGCATTTTTGGTTGAAATAAAATTATACGTAATTATTTTACGATTAATTGCGAATTGTTTCATGTTGAGCTATAGTAGATTGTGGATGAATACACACAGAAAGGTACACCGTGCCAATGTTCATGCTTTATTTGTTTTAAACGAGATGATTTAGAAATGTGTCCATTGAGAAATACATTGCAATTTCAAGCGAGGTGAACCGTCCGGAAACAACAATGACGTAACCACTACACCTCCCTATAGTCTTTGTCCTGTTATTAAAAACACATCGGAGGCACCTTTTCAGGGATCGTGAAATGCTGGTAAATCTTTCTCCTTGCCTCCCGTTTTAGACATAACAAGTTTATGAAGCGCACTGGGAAAATGTCACGCTTCTGTCACATTTGAGCGTGAGATGCATTTATAGTTTTATACGCTCTGTGTGAGAATTACTGAAAATGACTGTTTTAGTCAAATGCAGTATATAAAAATTAAATAAAAACTTTAAAAGCCACATGAATATTTTGAGGAAAAACATCACGTCTAAGTGAAGAGGATGGAACATATTATGAAATGAATGGTGCTATATAGATAACATTGAGCAAAAAAAATAATTCCTCTAACCCTAACTAACCTTACTGTCACGCACTTGTCCTAATATACTAACCTACACTATAGCACTCAACACTTTGATGAACATTGTTACTCAGCTGATAGAGTTGTACCCTTCCTGATGACTTGTTGTATACAACTTGTAAGTCGCTTTGGATAAAAGCATCAGCTAAATGACAAAATGTAAAATAAAATGTAATGTAAATGTGCTATAGATAACATTGCGCCACTAGATGGTGCAATAGATAACATTCAGCAACTAGATGGTGCAATAGATAACATTCAGCAACTAGATGGTGCAATAGATAACATTCAGCCACTAGATGGTGCGATAGATAACATTCAGCAACTAGATGGTGCGATAGATAACATTCAGCCACTAGAGGGTGCGATAGATAACATTCAGCCACTAGATGGTGCGATAGATAACATTCAGCAACTAGATGGTGCGATAGATAACATTCAGCCACTAGATGGTGCTATAGATAACATTCAGCCACTAGATGGTGTGATAGATAACATTCAGCCACTAGATGGTGCGATAGATAACATTCAGCCACTAGATGGTGCGATAGATAACATTCAGCCACTAGATGTCGCACTAGAGCACCAGCATGTCATTTATCCAATCAGGTGCATTCCACGTGGGGAAATGGGAAGTAGGGAGGGGATACATGCAACATGTAAACATACATTTTGGACCTGCAAAAACTTTGAATTGTTAAGTTCATTAATCAATATTATTTTGGGGGAAAGCAATAATTGTATTGTGTGTGTGTGTGTGTGTGTGTGCGTGCGTGTATATGTGTGTGTGTGTGTGTGTGTGTGTGTGTGTGTGTGTGTGTGTGTGTGTGTGTGTGTGTGTGTGCGTGTCTGTGTATATGTGTGTGTGTGTGTGTGTGTGTGTGTGTGCGTGTGTGTGTGTGTGTGTGTGTGTGTGTGTGTGTGTGTGTGTGTGTGTGCGTGTGTGTGTGTGTGCGTGCGTGTGTGTGTGTGTGTGTGCGTGCGTGCGTGTGTGTGTGTGTGTGTGTAGATGACATCAAGGCTCTGTGGGGGATCAGCATCATGAAGAAGGCTAAGAAGGCAGGGCCGGGCCCCAAGGCCTTTGGCATCCGGCTGGAGGAGTGCCAGCCGGGTCACGACCACCAGGTAGGATCACCTCCTCACTAGGGATGTTCCATATCCCATATACCGATATTGTCCAACTCTTAATTTCCGATACCGATATCAACCGATACCGATATATGCAGGGTTTCCCCCCCCAAAAAACGGAATAATTTCAGGTAATTAACATTACATATCTCTTGTCGTGGAATTAAGACAACATTATGCATACATATGCGTACAGTGTTATGTACAGTGTTATGTACAGTGTTATGTACAGTGTTATGTAGTGTTATGTACAGTGTTATGTACAGTGTTATGTACAGTGTTATGTAGTGTTATGTACAGTGTTATGTACAGTGTTATGTACAGTGTTATGTACAGTGTTATGTAGTGTTATGTACAGTGTTATGTACAGTGTTATGTACAGTGTTATGTACAGTGTTATGTAGTGTTATGTACAGTGTTATGTACAGTGTTATGTACAGTGTTATGTACAGTGTTATGCACAGTGTTATGTAGTGTTATGTACAGTATTATGTAGTGTTATGCACAGTATTATGTAGTGTTATGTACAGTGTTATGTACAGTGTTATGTACAGTGTTATGTACAGTGTTATGTACAGTGTTATGTACAGTGTTATGTAGTGTTATGTACAGTGTTATGTACAGTGTTATGTACAGTGTTATGTAGTGTTATGTACAGTGTTATGTACAGTGTTATGTACAGTGTTATGTACAGTGTTATGTAGTGTTATGTACAGTGTTATGTACAGTGTTATGTACAGTGTTATGTACAGTGTTATGTAGTGTTATGTACAGTGTTATGTACAGTGTTATGTACAGTGTTATGTACAGTGTTATGCACAGTGTTATGTAGTGTTATGTACAGTATTATGTAGTGTTATGCACAGTATTATGTAGTGTTATGTACAATGTTATGTACAGTATTATGTAGTGTTATGTACAATGTTATGTACAGTATTATGTCCAGTGTTATGTACAGTGTTATTATGTACAGTGTTATGTACAGTGTTATTATGTACAGTGTTATGTAGTGTTATGTACAGTATAATGTACAGTGTTATGCAGTGTTATGTACAGTATTATGTACAGTATTATGTACAGTATTATGTACAGTATTATGTACAGTGTTATGTAGTGTTATGTACAGTATTATGTAGTGTTATGTACAATGTTATGTACAGTATTATGTCCAGTGTTATGTACAGTGTTATTATGTACAGTGTTATGTAGTGTTATGTACAGTATAATGTACAGTGTTATGCAGTGTTATGTACAGTATTATGTACAGTATTATGTACAGTATTATGTACAGTATTATGTACAGTGTTATGTACAGTGTTATGTACAGTATTATGTAGTGTTATGTAAAGTGTTATGTAGTGTTATGTACAGTATTATGTAGTGTTATGTAAAGTATTATGTAGTGTTATGTACAGTGTTATGTACAATGTTAGATGGCCCAATAGTTTTAGATTCATGAAGAAAAGGCTTCATGTAATGCATTATTTAAATCGACCCTGTCTCTCCCTTTCTCCATCCCTTCCTTCCCTCTTCACCTCCCTCTCTCCCACCACACATCCCCCCCTCCCTCCCCCCCTCCCCCCCCCCCCCCCCCCCCCCCGCTGCAGTTCGTGCCCCTCATCGTGGAGATGTGCTGTGGTCTGGTGGAGACCATGGGGCTGGAGTACACCGGCATCTACCGCGTCCCGGGGAACAACGCCATTGTGACCAGCCTTCAGGAGCATCTCAACAAGGGTCTGGAGATCAACCCAGCGGAGGAGGTGAGGGGGGGGGGGGGGTGAGGGGGGGAGGGGGCCTGGAGGGGGGGGGGGGGGGGTGAGGGGGAGGGGGCCTGGAGGGGGGGGGGGGTGAGGGGGAGGGGGCCTGGAGATCAACCCAGCGGAGGAGGTGAGGGGGGGGGGGGGGGGGTCTGGAGATCAACCCAGCGGAGGAGGCGAGGGGGGGGGAGGGGGTTCTGGCCATATACCTCAATTAGGGATGTACCGAAATTGGTATTGGATATTCTACTGTTCAGTAAACGGATTATCTAAGTCTCTACTGTTCAGTAAACGGATTATCTAAGTCTCTACTGTTCAGTAAACTGATGATCTAAGTCTCTACTGTTCAGTAAACTGAGGGTCTAAGTCTCTACTGTTCAGTAAACTGAGGGTCTAAGTCTCTACTGTTCAGTAAACTGAGGGTCTAAGTCTCTTGATTGATTGATTGAAAAGTTTATTAACAGATTGCAGAATGGGTACAGTACAGTACAGCTCAATACATACAATTGTTAAGGGGATGCAGACCAGAGAAAGACTTTCGCCTTGTTTACATCAGGGTCCCCCATTTTCAATTCATCATAACATATATGACATACATGACATACAGATAGACAGTACTGCTACATCTATACATTTATGACATATCAGATTTGCAAATACAGTACTGTTTGTGATACAAAAGTGTCCAGAAAAGGAGTGTATATACATTTGGCATAGAAACTGTACATTGGAGGAGGTTGGTTGGGTGGGGTGGGGTTGGGTGGGTTGGGTGAGGGCTGTACATTGGAGGTGGGGGGGGGGGGGGGGGGGGGGGGGTTGGGAAGGGGACACACACACATTTTACACTGTACATTGGAATATTGACAAAGCCTTACTTGGTCATTTACTGTACAACTAGGTTAGGACATTTGTAGGGGCCAGTTTCGAATTGCAGTCTCACGTAGGTGTTTTTTGAGAGTGTTTTTGAAGGTGGGTAGTGATTCACATTCCTTTACAGCTTTGGGTAGGGCGTTCCACATTGATGTGGCATAATTGCGAAACGTGTTTAGTCCCTTGTTTGAGCCGAATCTGGGTTTTACATGATTTGTGGAGCTCCCTCTGGTGTTGTGATCGTGGTATTCACTGACCTTTGGGAAGTATTTTGACATGTACATGGGTACCTTGGTCGCGTAGTGTATCTTGTAGACCAGGCCCATTGCAAGTTGCTGTACTCTGTCGTCTACTCTAAGCCATCCTAGGTTGTCAAAGTGGGCAGGGGTGAGGTGGGTTCTAGGAGTCAGGTCAAGTAGTAGTCTGACTAGCTTGTTTTGAGATGTTTGTAATTTGTTTTTTAGTGCCTTTGAGGTGCTTTGGTACCATGAGGTGCAAGCATAGTCGTAGTACCCTTGAATGAGTGCTCCTGCTAGAGTCTTCAGGGTATTCTTGTTTACCAGAGAGGAGATCCGGTACAAGAATCGCGTTCGTTGGTTGACTTTTTTTATTACATTGGATGCCATTTTGTCACAGGAAAGATTAGCCTCTAGGATGGAACCCAGGTAGGTAATTTCATCTTTCCTTGTGATAATATTGTCACCCACTGTAACCGAGAAGCCGTCGGTCTTGCTGAGTTTGTTATTTGAACCGAAGAGAATGGACTCTGTTTTGCCCATGTGTAATGATAGTTTGTTGTCGGCGAGCCATATGCAGATTTTGCCTAGTTCCGAGCTGAGGGCTTTTTCAACCTGTAACTTGTTCTTGTCAGAGACCAGCAGGGCTGAGTCGTCCGCAAACAGGAACAAGTTGCAGTCACAAGCTGACGACATGTCATTTGCATAAATTAGGAATAGTAGCGGTCCTAGTATGCTTCCTTGTGGAACACCACAGCTCACTGTGAGGGGGGGGGATAGGGTACCGTTTACTTCCACCATCTGTTCCCTCCCCTCCAGGTAGGATTGTATCCAGCTCACTGATAAACTATCAAAACCAATTGCTTTTAGCTTGTCAATCAGAATGGTGTGATTGACAGTGTCGAAGGCCTTTTGTAGGTCCAGCATGACCATGCCGCAGTATTTGCCCGCGTCCACCTCTTGTTTGATGTGGTCGTTCAAGTAGAGAAGGCATGTGTCAGTGGAGTGGGATGTTCTGAAGCCAGATTGGAATTTGTAGATTAGATTTTTTTCCGCGAGGTACTTTTCGATCTGTTCGTATACTATTTTTTCCATGACTTTCGAGATGGATGTAAGGATAGAAACAGGGCGGTAGTTACCCGGGTCTAATTTGCTGCCCTTTTTGTGCAGGGGTGTTACTCTCGCAATTTTGAAGTCCTTGGGGACGTGTCCCTGTTTTATGGAGAGGTTTATTATGTGTGTGATGACTGGGGTGATGGCTGCTGCTGAGTCTCTGAGGAATTTGGAGGGGATGTTGTCATGGCCAGTGGCCTTGTTTGGTTGGAGGGCGCTCAGTTTTTTGAGTACCTCATCTGTAGTTACTATTTCCAGTTTGAAGTCGTCTTTGTGGACGCCTAGGTTCTTGTAGTATGCTACTATGTGTTCTACCCCATACTGCCCTGAGTGGGAGGGTAGTTTGTTTACCAGTGTTGTGGCTATGTTTGTGAAGAAAATGTTTAAGTAATTGGCTACATCCAGCTTGTCTGTGATGAGCGTGTTGTCCGTCTTTATGTTTATGTTTGAGAACCTGGTTTTGAGTTTTTTACTGCAGCCTAGTTGATTGTTGAGTAATTTCCAAAGTTCACGTGGTTTATTTTTGTTTTCCTCGGTTTTGTCATTGATGAAATTTTTTTTAGCAGTTTTGATCATGGAGTTTACGTCATTTCTTAGTCTGTTTCTTTCTAGTTTGAGTTCAGTCACGTGGTCTTGGAGTTCACTGCTCGTGCTTTTGGTAAGCTTTGACTGACCTTTACGAAACTCAGAGCATTTTTTGTCTCTGGCTTTCATAGCGGTCAGTATTTCAGTGTGCATCCATGGCTCAGCGCGATTTTTTACCCTGGTGGTTCTTAGGGGGGCCATGTTGTTTAGTATTGATGAAAATTTGGTTTTGAAGCCAAGCCAAGTTTCTTCAACCAGTGTACCATTGAGTTCATCTGACCACTGACCACTCTACTGTTCAGTAAACTGATGATATAGGTCTCTACTGTTCAGTAAACTGATGGAATATAGCAGTAATACTAACAGCGCTCTCTCTCAACCATTATCTAAAAAAAAGAAGACAAAAAAATTCTAACCCTGACTAACCTTACTGTCATGCACTTGTCCTAATATACATTACTAACCTACACTGTAGCACTCAACACCTTGATGAACATTGTTACTCAGCTGAGCTGATAGAGTACAGAACGTGCAGGTTTCGTGCGAGAACAGCGCGCGTGGCCGTCCACACCGAGTCCGACTTCAGAGCGGGCGAAAGCGCACAGAGGAAGAGGCACGTTTACATTGGAACAGCTGTTAATGCCTATAGTCTATATGCGAAGTCAGTCCCTGTTTGAAGATTTTTTAAAGATTTCCAGTTCCAGTGTTCTATTGTCCATTTTGCATGTATAACCAGTTATCTAATTAATTAGAATGTTAGAATGAACTCCTGAAAAAGTATAGTATGGTTTATTTGTATTGGGAAAGATACAGACACATTAGCTGGTTGAACAACATCTATATGTGTGGTAATAATGCAGATATTGAAAGTGAAGCGCCTCACACCCGCCCGCATCCCGCGTTCGGTGGGTTTGGGCTGTACGTCGCTTTGGATAAAAGCGTAAGCTAAATGACTAAATGTAAATGTAAATGTCTCTCTCTCCACAGAGGTGGCAGGACCTGAATGTCATCAGCAGTCTGCTCAAGTCTTTCTTCAGAAAACTGCCGGAACCCGTGTTTACTGATGGTGGGTCAAACAAGCACTAACTGTTATGTACTGTACACAGTCTATATACTCAGTTCATTCAGTGCTGTATATATTGGTCCAGACAATGGGCCTGTCTTTAGGGACTGTGTGTGTCGTTACTGTACTTCAGTACAATCCTTCCCTTGTTCTGCAGACAAGTACAATGACTTCATTGACGCCAACCGTCTGGAAGATGCCGGGGATCGTCTGAAGACCATGAAGAAGTTGGTACGTTGATATGTGATGATGTGCAGAACACATGTGTGACTCAAGATTTCAAGAGATTTATTAGTCACATACATATACACAGGACATGTAGTGAAATGAAGGTGGCCATGCCCGTCTTTATTGTGCAAAAAGAATACAAATAATAGAATAGATAATAGATAGACATGATAAAAGGTACTAAGATAAAATACTATACAATGCTAAGCTTAGGAATGAAAGGTAATGAGTTTTATATACACTACTGTCATGTACAAAGGTCTGATGACCTTATGGAATATAGCTGGAGCGGGCTGTACATGAAACCAGCCCATCCAGTAGGTGCTTTAAGCATAGGTCCCGGCAGGCAAGAAACAAACAAAGCATTTTCCAAAAGTAATGATATTTATTATAATATAAAGAAGGGAATTAATCCCACAACAAACAGACAAACAGGGAAAAGGTAAGGGGAGAACAAACAGAGAATCACAGTAAGGTAAGTAAAAGGGTTGGCACAAAGGCCAACACCATATATCGTTCCACGCACAGTGGCAAAAATGGCCTAAAGGCCAAAAATATACATATGCCCCCTTAATAGGGGTAGCCGGCACAGAGGCCAACAATATATAGGTATTGTAATCCCTTAACAGGGAAGAAAATAGGCACAGAGGCCAACGATATATACAAACCCACACAAAGTGGAAACAAAGGGCAGTATTGAAATAATCCACTCAACGGTGGCAAACAGAGTAAATATATATATATGTAGATATCCACTTAATAGTGGTGAATGGCACAGAGGCCTACAATATATATAAACCCACACAAAGTGGAAAACAAGGGCAACCTCCAACGCTCTGGTCACTGGCAATTGACACAGAGAGGCGCCAGGATGTGTGTGTGCTGTCAGGTTTTTATCCACCCGCCCCCCGAGGCGATTGCCATCAGCTGCCACTCATCAGGCAATCAGCACTCTTCAGTGTAGGGACGGGCGGCACCTGACAAAGAAAGAAAGGGACAGCATTAGCTACCATGGCACACACACACATCACATACAAAACATAACACATATTACATATACTAACCTGATGTTCACATGGTGTCATAAATACAGTAATAATGATAATGACCAACCCACGTACAGTACCCATGTACGTCACAACTACTATACAATATACTATACAATATACAGTTATGCTATATGTAACTATACTATACTAACTATACTATACAAAAACATACATTTATGGTTTGTAAAGTTACCTTTGCTTTTTCCTAAAGTGACCTGTAGTGTGTTTTGTGTGGGTAGTTGGTGGATCTGGTGAAAAACGTGAACTTGAATTTTTTTTCTTTACTTCTTTTGACTGAATTTCTTTTTGGTTTGTTCACATGTTGCCTCCTTCTTCTCCTCCTCATCATTCTCCTCTTTCTCCTGCTTCTCATCCTTCTTATCCTCCTCCCTCTCCACCTCCTCATCATTCTCCTCCTTCTCCTGCTTCTCCTCCTCCCTCTCCACCTCCTCATCATTCTCCTCATCATTCTCCTCCTTCTCTTGCTTCTCCTCCTCCCTCTCCACCTCCTCATCATTCTCCTCCTTCTCCTCATTCTCCTCCTTCTCCTGCTTCTCCTCCTCCCTCTCCACCTCCTCATCATTCTCCTCCTTCTCCTCATCATTCTCCTCCCTCTCCACCTCCTAATCATTCCACTAATTTTCCTGCTTCTCTTCCCTCTCCACCTCCTCACCACTCTCCCTCATTCTTTTTCTTCCTCTCCTCCTTTTCATTCTTCTCCTCCACCACCATCTCGTTCTCATTTTCCTCCTCCTCCACCACCACTCCCTTCTCCTTATTCTCACCCCCCCCCCATCTCCTCCTTCTCCACCTCCTCCTCTCTCCTCCTCCTTCTCCACCTCCTCCTCCTCCTCTCTCCTCCTTACACCCCTACCCCGTCATCTCCCAGATCCACGATCTACCAGATCACTACCATCACACCCTCAAGTTCCTGGCGGGCCACCTGAAGAAGATCGCAGACAACGCCGACAAGAACAAGGTTGCCCCGCCCCCCCCTACTCTGACCTCTGACCTCAGCTTGTTCATCCATCTCTAAGTGAAATAGACAGCTCTGGTGTCTTTATGTTCAGGATACACTTACGTTGCAGAACGTATAGTACTTATATCACTGCATAGTAACCTTATAGTATAGTAACCACTAAAGCATAGTAACCTTATAGTATAGTAACCACTAAAGCATAGTAACCTTATAGTAGTATAGTAACCACTAAAGCATAGTAACCTTATAGTAGTATAGTAACCACTAAAGCATAGTAACCTTATTGTAACTGAGGGGTACAATTCCCTGACTGTATTGATAAGTATGGTATCATTAAACCACTACCGCTTGATGTACTTTAACTTCTGGCCATCCAGTACACGATATCTAAGTATGATGAACACTTTCCCACATATGAAATCAGGTCCACACAAATATAACAGTCGAAGGTTTAATATAGCAAAAGGTATATACAACATTCACTTAATTACATTTATGATTTGAATGCACTTGTAAGGCAAATGAGTATTCGTAGGCAAATCAACACTGAATGTCCAATCTCTGGTTACGCAGGAAGCAAGTATACAACATGGTTCTTTAGGGAAACTATAGCGATGGTACTTAAGGATTATAGCGGGATACTAAAGGGGTCCTGCTGGTTGTAAGTCAGTAAGGGGGGGGGGGGGGGTTTGGAGAGCCGTCAGCTGCATCCCATCTGGCCAACGATTCCTGGGGAGAATTCAGGTACAGAAAACAGTGCCCGCAGGATCTTGATCCACAGATGAATACACTTGGGCCCTCTTGTAGACGGTAGCTGTAGGTCCACAACGAAGGAGAAGCGAGGCGGCCTCGGTCTGGGTTGAGCGCCGTCTCACCTGGGCTCCTCTCGGGGGTAATTCCAACACTCACTGGCATTGGCTGTTATCCGCTCCACAAATCAAAGCACCCAAAGCAAATAGATATTCCATGCCGTATAGGCTCAGCAGTCGTCCGGGTAGGTAATCCAATGTGCAGGTCCACTCGTCCTCGCCCAGAACTCCTCGGATGAAAGCACCACGCGTGGTCTGCCCAGCCTGGTTAAGACTCTAGATAACGCGAGGAAACGATGGGGGTGCTGCTCACTTTAGAACTTTAACCGAACGATGCACCATACATAATAGACTATTATTACTTAATAGAAATACGTCCCACTCGACGGTACAGTGCCAAACTATGACAATTCAGCTATGAATTTACACGAGGTCTCAATGCCTATTCTGGGGCCAAAATAGGCCATACTGCACCACACGTGGGTCGTGGGTGAGGCTTCACGTCTGTTACTAGGTTGGAGGGTAAAGGACTAATGGACTAAAAGAAAGTTCTACTTTACTTGCGCCCTATTTATATTCACGGTGAACAAATAGTACCATTCGTATTTCGGTAGCCGTATTCCTACGCGGAACCGGGGCTAGTTGGGACATGTTCGTCGGCACTATTGAACTTGACTCAAGGGGCCTGTCTGCTGGCGCCAGGTTCTTGTCCAATGAGAGAATGAACTATTATGGGCTGTAGTAGACTAAAGGGATATTCAGTGTATATGTACAAAGAATATACAAGGGATATCAAACGATATACAAATACTATTAAATATATATCCATAAATAAATATATATATTCGGTTTAATCTGATCCTTCACAACACTTATAGTAGTATAGTAACCACTAAAGCATAGTAGGGGAGAACGGGGATAGTTGTCACACTTTTTACTCTAGTATGAATTGCTCATCATCAAAACATCTTTCAATAGTCATTCCTACATTAAATTGAAGCTTAAGATGTTGGCTTGAAATGTGTATCCCTCTCATTTTCCAACGTATTGTAACAAAGAGTTAATCACCTATCAAAGACACTCTGACACATTGTGACAACCAACCCCATCATGGGGATGGTTGTCACACACTATGGGGTTGGTTGTCACACCATGTGTTTTAATGGGAAAATCTTAAAAAGAAGACAAGAAGGCAGAACTAAATTTGAAAGTTTAATTGCATTGACAAGTTGACAAATACATAACTTACTGCATCTTAACATGAACATAAACAGGAAACACATCTTTAGGCCATCCTATATAACAAAATAAGAACACAATAAATCGGCCTAACAATAATAGCCTACACAACATGTGACAACCAACCCCAAATAAAATGTGACGACCAACCCCAACTGGAATGTCTTGATAGCATCAAGGCTAACAGCCATCTAACAACTAGTTAGCTAGCTAACAACAATCTAAACTATAGCTATCCCTTCACACTTTTTAAGGGTAATAATTGTTTCATTATAAACCAATTGTGTAAAAGCCTAGAAGAAAAATACTGAGAAGCGGAATATTTACAAATGGACATGAAAAACACAAAAAGTCCTCTCACCTCAAATTCAGCTGTTTCACTCCAAAGATGACAATGTAGGTGAACTCTGACCCCAATTCTGGACATTTAAATACCAAAGTATGGGAGACAGGACCCTCTGGTCGTGAAATCTAATGAATGTGACAACCTACCCGTGTGACAACATCCCCCGTTCTCCCCTAACCTTACAATGTATAAGAACATGTTATCGTTGACACCCCCCCTTATCTCCTCAGCCACTAGGAGTGTAAACGGCACACATATTCAGATTGCATTTAAAGTTTTAGATTTTGAGGCCACGATTCAATTACATTTTCGATTATTTATATATATATATATATAGAGGTAGAATCGTTGATACAGTTTTACAGTGTATACAGTAGCCGGCACCCACCTAAAAGGACAATATACTACCTTATGCATACTGTATACTGCATCAGATCATATATTTAGCATTTAGCTTTTTAGCATTTTTAGATTATATATTAGATTCGATTTAGATGATTAGATTATTAGATTATATATTGCATATATTTAGCATTTAGTTTATTTATTTTTTATTATATATTAGATTAGATTTAGATTATTAGATTATATATTGTAACTATTTATTGTAGGGCAAATATAACTGGGAGGGCATACATACCCTCATCTCGCACCTTGTTGCCCATATGCACATGTCCAGAGTTAATTATATTGATTTGTTATATATTGTTTACACTGCCTTTTTTATTCTATTTAATTTTTACTTCTCCATATAATTATGTCACCTGTACCATGTCTTATACCAGTGGTTCCCAAAGTCGGGGTTGCGACCCAAAGGTGGGCCGCGAGCAGCCACAGGAGGGCCGCGAGATGGTTTCCAAAATTTTCTTTTTTTCTTTTTATTTTTTTCAGGCCACTGAACTTAGAAGCAGGCCAGGACAGTGTTTCTAGTTGTATTCTAAAATTCTATTCTATTGTATTCTAAAATGTGACTATATGGTTTTATATTAACTTAATAAATAAACAAAAACGAAAAATCGACTTATTTCAACGAACATTTCAAACTAAATAACAGATTATGCACATAAAACGCTGAAAACAACCGAAGCAACAATAGTATTTTAATGAGGCTATTATTATTATCATTATTATTTTGGAACAAGTTAGCCCTCTCATAAATAGCACATATAAATGAATAACTAACTTGAACTAACTTAATAGGATTGAAGTGATATTTGGCTTAAAAAATCGGTCGCCTGGCAAAAAAAAAGCCTGACGATGTGCATTGGGCCGCGGCTCTCTGACGCCTTATTTTCTGGGTCCCGGCCTGAAAAGTTTGGGAACCCCTGAATGTCCCCAAGGGGATCATTAAAGGAATATCTTATCTCTTGTTTCAGATGGAGCCCAGGAACCTGGCCCTGGTGTTCGGCCCCACGCTGGTGAGGACGTCCGACGACAACATGACCGACATGGTGACCCACATGCCTGACCGCTACAAGATAGTGGAGACACTCATCCTGCATGTGAGGAGCACACACACACACTTACATAAAACTAATTCAAACTCGACAGCAGATAGCAGGGTTCACACAAGGTCCTTGAAGTGCTTAAAGTGCTTGATTTTTTTTACAAAAAGAAGTCAAGGCCTGGAATTCCTTGAAAACAGATTTTTTTAACAAGGTGCTTAAAAAGTCCCTGGAATTCAAATCAACCATTCGCATCGAAAGTTGTGTTCATCCATGATAAAATTGTTCTGAATCAAGAATCCTTTTTTTTTTAATCTAAAGTGTAACTACTAACTAATTGTCGGAAATTGGTTTAAGCCATAAATATTGGATCAGATATTTTTCCAATTAAAAAAAGTGAATTGTATCCTTTTAAAATGAGAAATCGTGCTTGGAAAAGTATGTGAAAGTCCTTTTTTTATTATTATTTTATTTTGCAATGTCTGTGGGAACCCTGATATAGTCACCTTTGAAGGGATAGCAACCTAAAAATTACAATACAACTTCCAATACAAGTATTTTTATTGCCACTTTTTGTAACAATAATACCTTTTTGCAAGACGGGAGTAATTCTCTGGTTTCTCACTCACTGCTCTGTAGTGCAGCACAGCGCTGGAGACGGAACAGTCCTTAGTCACAGAGCTAACACTGTGTGTGAGCGTCCTGAATGCAGGGGTGTAAAGTACTTGAGTAATTGTACTTTTATTATACTGTTATGGGGGATTTGTACTTTACTCGAGTATTATTAGGTTTGTATACTTGTACTTTTACTCAATTACATTTCAGAGGAAAAAAAACATAATTTTGAATCCTTACATTTAAAATGCAGACCTACAAAGTACAAAGTACAAATATCGCAGGTCCAACCATTTTAATTAGTATATTTGTTTCTCTGGCCGAACTAACGTTAACGTTATTAATCCTGCGGCCGTTCTTTATTTAAAAACAGCCAATCAAATCCCCATCAATGGAAAGTTAACCCGCCCATACCCCATGCTGATTGGTCCTTGTGCAAGACTAGAAAGCGGGGATCTTTGATTAAACACCTGCTATCAGAAGAATAGACAGTCAGAGTGACGAGCTACAGAAGACGGCCACAAACGATAGTACGAGTGATGAAGATGAAACGGATCATTTACTTTTTAGTACTTAAGTACATTTCAAAGTAGAAACTTTTTTTTTAACTTTTACTCAAGTGTGTTTTTAGCCAGATACTCTGACTTTTTACACCCCTGGCTGAATGACACCCGTTCTGTCTTCATGTCTTCAACAGGGGGACTGGTTCTTTGGAGACAGAGATCTGGACAAGGATGAGACGGTATGATTGTGGAGCACTGTCAAAATGGATTATTAACAGAATATCCCTTGTGATAGAATGTTTCTTAATCTACCTTTATACACTCTCTCTCTCCTCTCTTTCTCGCTCTCCCCATCTCTCTTTCTCTATCCCTCTCTCTTCCTCTCTCTCTCCTCTCTCTCTCTCTCTCTCTCTCTCCTCTCCTTCTCTCTCCACCTCTCTCTCTCTCTCTCTCCTCTCTCTCTCTCTCTCTCTCTCTCTCTCTCTCTCTCTCTCTCTCTCTCTCTCTCTCTCTCTCTCTCTCTCTCTCTCTCTCTCTCCTCTCCTCTCCTTCTCTCTCTCTCTCTCTCTCTCTCTCTCTCTCTCTCTCTCTCCTCTCTCCTCTCTCCTCTCCTTCTCTCTCTCTCTCTCTCTCTCTCTCTCTCTAACTCTCTCTCTCTAGGCCCCAGAGGATAAGAGGGACATGCAGCCTGTGCCCAATATTGACCACCTGCTGTCCAACATTGGCAGGGCTGGTATGCCAGGAGAGGCGTCAGGTGAGAGTCAGACAACAGAGGCAGCAGTCTGAGCAGTGTGACACAGACGTGAAGGTGGTGTTGTTGTCCAGCAGGGGGCACTCTGTCCTCTGGACTAGTCAGTAACAACGCCCCTGTTACGGTGATAGGGACACCGTACAGCTGCGAGTGCCGTCCTTCGGATGAGACACTAAACCGAGGTCCTGACTGAATCTCGGTCGTTAAAGAACCCAGGACGCCTATCGTAAAGACTAGGGGGTTCCCCGATGTTCCTAGCCAAATTCCCAATCAGTTCTCTGACATCAAGGCCACCTAATCATCACTTCCCCTTCCCCTGATATCAATCCCTGTCTCCTGAGCCGTTCAGCCATTGTGTAGTGTGATGTGTGCCCGGTGCCAGTGTGTGGCAGCCATTGAGCCTGTAGCCCAAGGTTGGGTGCTACCAGTGGTGGTGAAGGAGGCCATTTCCACCCTACATTGTGGGGAGCGCTTTGAGTGTCTAGAAAAGCGCTATATAAATGTAATTAATTATTATTATTATTATGGTACACTCGCACGGATAAACAATACATATCTAGTATTTACATAATAAATGAGCGTGTTCTCCTGGCTGTGGAGCAGCGCCTCGTACAGTAAGATGACCTCTAACCCCGTCTGGTACTAATCTGAACTAACACTTCCACTCATCCATTCACTCTCACCGAAATCAGTGACCCCATGTGACCTCCTCCACACGACCCGTGCTAACGATATACAGTAGCTCAGCGCGCTACGCTTGACATTTTACACTAGCGCCCCCCGAAGGCTTCGCCCTTCTTCTGCTTTTCTCTCTTTGACCTTTTCATTGGTTCTTCTTCCGCTGCACGTGTTTCTCTCCCACTGTTGTATTTTTCTTGCTGCCGGCTGTGAATATTTACCATTTTTTACTACTTCTTCTTCCCACTTTCTGTTTTTCCGCACCCGTCCTCTAGCTGAGACCGTGGAGCCACCTCTTCGGTAGGACCAGGTCTATCTCTGTGTGTGTGTGTGCGTGTGCGCGTGTGTGTGTGTGTGTGCGTGTGTGTGTGCGTGTGTGTGTGCGTGTACTTGTATTTCTATACTACAGGGGACACTGACCTGTTTAGACACTCACGCAATGGGTACCAAAAACATCATGGGGACACATTTGGGTGTCCCCATAACACAAATTAGGTTATGGTTATAGGGTTACGGTTATGATTAGGTTAGGGTTAGCGATAAGGTTAGGGTTAGTTACAAAATGCCATGTAAGTATGTAATGTCCCCATATTTCACATAAACCAACGTGTGTGTGTGTGTGTGTGTGTGTGTGTGTGTGTGTGTGTGTGTGTGTGTGTGTGTGTGTGTGTGTGTGTGTGTGTGTGTGTGTGTGTGTGTGTGTGTGTGTGTGTGTGTGTCTCAGTGTTGTAGTACTCAAGTGACTCGACTTGGACTCGAGCACTGACTGCATTCAGACTCGGACTCAGACTTGTTAATTGTTAAATACACTTGTTTATTTTTTGTAAAAGGCCCCAATCATTTTGGCATAAGATATTGATGGCTATAACCGTAACGTTATTTAAATTGCGTGCGAGGGCCAGACACGTGTGTTCCACCTACATGCGGATTCACATTGATACCCTCATGTTCAGTACTTTAGTTCAGCCTAAAGAGACGCCCCGAATCGTGCGCTTTGCTTACACAGATTTTACATCAAATTCCAGCAACTGTTAACTGTTGTGGACTCAACCTTGATGACTTGGACTCGGACTTGGACTTCACTAGGGTAATGGGGACTGGAGACTCGACTCAGACTGGGGACTGGAGACTGGACCACAACACTGGTGTGTGTGTTTCTGTGTCAGACTGGGGACTGGAGACTGGACCGCAACACTGGTGTGTGTGTTTCTGTGTCAGACTGGGGACTGGGGACTGGACCACAACACTGGTGTGTGTGTTTCTGTGTCAGACTGGGGACTGGAGACTGGACCGCAACACTGGTGTGTGTGTTTCTGTGTCAGACTGGGGACTGGAGACTGGACCACAACACTGGTGTGTGTGTTTCTGTGTCAGACTGGGGACTGGAGACTGGACCACAACACTGGTGTGTGTGTTTCTGTGTCAGACTGGGGACTGGAGACTGGACCACAACACTGGTGTGTGTGTTTCTGTGTCAGACTGGGGACTGGAGACTGGACCACAACACTGGTGTGTGTGTTTCTGTGTCAGACTGGGGACTGGAGACTGGACCACAACACTGGTGTGTGTGTTTCTGTGTCAGACTGGGGACTGGGGACTGGACCACAACACTGGTGTGTGTGTTTCTGTGTCAGACTGGGGACTGGAGACTGGACCGCAACACTGGTGTGTGTGTTTCTGTGTCAGACTGGGGACTGGAGACTGGACCACAACACTGGTGTGTGTGTTTCTGTGTCAGACTGGGGACTGGAGACTGGACCACAACACTGGTGTGTGTGTTTCTGTGTCAGACTGGGGACTGGAGACTGGACCGCAACACTGGTGTGTGTGTTTCTGTGTCAGACTGGGGACTGGAGACTGGACCACAACACTGGTGTGTGTGTTTCTGTGTCAGACTGGGGACTGGAGACTGGACCACAACACTGGTGTGTGTGTTTCTGTGTCAGACTGGGGACTGGAGACTGGACCACAACACTGGTGTGTGTGTTTCTGTGTCAGACTGGGGACTGGAGACTGGACCACAACACTGGTGTGTGTGTTTCTGTGTCAGACTGGGGACTGGAGACTGGACCACAACACTGGTGTGTGTGTTTCTGTGTCAGACTGGGGACTGGGGACTGGACCACAACACTGGTGTGTGTGTTTCTGTGTCAGACTGGGGACTGGAGACTGGACCGCAACACTGGTGTGTGTGTTTCTGTGTCAGACTGGGGACTGGAGACTGGACCACAACACTGGTGTGTGTGTTTCTGTGTCAGACTGGGGACTGGAGACTGGACCACAACACTGGTGTGTGTGTTTCTGTGTCAGACTGGGGACTGGAGACTGGACCACAACACTGGTGTGTGTGTTTCTGTGTCAGACTGGGGACTGGAGACTGGACCGCAACACTGGTGTGTGTGTTTCTGTGTCAGACTGGGGACTGGAGACTGGACCACAACACTGGTGTGTGTGTTTCTGTGTCAGTCTGGGGACTGGAGACTGGACCACAACACTGGTGTGTGTGTTTCTGTGTCAGACTGGGGACTGGAGACTGGACCACAACACTGGTGTGTGTGTTTCTGTGTCAGACTGGGGACTGGAGACTGGACCACAACACTGGTGTGTGTGTTTCTGTGTCAGACTGGGGACTGGAGACTGGACCACAACACTGGTGTGTGTGTTTCTGTGTCAGACTGGGCTCTTTGCTTTATTCACTCACTTCTCTGGCTTCTGGTCTTTGGTTTCCAGGGGTGTAAAAAGTACCCAGAAATTATACTGAAGTGAAAGTATGGGTACCGTCTCAAAATCGTACTCAAGTAAAAGTCAGAGTATCTGGCTAAAAACACACTTGAGTCAAAGTAAAAAAAAAGTTTCTACTTTGAAATGTACTTAAGTACTAAAAAGTTAAAGTAAAAAAATAAGAAAAATATATTGCAAGGGATAGACCAGATAGATAGATAGATTCCATCGTGGGCCAAGTTTTCATTTTAACTAGGTGAGTTAGTTGAAAAGGTGAGCCAATTAGTGAAATCATCAGCTGGTGTTTAGGCAAGGCTGGAATGAAACCAAGCATACGCTCACACAAGGACCAATCAACATGGGTATGGGCGGGTTCATTTTCCATTGATGGGGATTTGATTGGCTGTGTTTAAATAAAGTGCGGCCTCAGGATTAAAAAAATTTATGACGTTAGTTCGGCCAGAGAAACAAATATACAAATTAAAATGGTTGGACCTGCGAGATTTGTACTTTGTAGGTCTGCATTCTAAATGTAAGGAGTAAAAAAGTATGTATTTTTTTCTCTGAAATGTAATGGAGTAAAAGTACAAGTATACAAACCTAATAATACTTGAGTAAAGTACAAACCCCCAAAAACAGTACTTAAGTATTGTAACGAAGTACAAAAATGACTCAAGTTCTTTACACCGCTGTTGGTTTCGCACCAGACACACAGTGAACCGTCTCCGTCTCTGGTGTTAGAAGGAGAACACTGTATGCAACATTTAGAATGTTTTAATACAGCATCATGACTTACGTAAAGACATACTGCCAATCAACACTGCTAAACAATTCATTGTTAGTTGACCATAATTCTGCCTTCTACGGCAAGACAGTAGTAGGATGAGGGCAAAAAATTTCATATACTGTGATGTGGTGCCCTCTAGTGGTTGTAATTGTGCTCTGATTGATTGATTGATTGAAAAGTTTATTAACAGATTGCAGAATGGGTACAGTACAGTACGGCTCAATACATACAATTGTTAAGAGGATGCAGACCTGAGAAAGACTTTCGTCTTGTTTCCATCAGGGTCCCCCATTTTCAATTCATCATATGACACACACGACATACAGATAGACAGTACTGCTACATCTATACATTTATGACATACCAGATTTTCAAATACAGTACTGTTTGTGATACTAAAAAAATCCAGAAGAAGAGTATATACATTTGACATAGAAACTGTGCATTGGGGGAGGTTGGGTAGGTGGGGTGGGGCTGTACATTTTGGGGCTCTAACCTTTTGAAGCTGTGGAAATGACTTCTTTCCTCAGCTAAATCATAGAACCTTAGAAACAAATGTTGCATATATATATATATTTCTAAAACGTTAATCGTGTGTTAAAAAAAATTGTGGCGTTAATAGAATTGTGTGTTAATACGTTAATGATGCGTTAACTTTGACAGCCTTAAATATAACAAATCAATATAATTAACGTTAGGTTATGACTATAACCAAGTTCTGTTAGTTAGGGGCGATGCTTGGCATCGCCTTCTGCACTATCTCGCGTACGTGCACGCGTACTGAATAAACCACAAATGTACCTCTAATACCAGTATTAGTCTGACCACACCCCTCATCAGCTTACCTTCATAAGCAGGTGTGTGGTCACCTGCTCTCCTCCTTCCCAAGCTTTCACCACAAGGTGAGGACAAGGGCTGCAGCGGCGTCCGATGCCAAGCATCGCCCCTAACTAACAGAACTTGGTTATAGTCATAACCTAACGTTCTGTATCGTTAGTGGCTTAGCTTGGCATCGCCTTCTGCACAAGGGAGGCCAAGCGGAGCCACTTGGCTGACAAATACACCCCGCTGACAGCCCCCCAAAACCATCAGAACAGGGAGGGCCGAGCCCCCCCGACCCCCCCTAATGGAGGGTAGCCCCCCTATTAGGGACGTCACGGGAGGGCGACGGACCCGACCGTGCGAAGAGGCACTCAAGCAACTCAACGCACAGGGTGAGCAGACCGTGGCTTGACCCACGACTACACACACGCACAACCCGCATGCCACCCGGGAACGAACGGAGGAACAACCTCGTTACTGCCCCCAGAATCACGGGGTCAAGGGCAAACCCAACCCCGTGGCAAGGCCGTAGCAGCGGAGCACGAAGGAAGACCCAGACCCACCAAAAGGACTGGACTCCCTGGAATGGGGGCCCGGAGAAGTCCATGATGCCAGCATCAAGACCCCACCAGGTGGGCACGTAGTGCCCCGCCCCCCACATCGCCAGCGTATTCGGACAAAGGCCCCTCAGTTACTGCACCTGGTATTCCCAGGCGGAACCAACCAGGCCAGTAAGCCGAGCGGGCCCCGTCCCCCCAATAGTACACCGCCTGGCACACTGACCCTGCAGAATAGGCAGTCAGCATGGCCGTAAGCACACAAAAAAGGTTAACCAACGGAAGCAGGCAGCGCACCGGGGAAAAACCAGGCAACAGGCTGTTAACCCTAGCCTGGAGACTGCGGACGAGACAGGCGCCAGAGGGGACAGCTGAACACAGCCGCCCCGGCGGAAGGAGCGTAAGCTGGCGGTGTTGCATGACCAAGCCTCCATTTAACAACCCCCACCCAGAGGGGTCGAGGCAGAGAAGGCTGACACGATTGGCAGACGTCATGAACGTGCAGGGGCACCCTCAACCGGTGAACCCGGGAGTTGACACTGCTCCAACACACCAGGGAATCAACCACCTCGGTGTTACCCAATGCGGTGGTTGTTCCTATAACCCCTCAAGAAAAAACTCCAAAACACACCTGCGGGTATACACCGGCTATACCGCAGTACAAGTGTTTCAGTTTCCAAAAAGGGTTAACCCAGGCCTACGGGTCGCAAACATCACTTCGGACCGGGCCTGGCGGTACGGGAAGCACAGGGTCACCAGAGGAGGCCAAAAAACCACCCCCACAGGCCCCTCTTCGCCATGCGTGAGAGAGGAGCGAAAAACAATGGAGAACCAGCCCCTAAGCACACCGTACCTGGTATTCCCCGGCGGTCTCCCAACCAAGTACTAACCAGGACCAACCTGTGTAGCGGCCGAGATCCGACGAGATCGAGCGCGTACAGAATGGCATGGCTGTAAGCCATGACGACAGTGCTGAGTAAAAACATACCCAACCAGGGTCTCCATAGCGCTTAACCCTGTGACACCCAGACCGACCTGGCATTTTTCCCCCTGAAAAAAGCCCAAGTCCCTCAGGGTACCAGAACAGCAGATCTGCATCCCCGGCGGACAACGGGTTCAACTGATCTGGACCAGCGTGACCAGAACCAGTCCCGTGCCCTAACCACGCCGACATGCCTACTCCAGGAGAAGGGCAGATATGCGTGTTGATCTTAACATGAAAAGAAGGCGCCACCCAGACGTCGGGACGAACCGCGCCTGGTGGCCCACCCCAAGGGCGTGAGACCCCACTACATATGTTCAGATCCATCCCGTCATCATCCCCCAGACATGAACGAGGATCCGTCGACAACCCACCCAGGTCATGGGATGTGGTCGCCGGAAGAGGAAAAACCCCCATCTCAGTTGCTTTATAAAAACGCTGTTTCAACCACAAGCAACTAAGGCGTGCCAGTCAATCGCCTGTTTACAGCGAGCTAGCACTATACGTGCGTCGGGACACACCCCCATCAATGAACAGGCTATTTAGACCTGTCATTGAATCCCCAAGGCGCCCAGGGGAACGACAAGAGGGGTGTGACACTCCCTAACTCCAACACTTCTGGAATAGAAAGAAGGAAGCATCAACAGTATGTATCCCAGTCTACACAGCCGGGGTAAAAAATGTTCACATTTTTACATCCCACCACCCTCCCATAGGAAAGAGACGGGGATCCCCAGAGAGACTTCCCACGCGAGCTGTACAGATTGAAAAGAATATATTGCACCTTGAGCCATGTAAAAAACTGGTTTTAGGGCCTCCGGGGAAGAGGCACCGAACCCATACACACTCAATAAACGAATTGAATCGAATATACATACAATAGAAAAGGACCCTTCTAGAGGGTCCACTCATTTTGACAATCTGAGGAGGAAGGCTCTGTACTCTGATGGAGGCTTCCTCACATGGATCACATGGAAGAAGGAGTCCGAACTCACAGAAGGCCTGAGTAGGCGCTTGGTGAGGAGGAGCCCTGACCACCCCCCCTGAAAACAGATCCATCACATGGACCTGAACAGCACACGGAAGTCCTACCAACAGAGACGCGCACGGTGACGTACTCTATGGCGGGGGAATTCCTGCGGTGCACACGCCCAATATACCAGGCCGTGGGACCAGGAACTCCCTCCCCCCCCCCCCCCCCCCCCCCCCGTAACGTGCCGAACCGCCACGTGACGGGAACCTTGAAGGACAGGGGGTGTACCCCTGACCGACAGAACAATGGGGAGAGGAAAGGTTACCAGTTCACCCCTTTACGACCCCACACCCATGATACGACGTAACGACAAAAAGAGAATATGACACAGTCATAGTCAGCTCTATGAAGCGTTTCACAGCTCCACACAGCACACGAGCTAACCTGCTATCTGATTTTTACTAAGGAAAAACACAGAATAGAGAGGGCTCTAAGAACCCCGGTCCAACATACACATGTGCTTCTGTGGCCAGTACAACCCAGTTGTAGGTCACATGACACACACAACCCATCATCATCACAATGAGAGAATACATCATTCTTGATTAGTATCGACCACAGGCCTTGCTAAGCACACATGACAGCAACCAAACCAATTTCCCTTTAGGAAATAAGTTTCTCCAGCAGATTTAGCACAACCTCAGCAATCAAGCTGAGAGTTACATCGTATCCCTACCACACAAAAGACACAATTAATGCACAACATGTCTGATAGGAGGTGATAAAGTCCCCAGGGAACCGGGGGGGGAAAAACACAATCCTCCTATTTTACCCTCAATACGGCCAGTTAAAACAGGAAAACCTGTTAATGTGTGAACTCACTGTCCATTGTCATTACAGTCTGAGAAAGAACATTCTTTTACTCACTCGTCACCAAGCATAGCTTCATAGGTTAGTTGCCTTAGTAGTGAGTACACGGTACACATAAACACCATGATGTTTCTCACACAACAACCAGATCAATACATCACGACCTGCACGGAGAAGCTACTGCCAGTGACAAAAACAGCTCACACACAACCCGCAACGTATCTCAAATGCATTGCAACAACACACGTTTTGGGAAAAAACACTGTCATTCACAATACATTTAGCAAGGTAAAACCAGAAGACGTGTTATGAGGGTCTGGCCAACCCCGTACCTGCCCGGAACGCAGATCAGCGAAGTGCAGTCACAAGCCACCGTAGAACACAGCCCTCTTTGTTGACGCAATCCCCGTCTAGGCTCAGGCAGGGTTGACGAACATCCCCTGTCAAGGATGACGTCGTGGTCAAGAGTGTAAAACATGTTAAAAATCAAAGCACGTTCAACAGAATAGCATCAAGCTAACGGCTGCTCCAACCGTTCGGGTGCTATCGCTTCCGCTCGCGAGACGCCGATCTACGACGCACGCGATCAGGAGCGAGCTCCCGGCGGCGCGCGAGAAGTCAAGCTACCCCGCGCCAGGCCACCGACCGGCTAACCGTAAGCTATGAACATGTAAACAATGACATAACACTCACCCAGACAGGCCGCCGTTCTGAACCCTCCTCACTTTTTAAGAGAAAAGAGAAAACAAGACGTCAACACCGCTTCACAACGGTGACATTAACACGTCCGGCGGAATCAGCACAGTACCAACTGGCCTGTATAGCTGACTTTGAACATGAATCTGCCGCTATCGCACATTACATGCACATATCCCCTCGTGAAGGAATACTCTCATTTGGATATGAAAGATGGGGTCTTAACACGGTGACAGAGAGAATCCACTCGTCCAGAACACACAGGGATCACCAGTGTCAATGGTCGCGGCCCACTAGTTAAAACTATAATGGTCGCCAGACCAAGGCCTTCTGTCGCCTAGACGGCTAAACAAAGGACCCTAGCCTGGGGCCGGTTTCCATAAACTTTGTCTAGTAGCCCCCATAGCACTAACAGACAAGTGGAGCCCGCCAGCAAACACTACTCACCCAACCTGGAACGCACCGCTCCTCACAACAGCGGCATGTCCGACAGTTCAGCTGTGGCCTGACAGGTTTCACCCCAACAAACACAGCAAGGAACTGCAGTTGAGAAGCATGCAGCGGCGTGCTCCCAATACGAAAACCGGTGGAGGGTTTGTAGAATGATCATCATCTTCTAGACACTCCAGTACGAAGACAATATCGCCGTATTTTCTCGAAAATAGTGAGAGAGAAAATAAAGATATGATGTCAACGTATCCTTGTTTCCCAAGCTGTTCCTAATCCAATTTCTTCCATCATGGTGTCAAGTGTGGGGATCTACCGAGGCACCTCTTCCTTGTGGTGAAAGCGAGAAGGAGGAGAGCAGGTGACCACACACCTGCTTATGAAGGTAAGCTGATGAGGGGTGTGGTCAGACTAATACTGGTATTAGAGGTACATTTGTGGTTTATTCAGTACGCGTGCACGTACGCGAGATAGTGCAGAAGGCGATGCCAAGCTAAGCCACTAACGATACAGAACTCTGGACATGTGCATATGGGCAACAAGGTGCGAGATGAGGGTATGTATGCCCTCCCAGTTATATTTGCCCTACAATAAATAGTTACAATATATAATCTAATAATCCAATAATCTAAATCTAATCTAATATATAGTAAAACTTTTTTCTAAACGAAATGCTAAAGATATGCAATATATAACCTAATAATCCAATAATCTAAATCTAATATATATTTAAAAAAAAATTATGATAAAGAAATACAAAAATATTACTCAAATGTTTTTTAGTTGAACATAATTCATAATTATATATAGTGATGTGGTGCCCTCTAGTGGTTGTAATTGTGCTCTAACCTTTTGAAGCTGTGGAAATGACTTCTTTCTTCTGCTAAATCATAGAACCTTAGAAACAAATGTTGCATACACATTGCCAAGGTTCCCCTTTTAACATTAGATCAGTTTTCTGTGATGAATCAGATTCCCCATAACTGTATTCTGCCTTGTGTTGATTGGTGACGTGACCCTAACTAACACACTTTTCTCTCTAATATGTAGATTCCACCACCAGCGATTCAGTTAAGTCAAAGGTAAGTTCCTGTTAGCTCTTCTAGTGATACTTTGCACTTTGGACTAAGCATGGAGTCCAGGTTTCATCCTGGAAAACAGTAGGATAGTTGTTGCTAAGTGTGTTTACTTGCATGTTACTATTCCAGATGAAAACTGGTATAATAATAATAATAATAATAATAATAATAATAATAATAATAATAATAATAATAATAATAATAATTATTATATAGCACCTTTCATACATGGAGTGCTTCACAGCAAATAACATAAAATGAACATAGGCATAAGATTTGCATACAGTTGACAGAATAAAAGCAATGCATGAAGTGCAGACTTAAGAATAGGTATACAATACAATAGAAGTAGTGCAATGTAGAAAGTACAGACATAAGAATAGGCATTAAATAAGTACAATAAGTACAGTGTTGCTAATTCCAATTATTATATATTATTCCCAACAAAAAATATTCCAATTAAGGGAATTGGGGAAAAGGTGTTTATATGTGCATCTTTACATCCCGACCATGTATATCTAAGTAAACAGAACATTGGGCCTCATTCAACAATACTCTCTTATTATTTTTCTTATATTCTTGCTTACCTGTCTGTTAAGAGAACAATAAGAAAAGCCACCGCCACATTCATCAAGCCGTTCTCAAAGTCCAAATCTGTTCTTACCCAGGTTTTTGGAATGGTGAATCCCACTCATTCTAAACTGGATGCGCGTTCTCGCGCAAGTCATTTGCATACAGAGACACGCCTCGCGGGCTCATTATAATACGAGAGTATTCAAGCGCTGGAGCGCTTTGCGATGGATCAAAATTAGATAGTATTGTCATCATACAGCACCTATAGCTATATAGTGGAATATACTGTATTAATATAGTAATATAATAGTAGTTGGCTAGTTGCGCGCTTCTGGCCACCTCCCGCAGTGTACGCATACACACGTACTGTATACAGTACGTGCAAAATGAATCATTCCAGCAAAGTACTGTAGGCTTTGTCAATAAATGTCATTATGAATTGAAAATGGGGGACCCTGATGTAAACAAGACAAACGTCTTTCTCTGGTCTGCCTCCCCATAACAATTGTGTGTATTGAGCTGTACTGTATTGTACCCATTCTGCAATCTGTTAATAAAATCTTCAATCAATCAATGGCCTGGGCGGCCAGAGCATAACTGTTCTAACAGCAATATATAATCCATTTCAGACAGAACGCACGCAATACGTTATAATAATAATTATTATTATTGAAGTCGTATTTGGGGGCAATTAACCGGTAAGAGTGCTCTCGACCACTCTTATAATTTGTTCTTGCCTGAGAAAAAAGCAACAATAAGAAAACGTTGCTGAATCCCAGGTAAGAACAAAGTAAGAGGAAATGCTAGTTAAGAACGAAATCTGTTCTTATATCGCTTCATGCATGAGGCCCATTGTGAGTATTAAGATAAGATAAGATATTCCTTTATTGATCCCCTTGGGGGAAATTCAGGCATCATAGCAGCATGGGGGAGGGGGGGTACAGGTAGTAAAAAAAGCAGTGTAAACAATATAACAAATCAATATAATTAACTCTGGACATGTGCATATGGGCAACAAGGTGCGAGATGAGGGTATGTATGCCCTCTCAGTTATATTTGCCCTACAATAATAGTTCAACAATATATAATCTAATAATCTAAATCTAATAATAAAAAAAAGAATGATAAAAAAAAAAAAATACCTATCCATGGATCCGCACCCTGGGGCTCATGATGTACCCGACACTGATCTGGCTCCTTTCAGATTCCCTTGGGCTCCAAGAAGGACCTGAGCGCCCGGGACTTCCTCCCCAAGTCCATCATCTCCGCTGTGACCCGCAAGCGTAAGAAATGCCCCCCCAGCCCCCGGCCCCCGGGCAGCGGCACCGACGAGGACTCGGAGCACGAGCCGGTCAAAACCAGCAACTACGGGGGAGCGGCGGGAGAGGGAGAGGAGAAGGAAGGGAGGGAGGAGAAGGAGAAGGAGGGGGCGGTGGTGGGAGGAGGATGTACCGCTCTGACAAATGAAAATGAGCAAGAAGAAAAAGGGAAGGAGGCCAGAGAGACTCTAGAGGGGAAGCAGTCGTCTTATAAAGAGGAGGAGGAGGGAAAGGAAGGAGGGAAGGAAGAAGGGGTTGATGGGAAGGATTCGGAAAGGGACAGCGGGCGGCGCGAGAGGTTGAACTCCCCCAGATCGGCCCCGCGTCCCCGGCCCCATAGTTTCCTCTACTCTCACTACCAGCCACCAGCCAGCCTCGGTGGTGCCTACCGAAGACCCCCGCACGGGCCCGGTCATCCCCTGCACCCGCAGCCCCACGGCCTGGCCAAAGCCCGCTCCATGGTCGCCCCCTCCTGGCTCTCCCCTACTAGACTGCCCAACCCCTGCCACGCCTCCAGTCACCTGCAGGTGGCCACGCAACAACACCCCCAGTGGAACCAGCCGCCACCGCCGGTCCACTACAGGAAGACCAGGGGAGGGAGAGCCAGGACCGTGTCCATGAACCTGGACCTCGAGCTGGGCGACGGGGGGGACAGATTCAGGGGGTGGATGGGGGAGAGGGTAGAGGTGATCCGAGTCATAGAAGGGGCTCCGAGCAGCCATTTAGGGGTTCCTCAGGGCTCCTTTACCACCCCCATAATGATTCAGCAGGGATTGCGGATAGATCAAGTGCCACTCCCTTGTCTCGCTCACGAGGCTCCCTCCCCCTCGTCCTTGGCGTGGGCGGATCGAGGGGGCGGCGTCACCCTCAGGAGATCAGCCCTGGACCCGCAGGACAAGAGGAGAGCCTGGCGCCGCCACACGGTCATAGTGTAACCCTCCCGGTGTGCCCTCGACGCAGTCGCCCTTTATTGACACAGGATGTCTCAAACTATCGCCGGGTTCAAAGCCTAATGCCAAACGGGGGTCTTGGTCTCGCAGTGTGTGCCATTTCCTTGTCCCTTTTTATTGGTACTGATGTAAGCGAACACATTGAATGACTGTTAGCGACGGTAGATATAAGGAAAGAGAACGGGAGAGGAAGCTGCGTCAAACATTTACCTCACGGGATGAGCCGCCGCTGCCATTACATCTAACTGCCAGACTTTGCGAGCCGACACCAGCGTTCTTGTAGACTTAATCGTATGCCTCCCGGCCCTTTTTGAAGAGCTCTTCCAAAGCCTATTGCATCATGGGTCCACACAGGGAACTTCAGGAAACACTCTCTCCGGACAACTTAACTCGCCATGTTGGGGCGAAATGGGATGTGAAAAACTGCATGGGGGGCGGGTCATTGACATATCAAAAAGAAATGATGCAACGCTTACGTATTTAACACAAACCCCTATTGTACCTTCCGGTGTGTGTGGGAGGATGGCTCCGACACGCCTCACTTCAGTCCTCAGTCGCAGGCGGAACGAAGCGTCTGAAGCAGCTATTTCAACTCATGCCAAGTAATTTTTTTGACAGTCGGGGGGGCCATTGTACCATATCAGCATGGAGTTATGCGGGGGGGGGGGGGGGGGGGGGGGGCAAGACTAGATTTAAAAACGTGAACCAAGCACTTAACGGGGGCCAGGAGAGAGAGGCTCCACTTAGTAGTGTTAGTATTACAGATAGTATTGTGGTGGGCGGGAGGAGCCGCTGGAAACAAATTGTGGTTTAATTGTGGAAGAATAACTTCCTTAAATAAAAAAAAAAAACTTAATTAAATCTTACCTGAGGGTTTATTCTTTTCTTAGTTTTTCTTTTTATATTTCGTTCCTTTCTTGTTCCGGATAGATTTTTTAACCATAAGTTTATGAACATTTCGACATGGATGTGAACCAGACTGTACTATACTGCCAACCCATGTCCTCCTCCCCTACTCCCACCTCTGATCATATCCTGGACTCCGTTCAGCCTGTCCGTCCGTCTGTCTGTCTGTCTACGTGTGCGTGGGTGATTGTGCGTGGACCAATTTTGTAACAGTTGTACAAAGCCTTGTTAAGTTAACCTGTGTATATATTATACATAATATATTAAATTATTTGTTTTGAAACTTGAGTCGCGTGATCTTCTTTCCTCCTGAACCGGGGCTGTATACCGAATGTCTCGTCTTTTTACATTCGAAGCTTCTATTGGAGTTTTCGAATGAAGCTTTCGAATGTCTGTCGTCATATTTTATGACGTGATCATAATTTTTTTTTTTTTTTTAATCCTCAAACTAAATCCTCAATTTGAATAAAGTGATTAATCCGATAATTTTTTTTTTTTTTTTATTAAATAAACTTTTTAATATAACTCGTCAGTTTCATCAACATAAATAATCCAATAAGGGTACGGTTGGTACGAAAAGTGATGGTGACGTCTTGATGGAGCGCCAAGCGGATGCAGATGTTTTATTTAAAAAATGTTGACGAGTCAGATACTATCAGGCAGGCACGTGCACACATAGAGGCCAAGGGGTGCTTGAGCACCTGCCTTTTTGAGCCTCATCAAAAAAGTGCCCTTTTTGATTTTTGATTTTTTTTTTTTACCGTTACGCATATAGACTGCCCTTCCAACTGAAAAATGTCAGGATAGAATCAAAATATTAGGTAAAGAGAGAGAGATGCCCCATATTCCATTGCAGTTTGCACGGCCTCCTCACCGTGCCTCTCCGCGGACCTATTTTATGCATAGCGTGGGTGGTGGTGATGATGATGATAGAAACCGCTGTGGCGCATACAGTTGAATGCTGGTATTACACTCATTGAGGGACACGAAGAAGTCAAGTCCGATGGGATTTGGGAATCTCAAATACAAATCGGGATTGGAATAAAAAATGCATTTATATTAAACACTACAGAATATACAGCACTTCTTGGGGTCTGTAGAGTAAGCACTTATTCCCTCCCAGCTGAACATTTATGGAGATGTATGGGCCTTTTAAGTCAGTGATAAAAGTGTCTTTCAAGGATAAGTGAGCTCCTGCACTGATTATTATAGTTCAATATTCAATATTTGATCACCAAAACCCCCCAAAAAGCATAAAAATGGGGCCCCCCGCTACGCGCGCTCGGTTAATATATACACACAAGTGTAGTGCCCTTTTCAGCCTTTGAGCACCTGCCCCTCTAAAGTCCTGTGCACGTCCCTGATAGACATATTAGTAGGTAGTAGTATACGGATAGTAACATAGTACATAGTAGTAAGGTACTAGTAAAAGACAGTTATTTATATATATATATTATATTGTAGAAATCGTTGGAATAGAGAAACGCACAATTTCTATCAGTTGACAACACAAAGCCGTGTGTCATTTATTTCGCAGTAGCACAAGTGACAGCTGTCAGAACTATGTCGGGCTAGCTTCTGACAGCTCGTATAACATTTATCAATGAAACCCCACACAGGGCGTCTCCTCTCAGCCCAACCCCAAAACCAACCTCCTTAAAGTGACAGTGCCCCATCAACACATCAAAACAATACCATGGGCTGTGGTCTCGACTCCCGAAGAGTCAGCATTGCCTTGGCTCGGGCTGATCGCTATACTAACTCGTTTGGCTGAGTTAGGGGGAGGGGAGCCGTGGGTGGGTCCTGGGCGTTGTGGACAGCGACCCCTACAGTTCGGTCGGGGCGCCTGCTCAGCAAGGGTAGGATCTGGAGAGAGGTAGTGCGACCTTCCACACGTTACACTCTCCCGGTGAGAATCTGCGCGGCCAGGCTGGCTGCCAGCTGGCTGCACATGCGTCGGAGGAAAGCATGTTACAGTCTCCGGCCTCTCGGACCAACAGTAGGGGTTAAGTGCGCAACAACCAGGAAGGGGGTTGGGAATTGGCAAAACGACTAACAGTGGGATGGGAGAAAAATCGGAAAAAAGAAGGAGGGGGAAAAAGATAATCAAAAAAACAATACCATGGGGAATTATGTCTCTATAGAACCCACTACAATATAAATATTATATTTATTAAGAAGGTTATTTATTTATTTGCATTTCAGATATTGATTGAAGGGGTGTGTTTCTATATGGGTGACATGTCCCCATACACAGGGCATTCGCATGCAGTCACCAGGTCTCCACCCAATCCAATGCCTATATGGGAGATTTCCGACGACCTGTTAAGACGGCACTCTCTTACGCCACAACGCCAAAACACCAAAAGAGCATCAAATCACTGACCTCTAGGACAATCATTCAGGTCATAGTACCAGTTAGATTAGATTACATTGAAATGTATTGTCATCATACAGCATAAGTATATTACAATGAAAATAGGTGGGGCATCCAACCCGAGTGCAAATGTAACAGTAAAGTGCAATAGTAATATTAATATAGTGATTAAGCTGGGTATAAGATATATACATTTGTTCTACTGAGTATAATGCTAATCACATGTATGTACAGAGTTGTAATATATTTAAATGTTTCAAAAATGTTCTTATGTACCGCAGTTGCTATTGCATGCACATATTTGTGTTTTATTACACGTATATGTACATACATACCAACTATTCGCCTGTTTTATTCCCCACCCATCCATAGTAACACTATTATCACCGACATCCAAGAAGGGGGATCCCCCTTTGAACGGCCCTTCTAAGGTTTCTCTCCTCCACATC
This sequence comes from Notolepis coatsorum, assembly GCF_963971535.1. Classification (NCBI taxonomy): domain Eukaryota; kingdom Metazoa; phylum Chordata; class Actinopteri; order Aulopiformes; family Paralepididae; genus Notolepis; species Notolepis coatsorum. The sequence goes on along the minus strand of NC_140179.1, from coordinate 5,430,443 downwards.
GCCTGTGGTGCTTTTTTCCTATTGCTAGGTTTTTCCTTACCTTTGCTAGGGTATGTCTGGGAGTGTTGCATTTATTACTTTACATTTATTTTGGATTTCATGGTGGGTTTTTTTGTTCTTGATTTATTGGGATGTTTCTTCTTGAATAGTTTAAAGAAGACTTGTCCGGCCCATGGGGACATTAACTTGTGATTTCGGGCTTCACAAATCAATTTGATTTGATTTAATATGCATTTATATGTCCAGTGATGCAGGTATAAAGACACTATGGTCAGGCACTCTACTACTGGCCCCTGAGCAGCTAACACTGGAGCGGTTAAAGCTGAGGTGCCTTGCTCAAGGGCACAGCGAGCAGGCACGTGCACACATAGAGCCCAATGGGTGCACAAGCACCTGCCCTTTTGTGCCTCATAAAAAAGTGCCCTTTTTATGCCAATTATTTTTACCGTATTTAATTTTTTACCTCCATATAGAGAGAGTGATCTGCAATCTGCTTGGGTTGGGGGTGCAATTCCTAACAGGCTCAACCATATGGATAAAAGTTCCCATATTATGTGCATTACACAAACTAAAAACAGATATTACATTACACAAACTAAAAACAGATATTACATTACACAAACTAAAAACAGATATTACATTACATTACACAAACTAAAAACTGATATTGTCTGAATTACTAGAAGAAAGAAATGCACCACCTTTGGCTGATAGTAATTTATTAATTTCTTAGGATTTCTTTTGGTCTAGTAAATGTTTAAGGTTCTTAGATGGATCCCCTGCTGCTTCCTCCTCCTCTTCCACTTCCTCCTCCTCCTCTTCCTCATCTTCCTCCTCCTACTCTTCCTCATCTTCCTCCTCCTCTTCCGCCTCCTCCTCCTCCTACTAATTTACATTTACATTTAGTCATTTAGCTAATGCTTTTATCCAAAGCGACTTACAAGTTCTGTACGACAAGCCATCAGGAAGGGCACAACTCTATCAGCTGAGCAACAATGTTCATCAAAGTGTTGAGTGCTACAGTGTAGGTTAGTTTATTAGGACAAGTGCATGACAGTATGGTTAGTTAGGGTTAGATTTTTTATTTTTTTTTATTTTATTATTTTTTTATTCAGATAATGGTTGAAGAAGTGCGTCTTTAGTCGACGGCGAAAGATTGGACGTGTTTCGGCTGTCCTAACTGGGGTGGGTAGTTCATTCCACCATTGTGGGGCAAGGACTGAGAATAGGCGACTTCTCTTTGATGACCCTCCCGGAGCTTGGATAGGAGTAGGTCTGAGGCGGCCAGAAGATGCAGAGCGTAGAGGTCTTGAGGGTGTGTAGTTAGAGACCATTGACCGGAGGTAGGCGGGAGCGGTTCCCTTTGCCGCACGGTATGCCAGGTCGAGGGCCTTGAAGCGAATTCGTGCAGCAATGGGGAGCCAGTGCAGGTCCCTAAGAAGTGGGGTGACATGGGCCGACTTTGGTAGGTTTGAGATCAGGCGGGCCGCTGCGTTCTGAATGAGTTGAAGAGGCTTAGTGGCAGTGGCCGGGAGGCCAGCGAGCAGTGCGTTGCAGTAGTCGAGGCGGGAGATGACTGTTGATTGGATGAGGAGTTGGGTGGCTTCTTTTGTCAGGAAGGGGCGGATGCTTCTGACGTTGCTCAGGAGGAATCGGCAGGTTCTGGTTGTCGCTGCGATGTGAGTAGAGAAGTTCAACTGGTCGTCGAGGACAACACCAAGGTTAATGCCCGGATAATCACCAGAACCCCTGTCATCAGTCACATCACCCTCGTCCTACGCCAACTACACTGGCTTCCCATTAAACATCGCATAGACTACAAGATCCTCCTCCATACATTCAAGGCCATTCACAACCTCGCCCCTCCATACCTGTCCGACCTTCTTCACATCAACATTCCCACCCGGTCCCTCAGGTCTGCCTCCTCCATCAACCTGACCGTCCCCCCAGCCCGCCTGTCCACCATGGGGTCAAGAGCCTTCAGCTGCTCTGCCCCCCGCCTCTGGAACTCCCTCCCCCCCGACATCAGGAACATTGACTCCATCATTCCATTTAAAACCCACCTCAAAACCCACCTGTTTAGGCAGGCGTATGTCTGATTTTATTTTGTCTGATTTTATATTTTTATTTTATATTTTAATGGATTGTGATTGAGAATTTAACTGTTTTTAAATTGTTGTACGGCGACCTTGAGTGCCTTGAAAGGCGCCTTATAAATAGAATGCATTATTATTATTATTAAGGTTCTTGGCGGTCGGGGACGCGGTCACAGCTGCATTCTCGACTGTGATGGAAAGGTCGGCCAGGGGGGAGGATTTGGCCGGCAGGTGGAGCAATTCTGTTTTGCTTAGGTTCAGTTTGAGGTGGTTGGTCGTCATCCAGGCGGAGATGTCGGACAGACAGGCTCTTCCTCATCTTCCTCCTCCTCCTCCTACTCTTCCTCCTTCTCCTCCTCTCCTCCTCCTAATCCTCCTCCTCTTCCACATATTCCTCCTCCTCCTCCTCCTCTTCCTCCTCCTCCTCCTGCTCCTACTCTTCCTCATCTTCTTCCTCCTCCTCCTCCTCCTGTTCCTGCTCCTACTCTTCCTCATCTTCCTCCTCCTCCTCCTCCTCATCCTCCTCCTCCTCATCCTCCTCCACCTCCTGCTCCTCCTCCTCCTCCTGCTCCTCCTCCTCCTCATCCTCCTCCACCTCCTGCTCCTCCTCCTGCTCCTCCTCCTCCTGCTCCTCCTCCCCCTCCTCCTCCAGGGGTCACTGCAGGGGTCACTGCCTCCTCCTCCTCTTCCTTTCTCCTCCTCCTCCTCCTCCACGGGGAGCAGCGTACTGGCTCATATTAAATGGCAGGCCATGCATTACGCAGCAGCTTAGGGCACCGCGCTGGGTCTTCATGTCCTCGGCTACAGTCCACCTGTCGCTGCTCTGGTCGTAGCGTTCCACGTTGGAGCCATTGGAGTTGCCTCCGACCACGAAGAGCAGGTCGTCCAGCACCGCGATGCCAAAGAAGCAGCGGGGGGTGATCATGTCGGGCAGGGCGCTCCAGGAGTCAGTCAAGGGGCTGTAGGCCTCCGCGCTACGCAGGACGTTTCTACCATCCCACCCTCCCACCTGAGGACAGGACACATGAGAGGAATGTTTTAGTGTGTGGCTCAGGCAGGCAGGCAGGCAGGCAGACACTGTATTAATCCACTTAGGGAAATGAGGGCATCACAGAAGCATTGCAAGTCAAATGATACATATCTATAGAAATATCTAGTATAAAGCATTTGTCTCCGTGTGCACCTACCACATAGACTTGTCCTCCGTATGCAGCGACTCCCACTCCATAACGCCTGCTGCTCAAGGGGGCGATCAGTGTCCACTGGTCGGTGTCTGGGCTGTAGCACTCAGCTGTGAGCAGACACTCCGCCTCGTTGAAGCCACCACAGATGTAAACCTGTAATAAGAAAGAATATTCTAATTTAGTTTATATATTCCATTTGATTTCATTCTACTTTAATTGTCTGTTAATGTTGATGCACCAAAGGACCCAGACGCGTGAATACTTTCGGCAGCCAACATGTCCTTCCGCGTTGCTCTGATTGGCCGAGCGCGCGCATGAGCCGCGACTAAGAGGCAGGAATACTAAACTCCGCTTAACGCAATTTATACAAATGGAAGTATTGATTACGCCGTAACGAATCATTAAAAAAATATACCGTTAACTGGAATATGTTGTGCCTTTACAAATATGTTGGATTATGTAATTGGTTTGTCATGACAAACCAATAAAAAATCGCGATTTACCCGGTGGCTACAACAACAAACAGTAACTACATGCATCATTGTTGGGGCTAATCTAAAGGACTAGACATGGACACGTTAAACTAACCTAAAGTTAGTTGTTCACCAACAATCTACAGACACAAACAAACACAGAACCGGACTGTTATATTAAATTAATTGATTGCTGTTTAACACGTCCGTGTCTAAAGGACTGGACACGGACGCGTTAAACAGCAATCAATTAATTTAATACAACAGTCCTTGGTGAACAACTAACTTTAGGTTAGTTTAACGCGTCCGTGTCCAGTCCTTTAGATTAGCCCCACCGTTCATTGTAAACAATGATGCATGTAGGTACTGTGTGTTGTTGTAGCCACCGGGTAAATCGCGATTTTTTATTACATAATCCAACATATGTGTAAAGGCATAACATATTCCAGTTAACGGTATATTTTTTTAATGATTCGTTACGGCGTAATCAATACTTCCATTTGTATAAATTGCGTTAAGGGGAGCTTAGTATTCCTGCCTCTGAGGAGCTTGTCGCAGCTCATGCGCATGCACGCGCTCGGCCAATCAGAGCAACGCGGAAGGGCATGTTGGCTGCCGAAAGTATTCACGCGACCCAGACACATCTTTTGTATGTGCAAGCTTACTTGGCAATAAAGACATTTATGATTTCTGATCTAACGTTCCTTGTGTTCATCTAGCACCCTGTGTCCCTCAGTTCAACCCACCTTGCCCTGGAGGGCTGCTGCCCCTGCGTCGCTCCTGCGCTCCAGCATGGGTGAGATCACTGTCCACTGGTTGGTTTCAGGCTCGTAGCGCTCTGCAGTGTTCAGTACCACGTGTCCGTCCCACCCTCCCATGGCGTAGATACAGCCGTCCAACGCGACCACGCTGAGCTCACAGCGGCGTGAGTGCATGGGAGCCACCTGCAGCCAGCTGCGAGTGACAGGGTTGAACCTGCGCAGACTGCTGAGATGCTGTACGCCGTTTCTGCCGCCGACGCAGTAGACCAGACCGTCGAGATAAGCGGTGCCGTGGCTCCACCGGGGACTCTCCCCCTCAACGCTCACGTCCATCCATCCACCGGCTCGGATGTTGTAAGCCTCCATGCCACCCCGGCCTCCGATGGCCAATAGGACCTCCTGGGGCCGGCGTGGGCGGCTCAGGGGATTCGGGAGCCTGTCGGAGCCAGGGGGGTTCAGGACGCTGAGGATGAGGGCCCTGCAGTCGTGGCTGTCCCTCACCACAGGGTTGTTCTGGACGTTGTTCAGCAAGTAGTCAGGCCTCATCAAGCCCATGCGAACCTGGGAAGAGACAAGCAGACAGCGGGTACAACTTAGACATCTGTTGTAGACGGTTTCTGTTGCTAGGGAACAGTTTGGACCCAAATGTTTGAGAACCACTGTACTAGGGAACCTAGTGTTGTTTTAATGTAATGCACACTAATACAATTAGTTACCTTGGGCAGCAGCAAAGGGATGTGTGTTTTACGCTCCTCACGGGAGTGGTCGATCCAACGGAGGACGGCCTCGAACACCGTCTCCTCGCTCTTCACGTTCAGGTCATCCCTCTCGATGATGTCCACCAGTTGCTGCAGGGACAGCTCCACAAACTCCTGTGAGACGTGCAACATCTCCTCAAAGTGGCACACAATGAAGAGATGGGCCTTGCGCCTCAGGTCAGGGCAGCAGTAGATGTCCACGAACCTCCAGATGCCGACACAGTTTTCCAGAGACAGCTGGCCCTCTAGGAAGTCAGAGCACGCTCCTACTATACCAGTGACGCGAAGCTGGTCTGCAGCCACCAGAAGCTCTTCCACGTTCTCTGCTGTCACCAGCACAAAGTGTGTGTAGGAGTACTCTATGATGAGCTGCATCATACCCGGGGACACCCCAGGGATAGTGTAGACTGGTTTCTCTGAGTCGCTCCAGCGAGTGAAGAGGGCTCTGTGGGACGCAGAGTATAGAGATATCTGATGAGTAAACAGTAAGCAACATTCTGTCCTGTGTAGTAATCAGAGCATGTGAGCGGAGCGGAGCGGTGGATTTTGAAGTGAGCGTGGAGTGGGTTTTAAAATGGGTCCGAGCGACTCTGGAGCGAGAGCTCTCCTCCGCTCCGAGCCGCTCAGTGCACACGATCACACAGAAACTGATGTAATATACATGTAGTACAATGCCAAAGCAATAGGTGGCGATGTACAAACATGAAGGCCATTTTCAACCAATGAGAAGGGTGAACCGTCACTACACATCCTGCTAAGTCCAAAGTAGAATCCGCCATCTTTAAATCACCTCGGGACCTCGGGCGAACGCAACTTTTAGTTAGTTGAATGGATAAACGTTATTTAACATTGCAGAATGGGTACAATACAATACGGCTCAATACAAACAGTTGTTAAGGGGCCCAGGGGGTGCAGAGTCACCAACACAATGTACCACCAAGAGCGGAGTTTAGTCTCACAAAAAGCGAGAGACTAAAGCTGACGCTGTTGTTGTTAGCTTACATGCTAACGTGAATGGGATCTGCCATAGCATTGCGGCTAGGCTAGCTACCATAGCATAGTACAGCTAGTTGAATGGATAAACGTTATTTAACATTGCAGAATGGGTACAAGACAATACGGTTCAATACAAACAATTGTTAAGGGGCCCAGGGGGTGCAGACTGTTGTAGTTTGGTCAAATCAAGCTAATTTACATCATGCTCCAAAAATATTCTGATGAGCGGGCTGTGGAGCGGGGAGCGCTTGATGCGCAAATGAAGGTGAGCGGTGAGCGACTTGGGGGGGGGGGGCAACATGAGCGAATGAGAGCGGAACCAGACGTCTACAGCGAGGAGCGGATTTCTCGGCCGCTCACATGCTCTGGTAGTAATTAGGGCTGACCCCTATTAGTCGAATAGTCGACTAATCGGTCGAAAGGAGCCGTAGTCGACTGCCAACCTCTTAGAAGCGTGGCTAACGCTAATGGCACGCACACCAGAGGCCAACTGCCTAAGAAAACAGGCACAGAGGCACTGAAAGAGGATTTCACCCATCTAATGAACACACTAGACTAGACAAATATCAAGATGTATCCATCAGTGGACCAATTGCATGCTTTTGCAGAGGACAAGAAGCCTTCAGTCGACTCCTTCAGACATTAAGCACCCCCCACAGCCCAAATGGAATGATACAAAAATATATATATATTATATACTTTTTTTATATATATATATACTTTTTTTTATATATATATATATATATATATATATATATATATATATATATATATATATATAGTCGACTAATAGTCGACTAATGGAAAATTTTGGCCAATCATAGACTATCCAAATCCTTAGTCGGGGACAGCCCTAGTAGTAATATATTTTCACTGTAGAAGTATAAGCACAGTATAAGTGAAGAGCGCTATATAAATCCAATCCATCATTATTATTATTATTATTAAGTATAGTATCTGTTTACAGTAGAATTACAGTATAGTATCTGTTTACAGTATAAGTACAGTATAGAATCTGTTTACAGTAGAAGTGCAGTATAGTATATTTTTACAGTAGAAGTACAGTATAGTATCTTTTTACAGTAGAAGTACAGTATAGTATCGGTTTACAGTAAATGTACAGTATGGTATCTGTTTACTAACCAAGCTAACCTGAACCAAGCTAACCTGAACCAAGCTAAACTTACCTGAAATAGTCACTGCAGTCACACAGGAGGGCCTTGTGGGCATTCAACTCAGTGCTGTTGACTTTAATAACCACATCACAGAACCTTCCCTCCAGAGGCAGCTCATTAAGGATTGTACAGGACATTGTTTCCTTTTCCATGTGGGGATTTTAAATTGTATCTACAGAATATATTCAAGCTTACAAACAAGTAGCCGGAAACAACAAGTGATATCTTCACTTGGTCTTCTGAGATCTGAGAGCTTCTGAGAGAATTGTTGAATAATACTGTACACAAATGTTCTAGAATGGTCTATTATCACATCATAATGTGACATCACAAATGTTCTAGAATGTTTGATTATGACATCATACTGTGACATCACAAATGTTCTAGAATGTTTGATTATGACTAGAGGTGGGCATAGATTAATTTTTTTAATCTAGATTAATCTATCTGCAATCCTGGATTTAACCAATGGCTCAAAAAAAAAAGAAACCTGCCGAAGGCATTCAAAATATGTGTGTTCTACCCAAATAATGACCAGAAGTAAGTCCTTACTTTTTCTTTCCTCCTTATGTTTCTCAGGCCAGGTGGCCCATTACACCATGAGCCCATCTCCCATTTCCAAAATGCATTACAGACTGTTTGAAAAAGCTGTTTTGCTATGATAATTGGTAATGAAATATCAAAATAATGTTCAATAAGATGTCCTTGTGTTTAATAAGTTGTTTTATTCAGAAGTTAACACAAATAAATAATATTACCAGTACAGTACAGTATCTAGCAAACTCAGGAGCAAAACAGAAAGAAGCATTTCAAACTTGAACTATGGAGTTGCTCAGTGGCCAATGGTGTCAACTGTGGTTGTACTGGGCAGCTCCCAGGTGTGAATGGAACTGTGTGAATGTGAAGCAGGGCGTTCCTGAAAAAGAGCATCTGTGCTCAGCGAACCTACCCTGGGTAAATAAAGGTACAAAAATAAATAATGAATTAATTAAATTATCGCGCAATACTAGTATCGCGTTAACGCAGCACGTTACCGCCGTTAGCGGCCCAGCTCTAATTATGACATACTGTGACATCACAAATGTTCTAGAATGTTTGATTATGACATCATACTGTGACATCACAAATGTTCTAGAATGTTTGATTATGATACCATACTGTGACATCACAAATGTTCTAGAATGTTTGATTATGACATCATACTGTGGCATCACAAATGTTCTAGAATGTTTGATTATGACATCATACTGTGACATCACAAATGTTCTAGAATGTTTGATTATGACATCATACTGTGACATCACAAATGTTCTAGAATTTTTGATTATGATACCATACTGTGACATCACAAATGTTCTAGAATGTTTGATTATGACATCATACTGTGACATCACAAATGTTCTAGAATGTTTGATTATGACATCATACTGTGACATCACAAATGTTCTAGAATGTTTGATTATGACATCATACTGTGACATCACAACGGAACATGTTTGAGTTCCATTTGAATAATATAAATAATTTGTTGACCTTAACCCTTTCTCTGCCGATGACGTGTTAAGACGTCATTCCTCGTCATGTGTAATCTGCCAATGACGTTTTACAGCGTCTTTGAGATCAATATTTCAAATTTCTGTCATGGTATTCATATTTCACACACGGATCCTTGACTGGCGCTGTAGGACTCCGCTCAACTCTCCAACGCTTCAATGCCCCCACCTGGTGGCCGATAACCGGATGTTGATAATTGTGACGCCGGTGTGTCTCCCTATTCCCTCCGGCCACTCACTATCGCTCGCGGGACTCCATCTTGATACACTGGATATCGATCCGTTGCCATAACTCAATAAACATTATTTGGACGTATATAGTATTATACAACCTGGAAATGGATCGCATAGATCAACATCCCATAATAGCGATCTTTTTGCTCCACGCTCATCACCCAACGGTAAGAGGGTGAGTTTCAGCGTTTTTGATTATTATTATCCATACAAACTGTTCTGATCTATATATCACCCATACTACATGAATCATTTAACGTCGGTCATTGCATTATAAACGACCCCCCCCCCCCCCCCCGGTCACCAGCAGATGAGTCATGACGTTTAGGACATTGTACAATTGAAATTTTTTATCTGCCGTCAATCGCTATCAAACTGCATTTGATGATCTAATATATGCATAAATGGCTATAACTCACGTTCTATGAAATACAGCAGAAAATGATAAAAACATATTTATACTCTACAGTATTTTTGTATGAATGAAAAAGGAAAACGTTCCTACATCCTGAACGATAGATAATTGATGTTGAATGGGCCATAGTAATGTCAATTTAGCAATACAATTTAAAAAGTTATAGCCCTGCAAAGAAGGTGAACATCTCCATAGACAAATAGTGCTGGCAGAGAGGCTACAAGGATGAGAATAAGCTCCGGCAGATAAAGGGTTAAAAAAGAACAAATAAAATGATACAAAAAACTACATAAAACAATGATACAAATTATAATAAAATATTTAAGTAAAATGTATAGAAATAAAGAAAAATAAGACAATGAAAAAGATAATAATTCATTTAAAAGCTATTTTAAAAAGGTAAGCTTTGAGCAGTGCCAACCGAGTCTGCTGTCCTAACAGACTTGGGGTCTGTAGGGTAAGCACTTATTCCCTCCACCCTGAACATTTATGGAGATGTATGGGCCTTTTAAGTCAGTGATAAGTGTCTTTCAAGGATAAGTGAGTTCCTGCACTGATTATTATAGTTCAATATTCAATATTTGATCACCAAAACCCCCCAAAAAGCATAAAAAGGCCCCTCCCCGCCCAAAAAGGGCCCCCAAAAATAGCACAGGCCCAGTGCCCTTTTCAGCCTTTGAGCACCTGCCCCTCTAAAGTCCTGTGCACGTCCCTGCTATAATAGTATAATACTATAGCCTAATCTTTATCTGCAACTGTGAAGAAAAACCCCATTGGTTTAAACAGAATGAATACACAAAAAAAATCATTTAATTTTTTTTTTATATTCAAATGTTGATTTAGAATGTCAACGTTATGAATGAAGCTTCAAACTATTGGGTACAGCCCCAATCTGTTCATATTCAATTATTACACACGGACGTCACAAAGCTCAGGGTTTCCTTTTTATTTCAGCACATGCTTCATTATATCACACAGTTGTTCATAATACAGCAATTAACTCAAACAGTTATCGCTCAACCTTCGTTGACGTGTAGAATTGTACATCGCTACAATTATGTACGATATAAACTCATAACGTACAATTTATAAACACTGTCCATTCATAACCTGTTATCACAGTTGCAGTCTATACACACGAAGGCCCCAGTCGTTTAAATTAGGGATGTGCATGACTGACCAATCATTTTCACCCCCCCCCCCCCCCCAAAAAAAACAAAACACAAAATTGTTCAGTTAAAATGTTCAGTTTCAGTTATTCTTTTTAATATAATGGATCATTAAAATCAAAGGGTATTGCACATAAATAGGCACTTCAGATAATCCTTCAGAATGTTGATCGTCTCAGCTGACAAATCTAAATGACACCATTCACCATCGTAGCCTATAATAATTGCATTGGCCTATCAACCGGTTTTAATAAACAAACAGAAACAGTGCATCTTTTAGATCAATTAGGCTATGAAAATTAGGCTGCCTCTAAATATAAAAATGTATTAAATAAGAATTATAAAAAAATTTATTCATTATTTTTTAAATAATATATATATATTTTTCGACTCAGACATGAAAATCGAATGTGGAACGACTATTAGAAAGGTTCGAACTCATCCCTAGCCCCTTTCGGTACTGTAGTGTATAGGTCACACCAACATCGTTGGACGAGCTAAAGCTCTTATGATTCTACAGTCCCTTATATGTTTATTGGAAGATCTCACAATTAAGTGTCGTACAAGTGTCGCAGAGAATTAAAAAAGTTGCACAAGGGTTTATGACAGACAGACGCTAGGGTTTGAAAGCTTGCCGTTGCTAATAAACATTTGAAATAATTTTAATAAACTTGTCAACTTCAGCTAACACTGCTTTTCTTAGGGGCCGAGTGCATCAGACCAGCAGGGGCCGATAGGGACCGCTGTGATTGCTGGGCGCACCAACCATGTAAAAAATGTAGAAGAAGACATGCAGCCATTTTGAAAAAAAAGCTGTCGTAGCTGAAGTTGACATGTTTATTAAAATGATTTAAAATGTTTATTAGCAACGCAGAGCTTTCAAACCCTAGAGTCTGTCCGAAACCCTCGTGCAACTGTGAGTAGTACCTTTGAAAATTCTCTGCAACACTTGTACGACAAGCGTTTTGTTTTGTTTTCTTTTAACCCTTTGGGACTGTCCAGCTGGCGAGACAGCCGACATTAACACTTTTAAAGGCTGCAGCCGGCTCAATTATACATCTAGAGCGCAATAGTGGCATCATATGAAACTAGAAATCCTGAGGAATCCATAGATACAGAACCATGTAGGGCTGACCTCGATTAGTCGAATAGTCGACTAATCGATCGAAAGGAGCCGTAGTCAACTGCCAACCTCTTAGTCGAATGCAAAAAAAATCTATATATATATATTATTTCTTTGGATCATTCTTTCCAAAAGCAAAGAGGTCTAGAAGCGTGGCTAACGCTAAGGGCGGGCATACCAGCGAGCCTAAGAAAACAGGCACAGAAAGAGGATTTCACCCGTCTAATGAACACACTATACTAGACAAATATCAAGATGTATCCATCAGTGGACCAATTGCATGCTTTCGCAGAGAACAAGAAGCCTTCAGTCGACTCCTTCAGACATTAAGCACCCCCCACAGCCCAAATGGAATGATACAAAAATATAATAATGTATATATATAATCTTTTTTTTGCATTCAGGGGGGTAAGTCGACTATCAGATGCATCACTGCCAATTTTTGGCCAATCAAAGTCGACTATACAAATCCTTAGTCAGGGACAGGCCTAATAGATACAGAACCATGTCATGCTAGCTTACCTGTAAAGGGGATGAATGTTGCTCCAAAGCTAAAGCAACATTTTTACGAGAGGAATTGGCAACGTCCATTTTCAAAGGGGTCCCTTGACCTCAAGGTATCTGAATCACAGCCTCAGTGGAACCACAAAAGTCCCCTTTACAGCCATGCCACATTTATACTCTTCTATCCATCTATAGACTTGGGATTGTCTTGGTAAAAACGTGTAAAAACACTGTAGTATAATAGTGTACTAATATCCGATTCCTGACCTCAAAAGGACAATCGCACTCATTTGCATAATCAACTTAAATAATTGTTGACGACCATTCGTTTGCGTTAGCAAGCGAGACAAAGAGATCCTGGAACCCGAGCTTCAGAACACAGAGACGTGTCCTCATCTCTTCAAGCGTGTCGAGGCCTCCTCTCCATGCACAGTCAGGGTGAAACAAGTCCCTTCTCCTATGGCATTAGAAAGGAAAGCTCCTTCCGTTTCTAAATCCTACCCGATTGGAATGACCAATCGACCAAAAACCTGCGTTTTAGTGTTTGAGATATTGAAAAGTAGAAATTGTTAGCGATATTAGTGGAAGTCAATGGGGTTGTTGGCATGTTTCTGAAAAATCACATATAGCACCTTCCAAACTAGTTCTCATTATCACCAACTACAGTATGTCTAGGCGGTTTAGCTTGGTTTGACCTTTCAGAGACGTGCAAATGGACCCCACTGTCTTCCACTAACAAATGCTGCTCCCAATATCTATATAATTTCTTTTTATAATAATTAAAAATAAAATAAAAACTTCTTAAAAGGGTCCTTCAACATACGGTTAGGCAGAGTAATAATCCTTCCTCTTATACAACAACAAAGCCAACGTCTTTCCTTCATGGGTTGCTACGGGCGGCACGTCTACATTCCTTGGTCTGTGAACTTCACGACGAGATGCGTCCTTTCCTCCGGCCCCTCCGGAGCAGAGCCACCAGACCCTGGGCCACCAGGGGCCACAGCAGCAGCAGCAGCACGGTCCGATCCAACGCGCCAAAGGGCCACCACTTCACCTGAGGAGAAACAAAGACAGTGATGTACTGAGACATAGTGATGTACTGAGACACAAGTAGTGTAGAGCGGTTTCCCCCGAAGCCTGTTTTTGGGCTTCGAACTTCGTCAGGGTTTTTCGAACGGACGTTCAAACCTTCGTTTCTAATAATAATAAAAAAAAATTAAATCCATAAATATCCTCAAACTAAATCCTCAATTTGAATAAAGTGATTCATCTGATTAAATTAGTCTTTTCTTTTTTTAAATCAACTTTCTCAATAGAACTCATCAGTTTTAATAATATAATATTAGTGTAGCCTAATCTTTATCTGCAACTGTGAAGAAAAATCCCATTGGTTTAAATATAATGAATAGTCACAAGGAAGGATGACATTACATACCCGGGTTCCATCCTAGAGGCAAATCTCTCCTGTGACAAAATGTCATCCAATGTAATCAAAAAAGTCAACCAACGAACTAGATTCTTGTACCGGATCTCCTCTCTGGTCAACAAGAATACCCTGAAGACTCTGGCAGGGGCACTCATTCAAGGATACTACGACTATGCTTGCACCTCATGGTACCAAAGCACCTCAAAGGCGCTAAAAACTAAATTACAAACATCACAAAACAAACTGGTCAGACTACTGCTTGACCTGACTCCTAGAACCCACCTCACCCCTGCCCACTTTTGAAAACCTAGGATGGCTTAGAGTAGACGACAGAGTACAGCAACTTGCAATGGGCCTGGTCTACAAGATACACTACACCACTAAGGTACCCATGTACATGTCAAAATACTTCCCAAAGGTCAGTGAATACCACGATCACAACACCAGAGGGAGCTCCACAAATCATGTTAAACCCAGATTCGGCTCAAACAATTATGCCACATCAATGTGGAACGCCCTACCCACAGCTGTAAAGGAATGTGAATCACTACCCACTTTCAAAACCACTCTCAAAGAGCACCTACGGGAGACTGCAATTCGAAACTGGCCCCTGTAAATGTCCTAACCCCCCCCCCCCCCCCACACACACACAATAGGGAGGTGTAGTCTGACGTCACTTTGGACCGCCCGCGCGCTCCACCCGTTTAGGGATTTATTATTGGGAAAATGAATGATCGGCTATTGTAATAATTATGCCTCATGAACCTTGGGCAAGATTTCCATTTTTGCACAAAATGAGTTCCCTTCCATCACTAACATTATTGTTTAAGCCTTTTTGGTTGAAATAAAATTTGATGTAATTATTTTACGATTAATTGCTAATATTATCATGTTGAGCTATAGATTGTGGATGAATACGCACAGAAAGGTACACCATGCAAATGTTCATGCTTTATTTGTTTTAAAAGAGACAATTTAGAAATGGGCAATGAGGTGCGGCCGGGTAGCGCAGCGGACTAAGCGTCTGTCTACCACCACAGAGACAATGGGATCGAATCCAGCTGTGGTGCTTCCGGCTGTCCATACTAACACAATTGGCAGTGTTAGCGGGTGGGAAACCCAGCGAGGGTGGGTCCTGGTCGTTGTAAACAGCGACTCCTACAGTTCGATCGGGGCGCCTGCACAGCAAGGGAAGGATCTAGGAGAGGTAGTGTGATCCTCCTTCCACACGTTACACTCTCCCAGTGAGAGTCCGCGCTGCCAGGTGAAAAGAAGCGGTGGGCTGGGTACACATGTGTCGAAGGAAGCATGCGATAGTCTCCGCCCTCCCGGACCGACGGTAGGGGGTAGAGTGCGCAACGACCAGGAAGGGGATTGGGAATTGGCATAACGACTAACATTGGGATGTGTTGTGAAGGATCAGATTAAACCGAATATATATATTTATTTATGGATATATATTTAATAGTATTTGTATATCGTTTGATATCCCCTGTATATTCCTTGTACATATACACTGAATATCCCTTTAGTCTACTAACAGCCCATAATAGTTTCATTCTACCATTGGACAAGAACCTGGCGCCAGCAGCCAAGCCCCTTGGTTCAAGTTCAATCGTGCCGACGAACATGTCGTTACAAGCCCGGTTCCGCGTAGGAATACGTCTGGCGAAATACGAATGGTACTATTTGTTCACAGCGCATATATATATATGGTGCAAGTAAAGTAGAACTTTCTTTTAGTCTTTTAGTCCATTAGTCCTTTACCCTCCAACCTAGTAACAGACGTGAAGCCTCACCCACGACGCACGTGTGGTGCAGTATGGCCTACTTGGCCTCAGAATAGGCATTGAGACATTGTGTGGATTAATAGTTGAATTGTCATAGTTTGGCACTATACCGTCGAGTGGGACGTATTTCTATTAAGTTAATAATAGTCTATTATGTATGGTGCATCGTTCGGTTAGAGTTATAAAGTGAGCAGTACCCCCATCGTTCCTGGCGTTATCTGGAGTCTTAACCAGGCTGGGCAGACCACGTGTGGTGCTTGCATCCGAGGAGCTCTGGGCCAGGACGAGTGGACCTGTACATTGGATTACTTCACCCGGACGACGTCGAGCCCTACACGGCTTGGATTATCTACGTGCTTTGGGTGCTTTGATTATGCCATGGATAACGGCCAACACTGCTGAGTGTTGGAACTACCCCCCCGAGAGGAGTCCAGGTGAGACGGCGCTCTACCCCGAGTGAGGTCGCCTCACGTCTCTTCGTTGTGGACCGGCAGCGACCGTCTACAAGAGGGCCCAGCTGTATTCATCTGCGGACCGAGGTTCTGTGGGCACCGTGTTCAGCACTCTGAATTCTCCCAAGAAATCGTCGGCCAGATGGGATATCGCCAGCGGCTCTCCTAACCCCCCCCCCCTACTGTCTTACAACCAGCGGGACCCCCCTTTAGTGTATCCAGCTATAATCATTTAAGTACCATCGCTATAGTTCCCTAAAGAACCAGGTTGTATACTTGCTCCCTGCGTAACCAGAGATTGGACATTCAATGTTGATTTGCCTACGAATACTCATTTGCCTTACAAGTGCATTCAAATCATAAATGTCATTAAGTGAACGTTGTATATACCCTTTGCTATATAAAATATTCGATTTATACATTTGTGTGGACTTCGTTTCATCAGGTGGGCAAGTGTTCATCATATCTATATCATGTACTGGATGGCCAGAAGTTAAAGTACAAGCGGTGGTGGTTTGGTGATACCATACTTATCAATACAGTCAGGGAATTGTACCCCTCAGTTACAGGATGGGAGAAAAATTGAAAAAAGGAGGAAAAAAGATAATTCAAAAAATAAATGGGCAATGAGGAAATACATTGCGATTTCAAGCGAGGTGGACCGGCCGGAAACAACAATGACGTAACCACTACACCTCCCTATACACGCTTACCTAGGATTTGACTTGATCCAACAACAAAGCAGTCGGGGCAATGGCAAGCCGAAAACGGTCGCAAGTGTTGTCACACTTTACAAAAGCTAGATGCAGACAACGCTCGCTGCAATATTATATATATATTAACAAATTGTTCTAAATAAATAATAATAATAAATTATTTGAAGTTTGGAATTATTTTATACAAGTGAGGTAGGTAGATTAAATTTTTAGATACTAAAGTACCAAAAAAACGTACCGTTGGGTACCAGTATCGATTCACAGGTACCGGTATCGGTTCAAATGTGAACGGTACCCAACCCTATCGACCACTATACCTAAGTGTAAGAGCTGAGGTGGCTCATAAGGTTTTTGTTGGCAGGAGAAAATCACACACACATTAGTCCATCACAGCGGCTTACCCTTAACAGTCTCTTTAACTCATTGGGCGCCAAAAGCGAATAATAGTGTTTCGTCGCCAACACTTGAGCACCAAAAACTAGATATCGTTTTTAGTTCCTTCTGATCTTTTTCCTTTGATCCCCGTTCTAAACACTCACTCGGAGCTGCCTGGGTCTCCCTGGCACAGCTGCCTACGTTGGAATTGCAATGAAGATTTAATCCCGCCAGGTGGCAGTATCGCCTGCCTTTTGAACTGGGGATATCAGTAGTCTTCCAGTACCGAGTTACCTCCGGCTGCTTCCCCCTCAAAAGTGAATCAGGACATAGCAATCGGTGGAAGATTTAGTGCCTCAGACCTATTCTTTCCCGTATGGTAGCCATGCCCAATATACACGAGTAATTGCGATCGCGATGGGACGACTGGGATTTATTCATTCTGGAGTACCTTCTGACTGAGGTAAGGTCTATCTTAGGTAACCCGTTGGTATTTTTTTTACCTAAAACATGCTTCTGTACCGATCAGTGTCGTATTTTACCGGACCTAAAACAAGCTTTTGGTAACAATCGCAGTTTCGAGTTAAAAACAACCCCCCCCCCCCCCCCCCCCCCCCCATGATGATTTTGTGAAGACACATATTTATATGGTATATACCTTTGATTTGGAAGTATTTCGAGTTTCAGGCGATCAACCCGATCGATTTGGGCATAATGCATATAACGCGTCATATCTCGCGATCTTTGAAAAAATACTGGATCATTTTGGAAAGGGGCGATGTTTAGCATGGAATAGCGCACAAACTACAGTATGTAGAAATTAACTGGTTAGTCAGTGTTGGACTATGAACAATGCCTGTCAAATGAGCCATACTATTGTCGCCATAGCTATAATATAGAACACACGATGGGTCCGCAAACATCGCTAAAATAGTCAATAACGCTGGCGCCATTGAGTAGAGATGGGAAAACAGCGTGGCGGTCAATGAGTTAAAGGGGACATATTCAAAGAGCTGATGAGGGAAATCAGCAGGGAAAATGTCAGGCGATGTACTCACTGAAAACTTCACACTCACACGCCTAGTACAAATAGCCTGAAGAAAAACTGTAAATTACAGGGCTGTGAGGTCATGGAATAACCTTCCAAGTAACATTCGTTCCATCAGTGGAAAGGCATGTTTTAAGAAACAACTCAGAATCTACCTACATTCTTTAGTCTAAATAGAATGAACATGAGTCTTATTTTCTGTCTTTGAATAAAAAAAAAATCTATAACCAATGAAATAGATTTTTATCTTTTTGTTATTAGGATTATGGATTGCTTGATTATGTATGCGTTTGTTTTATGTATGTCTGTCCCCAGGAAGACTAGCTCAACGTCAAGGCATCCAGCTAATGGGGATCCTTTTTTTCTTTTACTTTTACTGATATTGCAATTTTATATCCCACTCCATTCATTTCATAGACTCCCAGGGCTGGTGACAGGAGTAGCTAGAGTTCCACATCTCCATGTAGGTCATATAAAACAATATCAAATATAAAAAATTGACTGCAATTTATGGAGAGATTCTATCCAATGCCTCACATTCACCCATTCAGTCACACCGACGGCAGAGGCGACCATGCAAGGTGCCAACCTGCTCATCAGGAGCAGTTAGGAGTTAAGTGTCTTTACAGTGTTAACGGCTGCTTTAACACACGGTAAGGCCGACTAATAATCCTTCCGCAATGTCCTTCATGGATTGCTATGGGCGGCGCGTAGGTCTACATTCCTTGGTCTGTGAACTTCACGAAGAGATGCTATTTCTCTCACAAGCAGGCCTGGGCTGGGACTCCACCATATGAATGGAGTGGGACGTAAAAACAGCTAATACCAGTAAAAGTAGAGGAGGCTTATTTGAGGAAAGGATGCAACCTTGAAGTGAACGGGCACCTCTGCATCCACAACCCCTCATTGAGTCAAGTCCGACCAATATATGGTGAAGAAGTGAGTAAGATGAATTGAACCCTTGAATCTGTGGAATAAGTTTGTGTTGAAACTACAGTAAATCCAATGAAATTGTTTATCTCCCCACATCTCTTAATTTCCTCGTATTGAACAGTGTTCCTGGTGGCTGCAGCTAATTGATGAATCAAAGCAGATTCATTGCTTGTGTGTGTGTCCCCTTGTGACATCACCAAGGGCAATACTTCTGAACAGCTTGTTTAGGCTCGTTAATCTGAAGACTTCAATCACTGGGCCAAATCACAAGGAGTGCCTATATGACCCCCCCCCCCCCTAACATTTCACACTGCCCATTTTCCACAATATGTCCCCTTTAACCCTTTCACTGCCACACTACAGAAGGTTAACCCTTTACTATCACACTACCGACGGTTAACCGGCTGTTGTGTGGCAGAGAAAGGGTTAACCTTCTGTGTATTGTCGCAGTGCAAGGGTTAACCGTTTGGTAGTGCGGCAGTGGGCGGCCGGGTAGTGCAGCGGACTACGCGCCTGTCTACCACCGCAGAGACAGTGGGATCGAATCCGGCTGTGGTACCTCCGGCTTGGCCGACCGTCCATACTGACACAATTGGCAGTGTTAGCGGGTGGGAAAGCCGGTGGGGTGGGTCCTGGTCGTTGTAAACAGCGACTCCTACAGTTCGGTTGGGGCACCTGCACAGCAAGGGAAGGATCTAAGAGAGGTAGTGTGACCTTCCACACGTTACACTCTCCCAGTGAGAGTCCGTGCTGCCAGGTGAAAAGAAGCGGTGGGCTGGCTACACATGTGGGGGGAGGGAATAATACAAAAAAAAGTGCGGCAGTGAAAGGATTAACTCTTTAGTATGAAGGGAAGACGCAGACTGTGCCGCCTGGTAACAGGAGCGTCAGCTGGGATGTGGTTTCTGTAGCATCAACATCATTCAAGTCAATAGGAATAAATGCCACAAAAAAACATTTCCATCCAACAACAAGCAACATGTCTGAATAGCCAGCGCTTGATGGACAGATGATGCAACATCTGGTCACATTCGCTCACCTCTCGCTCCGAGGCAGCAGCTGCACATCGCAGACACGGTCTCCGGTCTTCACTCCCAGTCTGTCGAGCACAACACAAATATGTAACCTTTCAAATATGAAAATAAAAATAAAATGTGAGTGTTTTGTTGTTTTTTATTTTATTTTAAATGTTTTATATACATTTATTATTTGAACGGCTTAAGGCCATATCTGTACTTGATGTTTGTTTGTTGTTGCTTGCATATTTGAAATAAACTTTAATCAAATCAAACAGTACCGAGCTGACAGACGCACACTCCCCATCCTAATATCAAGCCCCGCCCTCTTTTCCCAATCCTCCAATCACAACTGTTTCTTCCCTCGGACAAACAAAGATTGACTGATTGATTCAACCAGTGCATTTACTGTATATGGTGATAATATTATTCAAATGTGGAGTTAAACGCATGTGAACGCATTCACAGTTTAGAAATACCTTGGATTATTAAGCTCATATCCTAACCAGGATAAACCTGAATATTATATTATATGCTATATTATATTATATTAGCCAGGATACTACTGATGCATGTGAACACATTGTGCCATTTCTGTTAAACAGTATAACTTCTTTTTTTACGCATCTCCTTGGCCTGCTTGCCAGCTAGAGCAAGCTAGAGCATCACACGCGAAGAGATGAGGAAAAGCAGTTGGAGCGCGCAAGACAGCGACTCGTCAGATGTTATTAAAACAAAAAATGTCTCGATTCAGAACAATTTGATCATGAATGAACAAAACATTGAATGCGAATGGTTGATTTTAATTTCAAGGACTTTTTAAGCACCTTGTTAATTTTTTTTGCTGTTTTCAAGGAATTCCAGGCCTCGACTTAAACACATTTTTTAATCAAGCACTTTAAGCACTTCAAGGACCTTGTGCGAACCCCGTTACCTGCGTAGCGACGAGCCTCTCCACCACCTCCAGCCTCTCCTCCACGCGCCTCATGTCCTCTCTGAGCCTCCGTAGCGCCAGAATGATCTGCTGCTGCACCTGGGTGTCCTGCTGCAGCCCCTTGGCTCCGCCCCCCTCCGAGCCGTCCCCTCCCCCACGTCCGGCTCCGCCCCCCACCTCCAGGTCGTCTCGGCCCGGCTGCCTGTCTGGGCCGCCCTGGGGAAGACCGCCTGGACAGGAGATAGCAGCCTTGTTAAAAATTTACCATTTTATTTTATCTTACCTAATTTCTATATTTTATCTTATTTATCGTACTACTACTACTTACTTATTGGAGACACACACACACACACCCTGCACCTTATCATGCACATACACTACACACAAGACACTTTCTGTAAATTACTATTATAGACTATTTTACTCATCTCATTTTATATTTTCAGTTACTACTACTACCTATTGTTACTATTCTTGTATTCATTGATGTTTCTTAATTGTGCACTGTTGAGTCTGAGCTCCAAACACAAGATTTTCATTACCTGCAATGCCCCCCTGTATTGTTGTGTATTTGACAAATAAAGAACTTGAACTTTACTTACTTATTAATAACTTTTTATTATACATTAAAAAAAGAAATGTACTTACTTTTTCTACTGTATGTAGCACACTCTCAGGGGCTCATACAGAAACAAGCATTTCATCATAAAGTATTCTGTATTTTATTATGACAAACAATAAACAACCTTGAAACCTATGGGATAATGAATATGAAATGCACACGGCTAGCTTACGTTCTCTCCGGCTGTGCTGCTTGGCGTCTCTCCCGGCGTCCAGGCTCCTCCTCGTGGGCGGACCCTTTCCTTGCTCCGCCCCCTCTCCGCCTCGGCCCGCCCCCTCTCCGCCTCGGCCCGCCCCCTCTCCCACCTGCGTTGCCTCGGGAACCGCCTCCGCGACGCGACGGGATCGGACCGCCGAGAATTCCGAATGCGCATGTCCGTTCTGGAGACCGTTGGACTTGTGCACTTCCACCTGTGAACGAGATTCCATTGTTTTAAGATGCTCCACATAAAAATGGTCTTTTGGAGGACGACGAAGTAAGTGATGAAGATCTTGGTGGCAATGTAAGTGATGAATACCTTGGTGTTAATGTAAGTGATGAATACCTTGGTGGCAATGTGAGTGATGAACACCTTGGTGGTAATGTAAGTGATGAATACCTTGGTGTTAATGTAAGTGATGAATACCTTGGTGTTAATGTAAGTGATGAATACCTTGGTGGCAATGTGAGTGATGAACACCTTGGTGGTAATGTAAGTGATGAATACCTTGGTGTTAATGTAAGTGATGAATACCTTGGTGTTAATGTAAGTGATGAATACCTTGGTGTTAATGTAAGTGATGAATACCTTGGAGTTAATGTAAGTGATGAATACCTTGGTGTTAATGTAAGTGATGAATACCTTGGTGCAATGTAAGTGATGAATACCTTGGTGTTAATGTAAGTGATGAATACCTTGGTGCAATGTAAGTGATGAATACCTTGGTGTTAATGTGAGTGATGAATACCTTGGTGTTAATGTAAGTGATGAATACCTTGGTGTTAATGTAAGTGATGAATACCTTGGTGTTAATGTGAGTGATGAATACCTTGGAGTTAATGTAAGTGATGAATACCTTGGTGTTAATGTAAGTGATGAATACCTTGGTGTTAATGTAAGTGATGAATACCTTGGTGTTAATGTAAGTGATGAATACCTTGGTGATGATGTAAGTGATGAATACCTTGGTGATGATGTAAGTGATGAATACCTTGGTGTTAATGTAAGTGATGAATACCTTGGTGTTAATGTAAGTGATGAATACCTTGGTGCAATGTAAGTGATGAATACCTTGGTGTTAATGTAAGTGATGAATACCTTGGTGCAATGTAAGTGATGAATACCTTGGTGTTAATGTGAGTGATGAATACCTTGGTGTTAATGTAAGTGATGAATACCTTGGTGTTAATGTAAGTGATGAATACCTTGGTGTTAATGTGAGTGATGAATACCTTGGAGTTAATGTAAGTGATGAATACCTTGGTGTTAATGTAAGTGATGAATACCTTGGTGTTAATGTAAGTGATGAATACCTTGGTGTTAATGTAAGTGATGAATACCTTGGTGATGATGTAAGTGATGAATACCTTGGTGATGATGTAAGTGATGAATACCTTGGTGTTAATGTAAGTGATGAATACCTTGGTGTTAATGTAAGTGATGAATACCTTGGTGTTAATGTAAGTGATGAACACCTTGGTGGTAATGTAAGTGATGAATACCTTGGTGACAATGTAAGTGATGAATACCTTGGTGTCAATGTAAGTGATGAATACCTTGGTGTTAATGCAAGTGATGAAGACCTTGGTGTTAATGTAAGTGATGAATACCTTGGTGACAATGTAAGTGATGAATACCTTGGTGGCGATGTAAGTGATGAATACCTTGGTGGCAATGTAAGTGATGAAGACCTTGGTGATGATGTAAGTGATGAATACCTTGGTGATGATGTAAGTGATGAATACCTTGGTGATGATGTAAGTGATGAATACCTTGGTGATGAATACCTTGGTGGCGTCCAGTTGCTCCAGTGAGTCGCAGAAGACCTCGCTCTCAGAGTCGCTCGTCAACACCAAGCCCTCAGTCACTACAGGGGACAGGAGAAACATGGGAGTACATTTAAATTGTTTTCATCTGACAAACTAATGTTCTAAAACATTCATTTTGGACATGCAAACTTTTTATTTAATAAAAAAACGTCTTTTTAATAAATGGTGAATTGATTCATCAATAGGTTTTTGGGGGGGGGGGGCAATACCTTTCTAAACGTTCTGTGATTGATGTATTCTTCTCTTCTAATGATTACTCTACATGAAAAGGTTGTCTGTAGCACCTTTAACCCCTTAAAGGGGAACTATTTTACAATTTCTTTCACTATTTGGGCACTTTTACACAATTCCTGTGAGTCTATGGAACACCTCTGTAATATATATATTTTTTTTATTCATCGTTTTGTATTTCTAATCAAGTCCTCAAAAACAGCATTTTTCTACCTCAAGATCTCGAGCCGTTTTGAGCCTGGGCTCCAGGTCCAGCCACTGTGTGGAGCTCATCTTCCATCTCAACATTAACATGCAGCGGTGTCTTTCTGACATCACAAATCATCACATTTTCAAATGACTCAGTTCAGTGAGGGTGAATATTGTGAGAGGAGAATTGGAAGAATGCGCCAATATGAGAATTTTGAGACATAGATCATATTAATATAAGTTCACATAGCTAGGAAACAATGCTAAACACTCAAAAAGGCCATTTATAAGATAGTTCCCCTTTAACACATCCAGTGCCGTTCAGCAGAGGGCGCTGTGGGCCGTGAGTGCCAGCGCTCTGTTCAATGGGGATAAATGCCGGTGTTTGCAGTGCTAAACCTATATTAAATATTATAGCTATGGATCTAATAACACGGTCGATCGTCAGTGAGTTTCTTCCGGTCAAACAGATAATTTTCTCATCCATACATTTCCGTTTTATACCGTGGTGAATATGAGTATAGTTTTAGAGTGATTCTGTGTAATCCCGGGAAACGATGCCAAACAGCGTTTTACTGCATTTCATTATAAATCGTGCCATTTCTCACCTGGATCAATAATCAATCTGAAATCAACGCTAGATTATCGGTATTATGTTTCATCATGCATGCAAGAAAGGGTGGGGGGGGGGTCGTTTTTCTATGCTTCGATCGCCACCAACGGGACACGGCCCACACACACACCGCAGACACACGCTCTGATCGCGGCAAAATAATTATCGGATCAACGCAAGATTGATAACATATAGCCCTTACCTCGTCTATGATGTACTGCAAAAAGAATAATCCAATTATCTGATCCCCATTCTAAATACTGATCACGATCGTGTGTCCAACGTAATCCAGCATTGAACATGAACGGGGGGAGGGGGGGGCGCGGGAACCCTTGTCGATGCCATCCCTATAAGCTCTCGTCTTGCCGGAGTATTTAGACCCTGCCTGCACGCCGCAGCTCGGCCCAGAAAACAAACCACATAGTTTCAAATAGAGTGCAATAGCAGCCGCAAGGAGTTAGGTGGCAGTATTAACCCATTCAGGACAGCCTGCACAAGGTGCCTCGATGGATTATGAATGGCAATAGCGAATAAAATAGATAACGACCCAGAAACGAGAATCTTCGTTTTTCGGCACTCAACCGCTGGGCCACAGAAACAAGAATTCTCGTGAACGGCAACCAAAAGGTTAAGCCTGACTGTACCGGGCCAAGATTGATTTCACGTCATAAATAGATTAATACTATGAATTATTAATGTATTAACACTTTGGATGCCCAACACGAGTTTCTCGTTTTTTTTTTATTAGCGATCTGAATTCATATTTCATCAACAGAGTCTACCGTTGGTAAATCAGCCACTCCAGGCACTCAGATGTGAAAAAAGCGCCCCCTATCGTCTCCCAGATGGTAATTCACCCTTTTGGATTGGACTCAATGAAAAGGCATGAGAAAAAAAGACCCGGACTCCACATTTGACTTCTCACGCATGTGACCGGAGTCGATCAGCTCATTCTGGACCCTCAGAGCAGCGGGGATTATGTGTTGTACAGTATACGCGGTGGATCAATAAAAGGATCGATTTTCGGAATGGCGATCGAGGAATTGGAATAATCTATTTGGATACCATCTGATCTCAGGTAAGGAATCTATTTTACCAGTATTAGGATAATCAGACCCGTTTTCACGGAGATATAAGCTTTTTCTTTTTTTTGTGATATGGCTGTTTGACTCTAAGAGCGATCAGGAACTGAGAGAATCTATTTTCAGCGTGCGGCACTAGCGTGCACACGTACACATATACTATCGATAATCTAGCGTTTATTTGAAAAAGATTCATAAATAGGCCGACAAATGACAACGTTCTAGAATATTACAGTACGGGGCGATTATCATGGAATCCTCTTTTTTCCGTGAAAACGAGGGGTTTTCTAAATGCTATGAAACGGAAATGAACCGATAAAAAAACAATCTGCTTCGACAATGTTGACTGGAAATAGGTCATTGATAATGCGACGGGCAGATTAGACACATAGCCATAATTTAAAACATAGATTAGGCGATATTAATGCTAACATTGAAGTGGATGTGGGCATTCAAGCACTAAATGTGCGCCCCCTGCTGGGCATTCAAAGTGTTAATGAATGTAGCATTTTCTTCTCAAATGTAGCCAAGAGTAAAGACCCTGACCCTATCAAAACATTAGTAAGGCCGTCAAAGTTAAGGCATTATTAACACTTTGAGTGCCAACGACGAGAGCTTTTTTTTTATTAGCGATTTGAATTCATATTTCATCAATCTAGCCTCACGTTAACCACTGCAAACTCTCTCCGAGCTCCATTGGGAAAATAACGCCCCCTATCGTCTCTCCCTGTGGTACTGCACCCCTTTGGATTAGACTGAATGAAACGATCGAATGGGGGGGAAAAAAATCCTGCTTCCACATTTTACTTCTCAGGCAAGTCACCCGAGACGATCGGATTCATTGTGGAGCCTCAGAACAGCGTGGAATCGGTGTTTCGACCACCCAGCGTTGGATCAATAAACGCGATCGATATTTGGAATGGTGATCAGGAATTGGAATAATCTTTTTGGAGAACATCTGATCTGAGGTAAGGAATCTATTTTACGAGTCTTAGGATAATCAGAGCTTTATCAACGTGTGCCCTATGTGTGTGTGTGCGCGTGTGCTGATCAGAAAATGAGATAAATCGATTTCAGCCCGCTTCTATAGCGTGCATAAGTACACATACTATCGATAATCTAGCGTTTATTTGAAAACGATTCATAAATAGGCCGAAAAATGACAACGTTTTTTGAATATTCCAGTAAAGGGCGTTTATCACAGAATCTTTATATTTTCCTGAAACTTTCAAAAAACAAGTTTTTCAAAATGGTATAAAACGGAAATGAACCGATTAACACATTGCCCGCCGGGGGTTATGCCCATCTCATGCCCCTCTCTGCCAGCGCTGTAAGCCTATGGAGATGTTTACCTTCTTTGCAGGGCTATAACTTAAATTTTTTTATTGATATATTGACATTACTATGGCCCATTCAACATCGATTATCTATCGTTCAGGATGTGGGAACGTTATACTTTTTCATTCATACATTGTTGTTTTAATACCTTCTAGAATATAAGTATGTTTTTAATTCCAAAAACGCTAGTTATAGGCCCAAACGCATTATATAGATCATCGATTGCCGTTTCCCCCCCCCCACACACACTACACCAAAAAACTCAAATGTATATGATCGGTATACATTATGCCTCATCATGTGGTTGGAAAGGTGGGGGGGGGGGGGTCGTTTATAATTCCCCGATCATCAGTAACTGCTTTATGTAGGTTGGGTGGATATATTGATCAGATGGTTTGCAAACAAGGAAATGCACAATCGGGTTGAAAATAACGTTATATTCCTCTTGAGACTGGCGGTGAAAGATCCCAATTATACGACGCCAATCGCCTAGGTCCATTTCCGGTTTGTATGGCGCAATAAACGCCGAAATCATATAGATTATTAAGCTTAGAAAGTGATCCATCATGTGCATAGTGTCTGTCGGGAGTCCCGTAACGAGATGCGACTGTCGGATGATTTTCATCGATGCACTGATGGCACATCCTGTCTGCGAGTGTAACTCGCCCGACCATCCACCAGGCGGCGGTATTGAGCCGTCGTTGCAGTCACATCTAAGGTCCAGCTGCAGGACCGGGGGTGGGTATATGAATTATGAATGCCATGGCGAAAACATTTAATATTGATCTCAAACGCTGTACAGCGATCCTGGCAGACAACGCATGGCGGCCAATAACGCTGGAAAGCGTTTCCGGCGCTGGATGCGTTAAAAAAACTATCCGTTTCGACAATGTTGACTGCAAACAAGTCATTGATAAGCGACGGCCAGATTATACACATAGCCATAATTTAAGATGTAGTTTATGCGTTTGCAAATATGAGAGCTCCATCATTGAAGTGGGCGCTGGCACGCAACGGGGGTTCTGGGGCACCCGACCTCCGGCACGGAAAGTGTTAACGCACAATTCTTTTGACGCCACTATTTTTTTTAACACAAGTCGTACATTTAAAAAAAAAATTTACTAGACTTCACTCAGGTGTAATATTGATTTAAGCATTACATCACGAGACAGAGTGGGTTATAGAAATTAGATCACGCCTATGGGTGGTTGTTAGGCCCGAGGCGAAGCCGAGGGTCGTTAGACCCCCCATAGGCGTGATCTAATTTCTTATTTTTTTTATTCACTTTTTCTCCTTATTTTCAATTTTTCTCCCATCCCAATTTCGTATCGCCAATTCTCCCCTTCAATTCTCCCCTCCCGTCTTGAACGTTGCTAGACTATGCCTCCCACTGGTCGGCTGTAGCGAGGATAGAAGCCTTGCATCACGTGTCCCCTCCGGTACATGAGGAGGCAGCCTGTCGCATCTTTTCACCAGACAGCGCAGACTCTGTGGCGAGGAGTACCGCGTGGGAGACTCACGCTGCCCCCGATACTTCCTGTCTCTGCTGTACAGGCGTCACCCAACCGACCGGTAGAAGTCGCTGTCCACAACGTCCAATCCCCACCCATCGACTTTCCACCCGTTACCTCTGCCAATTGAGATAGTATGACAAGAGATCTTGTATCTCAATGGGACTTCCTGGTTAAATAAAGGTTAAATAAAAAAAATTAAAATAAAATTACGACTGGCCCAAGCCGCAGGCAATGCTGACTCGGGGAGTCGAGACCGGAGTCTCTTGCATTGGTGACGAGCGCAATCTCCGCTACGCCACCATGGCGTGATCTAATTTCTATAACACACTCTGTTGTGTGATGTAATGCTTTTATACAATGGCCGAATTCATCCAACCTTATTGCTATACAATAAACACACATTAATTGAAGATTTATTGACAACCATCCGCAGAAAAAGTAGTTCCAAAAAAAAGAAAGAGAAGTTGCCTCCGTGTGGAAGCAGCTCGGAGGTGCGCTGTTTCAAGGCAAGAATGTAGTGAGCGTGGGTTATTGGTTTGATTGATTGCAAATTTTATTAATGTCCGCCTTGTTTCGAACTGGTTAAGAACTGTTAAGAACTGTTAAGAACTTCATTCTTAGATGCTTCTATAGAAAGTAGTTTTTTTTTTAACCTACTTTCTATAGAAGCAGCTGGGAGGTGCGCCGTTTTAAGTGAGCGTGGGTTATTGAATTGATTGAACATTTTATTAATGTCCGCCTCGTTTCAAACTGGTTAGGCTTAGGCCCTCTTTCGAAGTCGGTTATGCTTAGAGTTTATCTTTAGAGCAGGGCAATAGACCACCAGCCCTGATTCCAAACTCTAAGCATAACCGACTTCGAAAGAGGGCAACATCGAAAGAGGGCCTAAGCATAACCAGTTCGAAACAAGGCGGACATTAATAACATTTTCAATCAATCAATCATTCCAATAACACACGCTCACTTCATTCTTAGATGCTTCTATAGAAAGTAGGTTAAAAAAAAAAGAAAAGAACGAGAAGTTGCCTCCCTATAGGAGGCACATTTCTTTTTTGAACCTACTTTCTATAGAAGCAGCTGGGAGGTGCGCTGTTTTAAGTGAGCGTGGGTTATTGAATTGATTGAACATTTTATTAATGTCCGCCTTTTGAAAAAGGCGGAGCATTTTTCATTACAAAAAAGTAACTGTACTTACAGTAGATTTCATTCACGGCCTTTGCTGCCCCGTTACGGGCGCCTGTTGGTACTAAATCCAGATTGAACTCTCGTCATTGAACTCCGTCATTGGAAAGAGAAGATTTGGCCGATCTATAGATTTATGACTTGGCCATAATGAGGTAATTTATAGGCCCGATATTCTATATTCATATTTCAAATGGCATGTGTCCAGATGGCAAAATTCTGCACTGTATCTACAAAAAACCCTGTAAATCATCTGCCCTTTAGTCATTTGCTTAGATTTTCTGTACACTTGATCTCATGAAGTCAGTCATTGGTCAGTTGATCTCGTTAGTTGGTCTCGTCAGTAGGTCTCGTCAGTAGGTCTCTTCTGTCCTTGAAGACTCACTCTCTCCGAACTCCTTCATCCTCCACATCATCCAACAGTAGTACCAATAAAGCAGCATTGTGTCATTATGCATTGGAATTGCATGCCTTTTTATACCAACCCACGAACATGACATTATATGGAACATGTGTGAAGCTCAATGACATTCTATGAACCATGATTGATTGATTTTATTTATGATCAGTTTATATTGATAGTTAATCAATTATACACAGTGATTTACAAATAGCCTATTTTCATTTAGCCAGAAATGTGTGTACGCATTGGGTCAGAGCTTGCATGGAGGTAAGCACATTCTCCACCATTCTTGGTACAAGTTGATTTTTTTTTTATTATAAATTCCGTTGTTTGCTCAGCAGTGGCGTTCTCAGTCTCTTGTGCTACGAGAGCTTTCTAAATGAGGCCCCAGAGGAGGTGTCCTACCTCTGGTGCCCAGATCCAGCGTCTCAGGCAGGATGGTCTGTTCCTCTGAAGGAGCAGGCTCCTCTCCAGGGTCCCCTCCAGGCTCCCCAACCACCTCCTCCTCCTGGTCAGACTCCTCCTCGATGTCCTTAAAACCTAATAGTCGGATACAAGTTTTTCAGATTCAGATTCCTTTATTGTCACTTATTTCAGTACTTTTACGGCAAGAAGAGTGAAAATCGATTTATTGTGGTCCCTCGACTATACCAGCTTCCAATAATAAAATACAATAATTTTAGCATAGAATAAAATAAGATGAGTAAAATAAAGGGGGGCGTCAATGGGCTCTGTTGATGAGTCTGATGGCTTGGGGGAACAAACTGTTCTTCAGCTGGTTGGTTCTGGCTGTGTGGCTGCGGTAGCGCTTTCCAGACCACATCAGCTGGAACAGTCCATGGTTGGGGTGGTTTTAAGGTCCTTGATCATTTTTCTGGCTTCAAATCAAAAACGTGATTCCTTCACGTTTAGCTAAATATCTCAATAACTTTCACATACATGCTCCATACTAGAATACTGACATGTTTAATTGTTGCTTTTTATTAACACTTTGAGTGGCAAAAACGAGAAATCTCGTTATTTAATAGTTATTTTTTTTATCATCGATTTCCATTAATCTTTCATCAATCTAGCCTCACGTTACCATTGGGGATCTATCTGAGCTTGAACAGGGAAAATACCACCCCCTATCGTCTCTCCGGATGGTATTGCACCCATTGGATTGGACTGAATGAAATGGATGGGGGAATTTTTTTTTCCGGAATCCACATTTTACTTGTCAGGCATGTAACCGGAGACGATCCCATTCACTGCCGAGCCGCAGAACAGCGTGGAATATGTGTTTCCAGAACCCAGCGTTGGATCAATAAACACGATCGATATTTGGAATGGTGATCAGGAATTGGAATAATATTTTTGGAGAACATCTGATCTGAGGTAAGGAATCTATTTGACCAGTCTTGGGATAATAGTTTTTTTCACCTATATCTCAGCGTGTCCCATGTGTGTGTGTGTGCGTGTGTGTGTGCTGATCAGGAAATAAGATAAGCGATTTTTCAGCCCGCTTCTCTAGCGTGCATAAGTACACATATACTATTGATAATCTAGCGTTTATTTGAAATCTATTCATAAATAGGGCGAAAAATTACAACGTGTTTTGTGTATTCGACTAAAGCGCGATTCCTGCAGAATCACCTTTTTTTCTGGAAGTTTCCAAAAACGAACGTTTTTCAAAATGGTATAAAACGGAAATGTACCGATTAAAAAACAATCCGTTTAGACAATGTTGACTGCAAACAAGTCATTGATAAGCGACAGGCGTATTAGACACATAGCCATCATTTAAGATATAGTTTATGCGTTCGCAAATGTGCTCGCCCTCTCATTGAATAGAGCGCTGGCACTCAATCGCTAAATCGTGCGCCCCCTGCTGGCACTGAAAGTGTTAATGTTTTTGCTATATCTCTGATGGGTTTGTTTTGGTTTTGCTTGCTTCACTGATAGTGACAGCTCTTTGGACCTCATATTGAGAGTTGACAGCAACAGATTCCAAATGCAAATACCACACTTGTAATGAACTTTACTCTATACCCTTTATCTGTCGTTTGCTCAGCAGTGGCGTACTCAGGGCTAGATCCACAAAGAATGGATTGCACGGTGCTACATGCACCCTTACTTACAATCACCTGCACTGTGATTAATTGAATTAAAATTGTATTAACAGATCAGAATGGGTATAATACAGTACGGCTCAATACACACAATTGTTAAGGGGATGCAGACCAGAGAAAGACTTTCGTCATGTTTACATCAGGGTCCCCCATTTTCAATTCATAATGAATTGTAAGTAAGGGTGCATGTAGCACCGTGCAATCCATTTCTTTGTGGATCTAGCCCTCAGTCTCTACGAGAGCTTTCTAAATGAGGCCCCAGAGGAGGTGTCCTACCTTGGAGGATGGTGCTGCTGCTCAGATCCAGCATCTCAGGCAGGATGGTCTGTTCCTCTGAAGGAGCAGGCTCCTCTCCAGGCTCTTCTCCAGGCTCCTCTCCAGGCTCCTCTCCAGGCTCCTCTCCAGGCTCCCCAACCACCTCCTCCTCCTGGTCAGACTCCTCCTCAGACTCCTCCTTGATGTCCTTAAAACCTAATAGTCGGATACGGGTTAGTACAAATCAAAAACGGCAGCGATTCCTTCACGTTTAACTAAATATCTCAATAACTTTCACATACATGCTCCAAACTAGAATACTGACAAATTGTTGCTTTTTGTAAAAAAAATATAAGTATTTTAGGGTGGTCAATTTTCGATTGGTCCAATCGATATTTTTTGTATGCATTAATCGCAGGATTTGCTAGCATTAATCAAGTTAATGCATATAAAAGAAATATGTAGCAACATGAGTCAACAATATTTACATACGTATACAATATTTATACGGTTAGTTTATCCAAATAACACCCGTTTGGAAATGTGCTCCAACAGTTGAGATGGGCGGCTGCCCCAGGAGCAGGGTTGAGTTTAACCATTTCACTGCCGCACTACCAAACGGTTAACCCTTTCACTGCGACAATACACAGAAGGTTAACCCTTTCACTGCTACACAACAGCAGGTTAACACTTTCACAGAGCTCATCACCCCCTACACAGCACCCAGGTCACTAAGATCCTCCAACCAGGCTCAGCTGGTCCCCCCCCCCCCCCCCCCCCCGCACCAGACTCAAAAAGAGGCGATCGCTCCTTCAAGGCCGTGGCCCCCAAACTATGGAACCAGCTTCCCCTGGAGATCCTATCTGCCCCCTCGCTGGAGACATTTAAGGCAGCTCAGGTTATTTCCCCCAGTATAACGCATATTGTGAATCTTTCCATTGAATCGGGAACGTTTCCAAGTGAGCTTAAGCTGGCCAGAGTAATACCACTTTACCACTCGCTGATGAGACGGGGCAGCTTTTTTCTTTCTTTCAATCTCCCGTGTGGCGCGCGGCCGGCAGGTACCCCCCCCCCCCCCCCCAAGTGCCCCCTCTCTCTCCCTCCCTCCTTCTCTCTTCCTTTCTCTCCCACTCGGCTCTCGCTGATGAGACGGGGCAACTTTTTTCTTTTCTTTCTTTCAATCTCCCGTGTGGCGCGCGGCCGGCAGGTACACCCCCCCCCCCCCCCCCCCCCCCATTACTATCTATTACTATAATACAATGCTAGAGACTGAAAAATGACATTTATAATGCATAGCCCCTTTAAGGAAGTTAACAGTGATAGGTCCTAATGATATGGCCACAAACTGAGCCAGCTCATACTTGAGGGGAAGGGAACAACGTGTAGAGGTGGGAGGGGTCCTTTCAGATCTGAGGACGGTGGACTGCGGGGTCCCTCAGGGAAGTGTGCTGGGGCCCTTGTTCTTCCTCCTTTATATAAATGACATGCAGTCAGCCTGCTCATGTGATCTCCTGCTCTACGCGGATGATTCGGCTCTCATGGTGTCAAAAAAAGCAAAACGGATATTGAAAGCAGACTTAGCATGGAGTTAGGGAATGTCAGTCAGTGGCTTTCAGAAAACCGGCTGTCTCTCCATTTAGGTAAAACAGAATATTTACTACCACTAGGAAACAGAAAACACAGGAAGGTTTCAAGATACAGTTAGGTAGCTCAGTGGTCACCAGTACCAAATCAGTGGTGTATCTAGGGTGTACTTTAGAAAACACTCTCAGGGGAAAGCATGGCGAAAAAAGTAATAGCCAAGGTCAACAACAGAATAAAATTCCTAGCTAGAAACTCAAAATACCTGGACAGGAAAGCTCTTAGAGCACTTGCAGGGGCACTGGTTCAGTGTCATTTTGACTATTCTTGCTCGTCATGGTATGACAGTGCCCCCCAGCAACTTGCGAAATAGACTTCAACTGCCCAGAACAAGCTAGTTAGGATAGTCCTGCAGCTCCCCACTCGTACTCACTTAGACCAGACCCACTCATAGGCGGCGGGTGAGCTGGACATTAGGGTAGGCTATAGATGGGATAGGACTCGTGCGTAGCGCACAATTTTTCCTTTTTCTTTTTTGCTTGCACGCAAACGGTGCTGTCCAGGTTCTGATTTCATACAATACACACACCCACTAGGCTACTACAGCGAGCCCCACTAATTTCATATAGTGCAAATATTAATTGTTCAAATGAAGGCATCCAATGTGATTAACCATTGTCTTACCTTAATGCAAAAAGATAAAATTAGACGTTTCGCGCATCAATGATCTTTTCTGCTTTAAGTTGGTCTGTGAGATCACTTTCAATGTGAAGCGGACTCAGAGTTGACCGTCTCTCCTGGCGCATATTGTTGTTCTTCTTAGCCAGTTTCGAATGCGCCTCATTGGGAAAGACCGTTCACAAGTTGCGGTGCCGACGGCAATGAAGGAAACGTTTTCCGTAATTTGGATCTCATCATGCTTTGAAAACAATGTACATAGTAGCTCTAAAAAGTTTCCACGGTTTGATTAACTCCGACTCAGTCTCATCATGCCCTCGTAGAGCAAGCCCTTGGCCTCAGGTGATCCGGTGTTATGCCCAGGCGGCATGTAACTTGGAATGGAGTTCCAGGTCTTGGCAGCTCTCACGGAGAGGGCTGATTTGCTAAATGTACTTGTCCTTAATGGAACAGCCAAGTCACCCGGTACAACAGTTCTGGTGAACCTGGAGGTGAAAAATCGGAAAGTGGGGGTGGGGCTAGACCATGGAGGATTTTGAAGACCAGACTGGCATCGGTTAGTTTGATGATGCGGCGTGATTGGTTACTGCCTGCAGTCTGGAATGTTAAACGGCCACCACACCTACTGCCATTGACACCTTGGTTGTCCGACCCTTGCGTATTGTCACCACCGGGCTGCAGCAGCCCACACACACACAATATCGTAGCCTGGGCTGCCTATAATAATGCGCAGACTGGGGCTGCTGGTTTGGGTCGGCATAGCCTAGCCTGGCCTTACATACCCGCCGCCTATGGCCCCACTTCAACAGCCTAGGGTGGACAAAAGAGTATCAATGATAATATTATGCCTAGTCTATAGGATTTATAAAGGGGAGGTGCCAAACTACCTTCAAAATGTAAAAAACAACCATAGCCATGAAACCAGAGGTAGAGACAAACATAGTTCCATTTAGATTTAAACTAATTTCCTACGGCCAGCAGACCTTCCTTTACTCAGCTGCAGTTGTGTGGAACAGCCTGCCCAGCAGCATTAAACAGACCCCCGGGTTAACTGGCTTCAAAACATGGCTATCGGCATAGGAAAGAGAGGGTAGCATATTTATTTATTATTCTTTTATCTTCAACTGTATATACATATTGTATCTTAATGTTTTATGATGTTTTATGTTGATGTATGTCCTGTTTTTTTTAATACCAGGGACCATGATGGAAATAAGTGCTTGCATTTTATCATGTTTTTATCCCTTGAATGATGTCTCTAATCCACAATAAAATCAATCAATCAAAACTTCGGTGGTGGGTATTGAGGGAGGGGAGAGCGTTATTCTTCCCCACCCAGACTTTTCCTGCTGGTCCAGGGGATCAAACCGGCAACCCTCCAGTCTCTACCTTTTAGGATATCTGATGAGATATCTACAGATCTACAGATATCTGATCCACCACAGCTGTGCCAGCCAACGAACGTCATAACGTCATGAGACGCTAAACCGAGGTCCTGACTGAACCTCGGTCGTTAAAGAACCCAGGACGCCTATCGCAAAGAGTAGGGGGTTCCCCGACGTTCCTGGCCAAATTCCCAATCAGGTCTCGGACATCAAGGCCACCTAATTATCCCTTCCCCTTAATTGGCTGATATCAATCCCTGTCTCCTGAGCCGTTCAGCCATTGTGTAGTGTGATGTGTGCCTGGTGCCAGTGTGTATGGCAGCGATTGAGCCTGCGTAGCCCAAGGTTGGGTGCTACCAGTGGTGGTGAAGGAGGCAATTTCCACCCTACATAGAAAAGCACTATATAAATGTAATGAATTATTATTATTATAAGAATTCAGACACGCAAAACAGGTGAAGCTTTTCATACACGCCTATCCTCAGATAATCACTGAGGATAATAATAACACGTCCATGTCAATCAAGTGGTAACTTACAACATTTCCAGCAGGGACACGGCCATACAAATCAAAGGAGAAATGTATATTTGTTAAGTGTCAACTAAAGGCCTACTACGGGATCACTCACCTTCTCCGAGGCTCAGCAGCGGCGGGGGGCGGGGCATGTCGTCGATGACGAGGTAGAGATGCTCGAAGTGGTGCGACATGGAGGCGCTCTTCTCGTTCATCGGCATGGTGTCTATGACCTGTGGCCAGGGGTGTAAAAAGCACCCAGAAATTATACTTAAGTGAAAGTATGGGTACCATCTTAGTAAAAGTCAGAGTATCTGGCTAAAAACACACTTGAGTAAAAGTAAAAAAGTTTCTACTTTTAAATGTACTTAAGTAAAAGTAAAAACGTTTTTTTTTTTATTCCGGGACAATGAAATGTTCCATTTCGTCCTCTTCATCACTCTTACTATCGTTTGTGGCCATCTTCTGTAGCTCGTCACTCTGACTGTCTATTCTTCTGATAGCAGGTGTTTAATCAAAGATCCCCGCTCTCTAGTCTTGCACAAGGACCAATCAGCATGGGTATGGGCGGGTTCATTTTCCATTGATGGGGATTTGATTGGCTGTTTTTAAATAAAGTGCGGCCGCAGGATTAATAACGTTAACGTTAGTTCGGCCAGAGAAACAAATATACTAATTAAAATAGTTGGACCTGCAAGATTTGTACTTTGTAGGTCTGTATTTTAAATGTAAGGAGTTTTTTTTCCTCTGAAATGTAATTGAGTAAAAGTGCAAGTATACAAACCTAATAATACTAGAGTAAAGTACAAATCCCCCAAAACAGTACTTAAGTATTGTAACGAAGTACAATTACTTGAGTACTTTACAGCCCTGCAGACGAGTATAGGCAGCGGCATGGTGTCTGTGACCTGTGGCCCAGGCGAGTTATAGGCAGCACCGGTTGGTTTACTTTAGATGGAGACGCTTGACGCAGGAGGAGGAGAATGACGAGAATGTGGAAATCCAGTGACGGCACCGGGATCATGATTCTCTTAAAGTGAATGAAACAGTTTAGCCAGTGCTTCCCAATCCTCTCCTCAAGCCACCCCAGGCCGTTCCATGTATTTGTTAAATTCCACCACCAGCACACCGGATTCAACTTAACAAGCCCTTTATTAGTTGAATCAGGTGTGCTGGTGGTGGAATTTAACAAATACATGGAACGGCTGAGGTGCCTTGAGGAGAGGATTGGGACGCACTTTTAGAACACTGGTCCCATGCCCTCGTTACTATAGAAACCCCAGGAGTGGGGGGGAATGTCTTGTCTTGTGTGGTGGTGTCTGTGTTAATATCATACGTTTTTATTTTTAGGTTCTGTATTTTATTATTTATTTTTGTTTTGTTGGTTATTTCTACTGTCATTCTATTGTCATTATTGTCTATTGTTATTATTACTGTCTGGTGATGTTCTGTTTATTATTATTATTATATTACGTGCAGTCATGTTTTGTTTTATATTCTATGTAAAAAAAATGGAAAGAAAATAAAAAATACATTTACAAATGTATACAAATACAAAAGAATAAACCCCAGGAACCAGGTAACTGGGGAATAAAATGTGGTCCAAATGTTTTTAGATTCTAATTCTAATTCTACGTTGTGTGTTGCCGTGTACTGTAGGGTTCACAACTGTCCAGTATTAAACTGTGTGGGTATCAAACAAGAGACTGTCAGGCTTTAAAACTGTGTAGGACCCAGGCCTAGAACTGCGACCCGAGAGGGAGGTTTGCCCTGGGTGGGAGGTTCGAAGGGTCAAAGTGGGTATACAACAGGAGTGAAGACTGTCAAGTTTTAAACTGTGGATACCAAACAGAAGGTAAAGACGACTTTGAACTGTTGAACAGTAATCCAGAACTATTTTATTACACTGTAAAAAAAAATATTTTATCTATTCTATTCTTGTATTTTATTGCACTATTTTACTCCGTCTATTCTATCTTAATCTTTTTATTATTGTCTATTTAAAACAGCATCAAACCATAAACAAGGTGGCCTGTTGGGATGTTAGATCCTAATGTGGAAAAACTGATTTTATATGTCTGCACTTTATGTGCTCATGTTAGGCCCGTCTTTTTTCTGTTGTGAAGCACTTTGAGCTGCAGCTTCTGTATGAAAGGTGCTATACAAATAAAGTGTATTATTATTACTGCTGCCTTCCCGGATACTATCCCCCCCCCCCCCCCCCCCCCCTCTTCCTCACCTCCTGGGCCACCTTCTTCATCTCCTCCACGTAGGCCGTCATGGCGCCCTCACTGCTCATTTCTCCCAGACCACACCAGGCGTCCCTGCAGGACACGCAGTCAGCAGCATGAAAACACTATGACACTGTTCAAATATCGTGTGTGTGTGTGTGTGTGTGTGTGTGTGCGTGTGTGTGACAAACACCAATGTTCAGGAATCCCCATGTCCCGTTAACCGGGGTTCCCACAGATATTGCTAAATGAAACTCAAGGACTTTTAAGTACTTTTCCAAGCACTATTTTTCATTTTCATGGATGTCACTCGAGGGATACAATTCACTTTTAAAAGGCCTGCTTGCCAGCTAGAGCAAGTTAGAGCAGCACACGCTAAGAAATTAGGAAAAGCAGTTGGAGCGTGCGAGACAGCGACTCGTCAGTTCTTAAAAAAAAATAAAGTAATTTAAATGTAAAAGATTTCTTGATCCAGAACCATTTGATCATGGATGAACAAAACATTCACATGTGAATGGTTGATTTTAATTTCAAGGACTTAAGCACCTTTTTAAAAAATTGGCTGTTTTAAAGGAATTCCAGGCCTTGACTTTTTTTCCGTAAAAAGAAACTTGTGTTAACCAACCCCCAGCCCCCCCCCCCCCCCCCACCTCTGGCTTGGCTGCCCATGAAATATGGCCCTGTGCCCCTGGAGTCTGTCAGAGAGGAGTGAGGCACAGAGGGGCGCTGCCAGCACTGACATTCCCTGTCACTGATCCAGTAAGTATTTAATCATGTACCGGTAATACTAAATACTTGCATAAACAACCAAACATACCCATTCATACTGTACTTCACTGACTCTTTGCACATAACTGCCCAATTGCACAGCCCTGGCCTATTCCTATGCATATTTCATCTTTATTGTACTATATCCTATTGTCCTATATTTAATTTATATCCCATTTAATATTATTCCCTTTATTTACAGTTGTACAGCCCTGGCCTATATTTTATTTTATAATTATATTATGCTCAACTTAGTTCATATTTCACTCCACCACTCCACTCCACCTAAAACCAGTTGGAGAAGGCAAACTAAAACGTTGTTGTTTCAGCGCGCCAAACAAAGAGAGACTTCAGTTTCAAACAGCAAGACTTTGTTACTAGAAGCAGTATTGGATTGGATGGCCGCAGGATTAATAACGTTAACGTTAGTTCGGCCAAAGAAACAAATATACTAATTAAAATAGTTGAACCTGCGAGATTTGTACTTCGTAGGTCTGCATTTTAACATACATTTTAAATACTTTACACCCCTGATGAAATGTATGGACAGTTGGACACCTTCTGCGCCTAAAACACCACACGCACCATTTATAGCGTCCTAAAACACCACACACACCATTAGTAGCGTCCTAAAACACCACACGCACCATTTATAGCGTCCTAAAACACCACACACCATTTGTAGCGTTCTAAAACACCACACACACCATTTGTAGCGTCCTAAAACACCACACACACCATTTGTAGCGTTCTAAAACACCACACACACCATTTGTAGCGTTCTAAAACATCACACACACCATTTGTAGCGTCCTAAAACACCACACAC
Organism: Notolepis coatsorum; assembly: GCF_963971535.1. Classification (NCBI taxonomy): domain Eukaryota; kingdom Metazoa; phylum Chordata; class Actinopteri; order Aulopiformes; family Paralepididae; genus Notolepis; species Notolepis coatsorum. The sequence goes on along the minus strand of NC_140179.1, from coordinate 5,389,758 downwards.
ACCATTTGTAGCGTTCTAAAACATCACACACACCATTTGTAGCGTCCTAAAACACCACACACACCATTTGTAGCGTCCTAAAACACCACACACACCATTTGTAGCGTTCTAAAACACCACACACACCATTTGTAGCGTCCTAATAAAGCATTCCATCACGCGCAGGAGTGGGTTGTGAGAATTAGACCATGCCTAGGCATGGTCTAATTCTCACAACTGCACGTGGTGTAATGGCTTTTATACAACTGGCGCATTCATCCAACCGTATTGCTATACAATCAACACATTAATTGAAGATTTATTGAAAACCATCCGCAGAAAAAGTAGTTCCGAAAAAAAAAGAAAAAAAAAGAGAGTTGCCTCCATGTGGAAGCAGCTCGGAAGTGCATCCAACTGTTCTCACTGTCGCTCAACTAACACATCCAACTTTCTATAGAACTTCATTCTTAGATGCTTCTATAGAAAGTAGGTAAAACAAATTAAGTTTTCTTTGCCCTATATAGGGGGGGGGGGGAAGAGTTCTCTTTGCCCTATTAGAGGGTATTTTTTATTTTATTTTTTAAACCTACTTTCTATAGAAGCAGCTGGGAGGTGCGCTGTTTTAAGTGAGCGTGGATTATTGAATTGATTGATAAAAATGAAAAAAATTAAAGATTTGCAATTAATCAATCAATTTGCGCGATTTTTATTTTGTTCCACAATGACTCATGACCCATCAATTACATCATCCAACATTGTTTAAGAAACTAACACATTGGCCGTGACAGAATAGTTTTTCATTTAGTCTTTATGACCCCATCACCATATCCTTTCGTAATGTTTACTGTCCGGCGTGTCCGCCATCTTGCCTTCACTTCTAAAAACGTGCACGGCAGAGTGATAGTAATGCGGTTGTGGGCGGGTCCTGGGACCAAGAGCGTGGGGTTATTACAAATACCCACGTGTAACTTGACTGTTTCAGCCAATCAGAATCGAGAAATTTGCATGCCGTTGTATAAAACACCACACACACCATTTGTAGCGTCCCACGGGGTCCCAGAAGCCGGGCTTGGAGATGCTGCAGGGGCCACACACCGCCTGCTTGTACAGGCTGTAGAAACGCAGCATCACTCCATAGGAAGGCTGGTAGGAACCTGGAGAGACACAGATACAGACACACACACACAGAGTGATTTATTGCACTCAGAAAGCAGAGAGGACTACAGGAATACATCTATTAATTATTGTTTTTTAATTATTGATTACATTTTTTTTTTTTTATCATTCCATTTGGGCTGTGGGGGGTGCTAATGTCTGAAGGAGTCGACTGAAGGCTTCTTGTCCTCTGCAAAAGCATGCAATTGATCCACTACATCTTGATATTTGTCTAGTCTAGTGTGTTCATTAGATGGGTGAAATCCTCTTTCAGTGCCTCTGTGCCTGTTTTCGTAGGCAGTTAGCCTCTGGTATGCGTGCCATTAGCGTTAGCCACGCTTCTAGGCCTCTTTACTTTTGGAAAGAATGATAATTTTTTTTTTTTAATCATAATATAATTTATTTTTTATTTTTATTTTTTTATTATTTTTTAAACAAACATAACACACGATAAGATATACAAGCATTAGTTGACAGTGCACATCAAATGAAATCACATTTTACTTAATTGTCTTATATAGGATATACCCTTAATACCGGTTATCTAAAAACCTACACACATAATGCTCGTCTAGCTCGTACCCCCCCCTCCCGGACCCCCCATTGGATAATCCATCCATTTTCCCTCGCTCCTAACCAGACATTACCATTATATGCTAGCTTTTATTTTCTCCACCACTTCTAACCACAATCTCATTTTAGATTCATTGAGACCCAAAATTCTTGCTGTAGATATTTCTTGATAGATCACATCGAGATATGTAATAATCCAGACTTTTCGGCACATTTCTTCCGGTTGGAACCATCGTGATGCCATCAGCTTTTTAGCCACTGTGATACCCGATAAAACCAATCTCTTTAGCTGTGGATGTACTGCACACTCAAAAACATAATTCAGCAGTAATACAGAGGGGTGTACAGGTATATTCCAAGTTAAGAGAATTGATAATTGCTGGGTCACCTCTTTCCAGAATATCTTAACTGGTGGGCAGTCCCAGTACATGTGCATAAATGTCCCCTCGTCCCCATTTGTACATAAGGAGCATTTGGAGTCTTGTATAAGACCCATTTTTTTCAGTCTTATAGGAGTCAAGTATGTCCTGTGAATATAGTTAAGATTGATTTGTTGATGGTCCGGGTTCCTTGATGCGAGTCGAACATTTGCCCAGGCTTCTTGCCAATCAAAATCACTTTCCAGGTCTGGTATATCCCTCCTCCAGACGGAGTCTAGGTGGAGGGTTTCATATGAGGACATTAGTAATTGATGATAAAAATCTGAAACAAAACCTCTTGATGTCTCTCTTTCATAGAAGAATGTATTTTTATTATTATATTCGACTAAGAGGTTGGCCAGTCGACTATGGCTCCTTTCGACCGATTAGTCGACTAATCGATTAATAGGGGTCAGCCCTAGTGTCTTGCTCAAGGACACTCCGACACGCTGCCCGGGAGGAGCGAGAATCAAACCGGGAACCTCCGGATTACCAGACGACTGCTCTACTCCCAAGCCACTGTCGCCCCCTATTATTTATATTATATATTTACCTGGGTCACAAAAGAACCAACATAGCATGTTTACAAAAAAGGTGGATTATTCTGGTTGCAGAATGACAGCTCTCACTTTTTTCCTCATTCTAGTGACTAGTATGTAGGCTTGGGCGGTATCATTTTTTTCATACCGTTGACCCAATACCCCGGTATACGGTATGACTTTCATTTTCATCAGGGGGGGGGGGGGGGCAACCCGTGTTACCAAGTAAACAAATCACGGAGATGGCCAGTTAGCCCGCAGCATCCAGTACTACTATCGTTAGCTCTCAGAATGGTAGCCAGAAGCCTGCAGCATCCAGCGGCGGAGCTAACAATATACTCGTTATTATCACCATACATAATGCTTGCTTATATTGAAACACGTTGAGATTAGGGCCGTTCTTTCAACCTGAAAGTGCACTTTCTTCAACCTCGAAGTAAACAAATCACAGAAGGTAGCCAGTAGCCACTGCCGCCTGCCGGCACCATCCAGGTATCGACGTGAGCCAACGGTAGCTAGTTAGCCTTGTATCAACGTGAGCCAGTTGCATTATGATTAAAAAATTTCAACACTCACTCACCCCGTTTTATATTACATTCCCAAAGAAGTGCCTCCATCTCTCGTAGTCTCGTTGTGCTGGATGAAGTCACTGGCGACTCGTGGAGGTGAGGGTTTTGCTTAAATCTGAACAGACTCCAGTCCTTTAATTGTCCAAATGCGACAGTGTGTGCAAGTTTAGCTCGTTTGACAAAACGTTAGCCATCTGTGGTCAGGGAGCTCATCGTGGGCTGGAATGATGGTGGTTAACTTCGACGCTTCATCGTTCAATTGTAACGCATTTGTAACTGCAGTCGTGTCACAGTGTGATTCAAGTTACGCTTCAGTATGATGTCATAGTAGAACCGGTTAGAACAGGCTAGAACGTTCTGGAAGTTTGAGGATGCCGCAGTGATGTCATAGCAGATTATTATTGCTTAAGCTTTAGCAGTCTGCTCAGAGATAGAGGAAATGCATACAGGTTACTGAGGTTAGTGTGGTGCACCTCTGTTCTCCTCACGTGACTCACAATAGCCAATCAATCATTAGGAAACTGCCCTCTGCTGGCCGTGCTGTGTGTGTGCAGTCCCCGTCGAAACTCAGTTTTTCAGTGTAAATATAAACTGAAACCCAACCGATTTTGACGGTATTTATTTTCAATACCGTCAGTATTTCTAAATACCGTGGTATACCGTAATACCGTCATACCGCCCAAGCCTACTAGTGACACAACTGTCGGGTCTAGCTCGTTACGCGTTGGACCACTAGCCTAAACTAAATGTATCAGCAATAGTAGTAATCATGGATTATCGTCATAGTTCTTGTAATCTTCAATCAAGTCAACTGTAAGTAATGCTTGAGACGTTATCTATAGCTAATGCTTGCATCACCATGGAGGTCTAAGGTAAATGTGTATCTCATGAACGTACTTTTCCACTGCATATTGTAACGCTCTGCTTCTAGATGAAATATTTGTGTTATCTTTAAAAAACAGGTCTATTACCTGCTGTGGTAAATCTCCCGCGGCCTAGACCCTTTTGTGACTGTGAAGCTAGGCTTGCATCACAGTCAGGAAAGGGGCTGCCTGCGGCCATCGTCAACAGTCATTCACGGTCGACTTTGTTTGTCCGACTTTTCAAAGGGGGCGTGGCTGAGCGATGGGGGGCGGTATCTTCCCAATAGACCTAGGGGGGCAGGCCAGTTTCCTCATTTTACTTTTCCGTCAAGCCAACTGAAGAATCCATTATGATCGCCGCCCGGAAAACGCGTGGATTATGTATTTACAGTACCCAATGCTGAATCAATAAACGCAATCGATATTTGGAATGGCGATCAGGAATTGGAATAACCTTTTTGGATAACATCTGATCTGAGGTAAGGAATTTATTTGACCAGTCTTAGGATAATCAGAGCTATTATCACAGAGATATCAGCGTTTGCCCTATGCATGCGTGTGTGCGAGATCAGGAAATGAGAGAATCTATATTTCAGCCCGCTTCTATAGCGTGCATAAGTACACATATACTATCGATAATCTAGCGTTTATTTGAAAACTATTCATAAATAGGCCGAAAAATGACAACGTTTGTGTATGCCAGAAAATTCCAGTAAATGCCGATCATGGAATCTTTATATTTTCCTTGAAAACGAGGGTTTTTCAAAATGCTATAAAACGGAAATGAAGCGATTAAAAAAACAATCCGTTTCGACAATGTTGACGGCAAACAAGTCATTGATAAACGACGGGCAGATTAGACACAGCCATAATTTAAGACAGATTAAAAATCGGGCGTTGTGGACAGCGACTCCTACAGGTCGGTTGGTGCGCCTGCACAGTAGAATCAGGAAGTGTCGGGGGCAGCGTGAGCCTCCCACGCGTTACTCCTCGCCACTGAGAGATCGAGCTGCGCAGGTGAAAAGATGTGACTGCTGTTACCTCAAGTACCGGAGGGGACTTGTGCTATGTATGACTTAGTCCACATTGCAGCCGGCTTGTGGGAGGCAAGAAACAGCGTCCGTGACAGGGGAGGGTTGAATTGGATGATACGAGATTGGGATGGGAGAAAATATAGAAAATGGTGAAAAAGTGGATAAAAAAAAGATAAGTCATTTCCAACACAAGTTAATGCTTAATAACGTTACACATGGGGAGATTAACGTTAGCTTGCTGGACACAAACATTGTTGATATAGCAGTCTGGTTAATGTTGTTATATCGCTCGTTATCGATTGTACTAGTAACGTTAATGCTAGTAGAATGAATGGATGAAAACTTTATTTAACAGATTGCAGAATGGGTACAATACAGTACAGCTCAATACAAACAATTGTTAAGGGGATGCAGACCTGAGAAAGACGTTCGTCTTGTTTACATCAGGGACCCCCGATATCGCTCGCTATTGCTTCTTTACTGGTGATGGTGGCCAGGTCTAATATCTCGACGATACGTTTCGAACAAAGGTTTGTTACAATCATTTTCATATAACGCTACTTGCAACAGCTCTGCCGTAAACACTGGAAATAATCTCGGTTACTATGTCCTCCACACGCAACCACTGAAACCGGGATTCCCCCAAAACTTCACCCTGGACTCTTTTTAAATTATCACGGTTGCAGTGTTCCAAAACCCCGGTTGCGTGTGGACGAACAGTGCAACCGCGAACATTAAATCACGGTTACATAAAACCCTGCGTTCGTGTGGACTGGGCCTGAGAGGCCATGTCTGAAAACCACAGAAGAATGGCCTTCTCAGTACGGACCGGAATTTCAGCCTTAATTAGTAGTCTTAACCTTATGACTGAGTTTCAGCCTTAGCTAGGGATGGGTACCGAATTCGGTACTTTTGAGGTACCGAACCGAAACACGTCGGTACTACCGAGTATCGAATAAAGTGAGAAACCAAAAAATAAAAATAAAAAAAAATAAAATCGTTTTATTAAAAAAAAAATTTAACTTTTTTTTTTAACTTTTTTCTTTTCATGTCAACGTTCACACGCACAATATATGCTTACCTAGGATTTGACTTGATTCAACAACAAAGCAGTCGGAGCAATGACAAGCCGAAAACTGTCGAAATTGTAGTTATTTGAAGTTTGGATTTTTTTTTTTTACGACTAAATTAAATTTCTTGAGACTAAAGTACCGAAAAAAGGTACCGTTGGGTACCGGTATCGATTCACAGGTAACGGTTCAAATGTGAAAGGTACCCATCCCTAGCCTTAGCCTTAACTATTAGTCTCAACTTTATGACTGAGTTTCAGTATTAGTCTTAACTTCAAGAGTCAAGAGTCGCTTTATTGTCCCATCAGCTGGGAAATGTGTCTTGGCCTTACACCCACAAACACATACATACAGACATGACGCAACGGTCTCCAAACAAAGAAGATAAACCATATAAAAGATACAAAAAAGTACCTGCACTGCACAGCAGGATGTCTGGCAACACCATATATAGTATTGACAAAATATTGATTATAGATAATATTACGACCAAATATTGATTATTCAATAATTGCCGGACATTTATCTGGCACTATTTAAAAGTTTAACTGAGATCGGAATAAAGGGAGTTTTTAAACCCGTTTTGTCTCTAGAGTGTGGAACTCTAAACCTCCTCCCAGATGGCAGTAGCTCATACTCTGCATTTAAAACATGGGAGGGGTCTGAGACGATTCTATTGGCTTGCCTTAGAGTAGCCTGTTCAAAAATAGACTGCAGGGATGAGTGACCTTTCACCCCTATAATCTTCCATGCAGTCTGCATCAGACGGACCAGTTTGGACTTTAGTTGTACAGACCAAACCAAGCTGTGATACCGTATCTGATGAGATTCTCTAATACAGACTGGTAAAAAAGTTACATAAATGTTTTATCTACACCATGAAGGCGGTGCAGAAAGTGCAGTCGCTGTTGTAGTCTGCTACACAGGCCGTCTACATGGGTGTTCCAGGTTAATGAGAATACTTACTTTTTTACTGTATGAAGCACACTCTCAGGGGCTCATACAGACCCAAGCATTTCACCGTAAAGTATGTGTATTTTATTGTGATAATTAATAAAACAAACTTGAAACTTTAAACTTGATTACATCTGTGCCTCCTCCCCAATACCATGGAGCCTTTGCAGTTTGCATACAGGACAAACGGGTCCACTGACGATGCGGTCTCCCAGGTACTGCACAGCACCCTCTCTCACCTTGACAGTCAGAAGGGGGGCCATGTGAGATTGCTGTTCATTGACTATAGTTCAGCTTAGGGGTGGACGGTATAAACGGTATACGGTATAAACGGTATGAATTTGCTCTACGGTATGGATTTTGAGTATACCGTGTAACCGGTAGTGCAGCTCTAAAATAGCAATGACGTCATGTAACCACAGCGCGACTATTTCACTGGCATTTGCCCCTAAAAATAGATAGAATTAGTCATAGATAATAGATATGTGCGAACTGGAAAAAGTTATTTAGGAGGCTTCGCGCAGTGGGCGTGCCAGCCCCTACCGCACGCATGTAAACATGGGTCTAGTAGTCTAGTGGGACGGGACACGGGAGCTGTCGGCGTCTCCCTGAGCTAACGTTAGCTTAGCTACCGTTACAAAATGACCCAGTCAACTATTCACTTTTAGTTTAATACATGATGGGGCATTGTCTAACCGAACGGTATCTAGTCGGCCAGCTACCGATAGCTCCTGACATCAACAAACGCTCCACAAAGTCTAGTACTAGAGACGTGTATGCTACCTGTTAGCTCACGTTAACACAAGTTAGTTCACCGTTCAAAACGAAATGTCCCATTGAACTAAATAATTCACTGAGGCGTTGTATTAACGTTATATATGCAGTAGCTACAGATAGCTCATGATATCAATGTCTTATAACACTGATTCGATGCGTATTCGAGCTGAGGGCTTGCTAACGTTATAATACCAATACAATAGGGTCCAGGTGCAGCGCCGGAGAATCCTGGCCGTAGCTCTGCTCGAGGCTACTCGAGTATAGGTCCAGGTGCAGCTCCGGAGAATTCTGGCCGTAGCTGGAGGCTACTAGAGTACACACAGACAGTGGAGCTTGTTGCGTGGTGGCGATGTCTCGCAGATAATACCAGTACAAGTCTAATTATATAATATATATATTTTATAAAAAAAATATATATATATAAAATTAAAAAAAAAAAATTATCAAAAACGATGATACCGTGATATATACCGTTACCGTCTATGCTTCAAATTATACCGTGATATAAATTTTAGACCATACCGTCCACCCCTAGTTCAGCTTTCAACACCATAGTCCCCACCAGACTGGCTGACAAGTTGATTGATCTGGGAACTCCACCCCGAGCGCCTGGATCCTGGACTTTCTGAGTGACAGGCCCCAGGCGGTCAGGGTGGGTGGACACACCTCCAACTCAATCACCCTGAGTATCGGGTCCCCCCCCCCCAGGGCTGTATTCACTGTAAACACATGATTGTGTGGCCAAGTTCAGCTCCAACTCCATAGTGAAGTTTACGGACGACACGGTGGTGGTGGTGGGGCTGATCTCTGACAACGACGAGAAGGCCTACCTGGAGGAGGTTGATGAACTGGCACGCTGGTGCCGGGATAACAGCCTACTCCTGAACATTGGTAAAACCAAAGAGCTGATCGTGGATTTTAGGCGAATACAGCAGGGGACTCACACGCCATTGTGGATAAATGGAATATCGTGGACAGGGTGAGCAGTTTTAAGTACCTGGGAGTCCACATCACAGAGGACCTGACATGGACAACACACACAGACTGTTAAAAAAGGCGAAGCAGCGCCTCTACCACCTGAGACCACCCCGACTCTGGAACTCCCTCCCTCAGACCATCAGAGACTCCCCCACACTCTCCACCTTCAAATCCCGCCTCAAAACCCACCTGTTCTCCCAAGCCTTCAACCTTCCTTAACCCCCCCCCCCCCTCCAACCTGTTTTGATCTTTGTTACCGTGGCTTTGTGTTTGTGTATCCTGCTGTTTTCCCTGTTTCCCCCGTGGTCTTATGTTCCTTTTGTTTTTATTTTTCTCTGTTTTCCCGCCTAGTGTCAGCAACTTCGGGTTCTTGAGAAGCGCTTTACAAATTAAATGAATTATTATTATTATTATTAACTGAGGAAGTTCAAAGTATCAGGGAAGATACTCGAGTCCAGTCCTTCTACTCTCGGGCTGTGGAGAGCATCCTGACTGGGAACATCACTGCCTGGTTTGGCAACTGCACTGCCCAGGACAGGAAGGCCCTCCAGAGAGTGGTGCGCTCAGCAGAGCGTACTACGGGTATTGACCACCCCTGCAGGACTTATACAACAGGAGGTGCAAATCCAGAGCCTGCAGAATAATGAAGGACCCCCACCACCCCAACAATAGCCTGTTGAGGTCCTAGTCTGGGGGAGGGGAGGGGGGGTCTGGCCTAGTTTTTTTTTTATATTGATTTTTTTTTTTTTTGGGGGGGGGGGGGGGGGTATTTTGCATCTATTTTTCTGTAACTCGGGGAGGGGGGGCAGTTGGGAGCATTTCCTTTTGTATGGTTGTTGAACTGTTGAACTGATGCTGTAAAACTGAAAAAAAAAAAAAAAAAAACCAATAAGCATTGTTTAAAAAAAAACAATAGGGTCAGGCAAGCGCCTCCGCAAACATGTTGCAAGAACAGAGAGACTCAGGCTCAGCTTCTTCCCCCAGGCCATCAGAACATTGATCTCTCCACACACAAGCACACATAAACACACACATACATCCTCACTTGCACTCTCTCACACAAACACACTACAAAAAAGGTCACTTTAAAAATACATATGCAACTGTATATTGTAACTGTATATTGTATATTATTGTACATAGTGTGTTACAATACTTCTTAGCTTAGCACTGTATTGTATTCATATTACTTTATCATGTCTATTTTAATATCTATTCCATCTTATTATTGTATTTTTTGCACAATCAAGGGGGGCATGGCCACCTTCATTTCACTACATGTCTGGATGTGTATGTGACAAATACATTTCTTGAATCTTACCAGCAAATATCATAAAAGCTAAATATTGTGATTAACAGCACCACACGCTTTAGGAGAGATCCAGGAAAACACCACATGCAAACTCTCTTTTCTAAGGCAGTATGAATCTTGTACACTCGTTATAAAAAGAGATATATAGGCCAAGTGATTCATGCGGAATCAATACTGGTGTTTGTATAGTATAGTATACAGATTGCAATATGAGCAGGACTCAGCAGCAAGAGGTCCTCACAGCTCTAAACTCTGGAATGTCATACCTTAACCTCGCTGACCTGCATCACAATTTGCTAGGCTTTATTTTTCAAGATAAACATGATTTATCCCATTCATGTATTGATTATAATGAGTTATTTCTCTTTTTACAGACATCACATTTTTATCTCCATTGTATTCAGTGTTTCCCCTATATGCATTCAGCTGCGCTGCGCCGCTGCTGAATTAGGGCCGCTGCTGCTATGAACTAGAAGACTATTAAAAAAAAAGAATTTAAATTAATAATATTTGTTTTTCTTTTTATCATTTCATTTGGGCTGTGGGGGTGCTTAATGTAAAATAATGACCTGAGGAAAAGGCTGCAGGGAGAAAGCACTGCAGTCTAGTCGATTTTGTGTTTTGAGCACAAAGTTCATCTAGCCTCTTTATTTTGCTCTCAAAGTGCACCAGATTGATGCATAGAGGCACATCACCGCTGCTGAATTTTTTTCAGGGGAAACACTGGTATTGATAAATGGTATCTAGCAGAGGTGAATGGCAAATATTAACCATATGCTGTCTAGATTGCTTGTAATTGAGTAAACATATATATATATTTTTTTACATAAATCGTTATGGCTTTATTGTTTTAAAATCTCAATCGTGTTGTGGGTCCTGGCTCCACCACTCGCGAATATTGGGTGACAAAAACGTCTAATTGATTGATTGATTGATTGAACATTTTAATTACCAGATTGCAGAATGGGTACAATACAGTACGGCTCAATACACACAAGGGGAGGCAGACCAGAGAAATACTTTAATCTTGTTTACATCAGGGTTCCCCATTTTGTAATACCACACTAAGGATAAAAATGTATTATTATTATTATTGTAGACTATAGAATAGAACGTACCGTGTTTGGGCAGGTTCTGGATGAGCTGCACTGCTGCCTGGAAGCGTCTCTGGTGGTCCAGTCTCCCGGTCCCGGAGCGGGGCTCTGCCGCGGCTGCAGCCGGCATGGTGATGATGCTGTCCAACAACAACCTGCACCTTCCCTGGTCTGGAGGACACAGCGGAGGCTGAAACAGGAGCACCAGACGTGCATTTTTTGTTTGTTTGATTGTTTGCAATACTGGTAGAACTAGTTAGACAGCAGCCCTGCTGCGGGAGGTCTGTTGTTGTGTTCTCCTCACCTCGCTTTGATATCACCGGGTTTCACTCGCCCTGTCCGTCATCACCGCCACGCCGCTGGAGGAGAAGAAGTGTCAACAATCAATCTGTTTCTGCTCACAGGGCTCGAACACGTCCCGGGAACAGGACAACAACGGCCATGGCAATAACCGAATATCGTTGTGTTGAATAGCATGCGTTTACTTTGATGTTACGTTTATTTGCGAGACTTCAAATAACGTTTTGATCTTGATCTTCTTATTACTTCCAGAGGAGGAATGACTTCCGTGTTCAGTCACGTGAGAGGGATTCTTTATTTTTTCTTTTTCTTTTATGGCAAATTGCATCCTGACTCCAGCGCACTGTCGCCACCTGCTGTTGTGTTTTATTTCACATGGACTTTATTATCTCAATGCTATCATATACACGAACAAATAAAACAACTAGAAAAATAAACCTAATCCCTTGCATTTATATCTAATTTGCCTATCAACCCCCCACCCAGTTTAATTACCATACGACCCAGCATTATTTCGGATCACATGACATGAATTGGCCACGCCTAATAATGGTAAGTATAGCAGGCTGCAGCTCTAAATAGAGCTAGTGGCACAAAGGTCTTTATTGCCAAGTATTAATAGTTTAAACTTTAAACACATACAAGGAATTTGATTAGGTCGTTTGGCGCGACATTAACGGACAGACAATTACGGTAGAATAAAATAAAATGGAATATACACTCAATTAAAATAGAAGCACAATATAATAGAATATATAATTATAAAATAAAATAGGCCAGGGCTGTACAAGTGTTGAATATATTGATGTGGTCAAGTATATACACGATTTGAATAAAAACAACAACTATAGGTAGGTACTATAATATAACACTGCAAAACAACAGATATTCTCCAAAGAGTTATAATAGTGTATAACTACAGTGACTCACAGATATAGAGTGAAGTAGTTTGTTTTAGGAAAGTGCTTGCCACTTGCCACCAGCGACATTTAACTCAACAGCACAGATTTGGGGTATAGTATAGCTGTCAACTAGAGGGCATCATTTCATAACCTTCAATGTACTTTTGTTTTATTATTAAGACTATATTGGCCGACCCGGTTGAAGGGGGAAATTCAGCCACGAGTCCATTGGGGCTTGATTCGGTACTTATATAGTTCTTCTATCTCTTCTCTATTTACAAAATGAGGTGGTCTGTACTGTATAGAGCTCATAGTTATTTCCAAATTCCAGGCTATAATCTGTTTCCGTGGGCTCACTGTGTCCTCGGCCATGAGACCGCCGCGTGACGTCATCAGCTGAAGGGATTGCGTATAGTGTCGCTCCTGGAGACAAGAGCTCATGAGGCGCACAGACCAGAGGATATAATATACTGTCATCCTTCTAGCGGGGACTGCGTGTGTCCAGAGTCATGTTTAGCTGCTAGGGAACCCTCTAAACGTCAAGCAGTCGCAAAGGGAGCCGGGCACACGAAGAAGGGATATTAAGAGAGAGAGAGAAGAGGGGGAGAGAGAAGAGGGGGAGAGAGAAGAGCGCAGCTTTCCTGCATCATGTTGGGCAGCGGCGGTAAGACATCACCCCCAGTTAAGAAGGGAGCTGGTCCGTCCGAAGCCAAGTCCATCGATCCTTTGAGGAAGCTGGGTGAGTATTTGAGGTGCAGGTCATGTTGTGTAAAGTTACGCTGTGTGTCTGTGTCTCTGAAAGGTCGCTGTTGTGAAATAGACTGTGCAAATACGCTACTGTCCCGTTAACCACCATGCAGCCTCTGCACACAGGACCGTTATAATATCCACCCCGCCCCCCATGCGCTGCTATTGAGGCTATGCAGAGATTGTGTCTGACTCTGGGGGTATTGTTGATTCTATTGTTGTGATATAATTGTAATTTCTTCAACAGGCAAAAAAAAAACATATGCCTTGGACGTCCCAAGTATAGTATACAGTATATAGGCTATAGACAATTGGATAATTCAATAACAAACTAATTCAAATTCAATAGCTTTAAGTATTTCTCGCTCCAGGTGCACATGCGCTCTGTAAGCCAGTAAATAAGTGTCAATGACAGGCACAAGAAAATGAAAAGCAACTAACTTCTTTATTTTTATTTGTATTACTAATTTAGATTTAGATTCACTTTATTTTCATTACACAGTACAAGAAGACAGTGCAACGAGATTGTGTACGTCCAACCAGGATGTGACGATCAACAGTCAGTTGCAATAAGACACATATAAATAAAACTGTACAGTAAAGTGCAATGGTTAGCACAATGTGCGATGGTGAGGGAAAAAAAAGAATAATTAAAATAATCATTCAAATAAAGTCTATACATAAGTTATGGCTATATACACAGGTATACAGTGAGGTGCAGTGGGCTAAGTAGAGTTTTGATTCAGAGGTCTGACAGCTGAGGGGAAGAAACTATTCATGGTCCTGTTGGTTCTGCCTGGGAGGCTGCGGTAGCATGCCCCAGAGCGAGTACCCCGCAGGCGGGTGGACAGTCCATGGTTGGGGTGAGAAGCGCCTCTGATGATGTTCCGTGCTCTCTGTGAGCACCGCTTCTCATAGATTGATGAGATGGGGGGGAGTGGGGTCTTGGTGATGCGTTGGGCTATTTTCACTACCCTCTGCAGTGATTTCTGGTCCTTAACGGTGCAGTTGCTGTACCAGACTGAGATGCAGGTGATGAGGATGCTCTCAATCATACAGCAATAAAAGTTCGCTAGCACGGGAGGGGGTAGGTGGAGTTTGGCCAACTTCCTCAGGAAAAAGCGGCACTTGTGGGCCTTCTTGACCAGGGTCGAGGTGTGGGTGGTCCAGGACGCGTCTATACTTTAAGCAAGTGGCTTGTCCTTCCGCGTTCCCGTTTTGCGCTCTGATTGGCCATGCACGTTTCTGGTCATGTGACATGTGCGCCAATTGTGGGACGGCAAGTTCTGCGCCTATTTCCGGGTCTAACAGCCTGCAAACTACCTAACGCCTAGTTTATCACTGGTTAAGCTTAGGCGACTCTTTCGCAGGTTGGCTAAGGTTAGAGTTTGGAATCAGGGCAGGCGTTCTATCGCCATGCTCTAAGACAAACCTCGAAAGAGCGCCTAAGCTTAACCGTCCAAAAACTTGCCGTCCCACGATTGGCGCACATGTCACATGACCAGAAACGTGCGTGGCCAATCAGAGCGCAAAACGGGAATGCGGAAGGACAAGCCACTTGCTTAAAGTATAAAAGCGTCCAGGACAGGTCCTCAGAGATGTGGACTCCCAGGAATTTTAAACCACAGACCCGCTCAACCTACTCTGCATTACGAATAGCCTATTTAGCTATAATCCGGATGCTATCGATGGTGTGGTGGAAGTGGAGTCTGTCACCTGGACAAGGAAATATGAATGCGTGCTCTTGAGTTCACTGTCACACTGTCATAATACAGATCTGGAACGGGTCTCTCTGATTTGGAACTGGTCTCTCTGATTTGGAACTGGTCTCTCTGATTTGGAACGGGTCTCTGATTTGTAACTGGTCTCTCTGATTTGTAACTGGTCTCTGATTTGTAACTGGTCTCTCTGATTTGTAACTGGTCTCTCTGATTTGTAACTGGTCTCTGATTTGTAACTGGTCTCTCTGATTTGTAACTGGTCTCTGATTTGTAACTGGTCTCTGATTTGTAACTGGTCTCTGATTTGGATTATTTATATTAGTTCCTACTGTAGATACGTAGTCATTATTTATATCACTTCATCCTATAGGTACTTATTTATAGTGTTACCAGAATCTTCACAGCAAGAGATGTTCTGGTGAACCAGCTCTGTTCTCACAGATGCCTCTGTACACAAGGGGTTAACTTACAGTAGGTACACAAGGGGTTAATTTGAGACGCAGGCTAGCTGGGATTTCCTTCCACAAATAAAGGTTAATTGCTCTCCAGTGGCCCTGTAGCATTTCCCACTGCTATTCCAGTTCATTTCAGGTACTGTGATGGTACTGTGATGGTACTGTACTGTGATGGTACTGTGATGGTACTGTGATGGTACTGTGATGGTACTGTGATGGTACTGTGATGGTACTGTGATGGTACTGTAACCTCAAGCTCTACTTCAGCTCATTAACATCAACATGCTTTACCTTTATCATATAATTAGCCTAAAGCACACCTGCCACTGGATATTACAGTATCAATTTGTACGGTGCAATTGTTGCAGTACTGTGTGTGTGTGTGTGTGTGTCATTTTTATAACAGATGGAAACTAGCTAATTAGCTCAAATCTGGCACATTTACATTGATGTGGAAACTGAAGATGTTCATTAACTCAATCAGCGCCACGGGTCTAGCCCATCTTTGTTCCTACTGAGCCACAGCTCTAAGAGATAGGGATGCGTGGCGGTGTTTGCAGGGCTATATCTATATTCTATATTATAGCTATGAAGACAATACTATGGCTCATTTGACATCAACTATCCATTGTTCAATATGTGAAAAAAAAAAAATCATATACGTTCGCGTGTTATACCGTGGTGAATATTGTATAGCTTCAGAGTGATCCTGGCTAATTCCAGAAAATGGCGCTATGGAGCAATACGTGAATTTTACTAAAAGCGTTGGTGTTGCTCGCCTGGACACGCTACTATTTCCAAATCAAATGTATATAATAGGTATTATGTTTCATCATGAATGCATGAAAGGGGGGGGGGGGGGGGGGGGCGATTTTTGATGCTTTGATCGTCACCAACAGCATACGTTTTGGAGTATGTTACACATGGTCGTTGCGATCGATGTGAAATCATGGTTGGATCAAAGCAGGATTGATGTCATATAGTCCTTACCTTCACTAGGAGGTACCCCAAAAAGAATATTCCAATTGTCTGATTGCGATATCCAGTATTGGTGTCCATCGTGTCGACAACATAATCCACCACAACACATGCATCGGAGGCATTGGACGCGTTTCAATGTGATCGAGTGAACCGCTTGACTCGCCTGACCAAAAAAACTGCGCCCGGAGTGAATTAAATGAACACCGGGTGTGAAAAAAAGGTTTAGAAGGATGGGCGATACTGCCACCTAGCAGGATGCGGCCGGTATTGCACTCTAGCGATCTCAGAGTGATTCCCTATGATAACCCTGAGGTCCGTGTGAGAGAAATTAATACAAATATCGAATAAAAGAAATAACGATGAAAACCCGACTATACTCGGGTATGGCACTGATTGAGTTGTGCCATACCCGAGTATAGTCCCTGGGTAAAAAAAAGAAATAATCAAACAAACAAACAATAAACAGGTAGAGTTATCTAAGTAGCTTAGAACAGTGCTGTCTCTACTGCTGTCCTCGTGGTCACATGACGCCTGCAGGTCTGTCCTCGTGGTCACATGACGCCTGCAGGTCTGTCCTCGTGGTCACATGACGCCTGCAGGTCTGTCCTCGTGGTCACATGACGCCTGCAGGTCTCGTCTGTGGCCCTGTGGTTTTGCAGCAGCAGCAGCTGGGACCATAGTATGCGATGCAATTTAATGTATATTATTGTTCTGTGTGGGTTTTGACGTTATGCCTCCCTTCACATGTAAGGTACAATTAGATACATGGATGGTGAGCTTCCAGGTCAACGACACATTATGTACGTCGTCGTACAAACACCTGCTCACTGTCTACTTGCAGTGGAAGTATAGTAGCGCGGTATTCCTGCCAGGTTTCCAGTATGCAGGTGTTCAAAGAACACATTGTTAAAGGCTTTCAGGCCAGCAAGCAGAATACGGTGCTGAGTATTCACACTATTACACACACACACACACACACACACACACACACACACACACACACACACACACACACACACACACACACACACACACACACACACACACACACACACACACACACACACACACACACACACACACACATACACTCACTGCACCATCACTGTCACCAAAGACGCACAAACTGTTTTCACTGATTCTGTGTCCTTCTAATGGGATAAGAGACAGCAGTTCTTCCAGTTTAGTATATAACGTCTCCGGCGGTGTTGTCCTTCTAATGGGATAAGAGACAGCAGTTCTTCCAGTTTAGTATATAACGTCTCCGGTGGTGTTGTCCTTCTAATGGGATAAGAGACAGCAGTTCTTCTAGTTTAGTATATAACGTCTCCAGTGGAGTTGTCCTTCTAATGGGATAAGAGACAGCAGTTCTTCCAGTTTAGTATATAACGTCTCCAGTGGTGTTGTCCTTCTAATGGGATAAGAGACAGCAGTTCTTCCAGTTTAGTATATAACGTCTCCAGTGGTGTTGTCCTTCTAATGGGATAAGAGACAGCAGTTCTTCCAGTTTAGTATATAACGTCTCCAGTGGTGTTGTCCTTCTAATGGGATAAGAGACAGCAGTTCTTCCAGTTTAGTATATAACGTCTCCAGTGGTGTTGTCCTTCTAATGGGATAAGAGACAACAACTCTTTGTTACGGCAGCAGTGGCGGAGCCCAATAGCAGAACACAGGGAGAGAGAGAGAATGGAGCGTTTTAGGTTGGTTTTAATTCTTTAGGTACCAGGCAGACAGGACAACAGTGAATATACAGGAATGTACACTCTGGGCGAGCAGGAGCGCTCGCTTGAGGAGGAGCATTTTTTCCCTATTGTTAGGTTTTAGTGAGTTTTTCCTTACCTTCGCGTGGGGTATGTCTGGGAGTGCTTGCATTCTATTATTTATTTGCATTTATTTTAAATTAGTTGGACCTTATGGTGTTCTTGACTTATTGTTATGTTTCTTCTTGACTTGTTTAAAGAAGACGTGTCCGGCCCATGGAGACATTAACGTGTGTTGTCGGGCCTTACAAATAAATTTAATTTGATTTGATGATCCACCACCTTGGTCAGCACTACGATACAAGCACTCAGAGAGATGGGGGAGGGGGGGGGGGGGTTAGAGAGTTCCCATGTTTGTAGTGGGCGGAGATGGAGCAATAAATACATGTAGTGAGCATATGCATACATGGTGACAGTAGAATCATAGTATATAAGAAAATTGTGAAATAGAGTAATAGATAGAACTGCAGGTGTATGGACACAGGATGAGATACAAGACAATAGCTCAGGGCCGTATGCCCCGAGGGGGCAGGAGAAGTCACTCAGAAGGTTCAGCGCTGCAGGCCAGACAGAAGACGGTATGAAGCTGTTCCATGGGACCGGTTGAGACAGAGACATAGGTTAAATAGACATCCTAACTAAACTAGACAGATTCATCTAAGGGTCAGTCCCCGACCAGGTGAGATCAGGGTGGGTTGAAGGAGAGAGAGAAAAGATGGGTCTTAAGCAGGGATTTAAAAGCTTCGACAGAGCAGGCGCCCCTGACGACGGCAGGTAATTTGTTCCACAGGTAGGGAGCGCGGTAGACAAAGGCTCTGTGGCCGGCGGATTTCTTTTTAACCCTAGGAATCGATAGAAGCCCTGACAAGTCAAGTTCAAGTTCAAGTTCAAGTTCAAGTTCTTTAATAGTTGTCATACAGAAGTACAGAATACTTTCATACAAAATGCTTCTTACTGTTACGCTCCAGAGACTGTGCTAGACAAGATAGTATCAAATAACATAATATAGCATGTAATTTAGAAGAAGAAAAATGAGGTCACAGTGTTCGGTATAGACATATGTACAATGTTCTGAGTTACCATATAATATACAATACTATGCAGTGTACTAATGTACAGTACTATCTAGTGCAAAGCAGAAATGGGATGAGGTACAATTTTAGGTACAATTTACAGTAAGGTGTACGAGTTGTAGTGCAATCCTTCATCAATAAATATAAAGTGTGGGGAGTGGGTGCTGCTACAGTGTGTTTGTTTAAAGTGGGTGTGTGCTATAAAGTGTGTGGAGTGGGTGCTACAGTGTGTTTGTTTAAAGTGAGTGTGTGCGTGTGGATGTGTGTGCTATGTGCGTTTGGTGGTTGTTGTTGTGTAGTGTTCATTCATTGTTCGTTTAGCAGCCTGATGGCCTGGGGATAGAAGCTTCTAGCTAGTCATCAGGAAGGGCACAAATCGATCAGCTGAGTAACAATGTTCATCAAAGTGTTGAGTGCTACAGTGTAGGTTAGTTTATTAGTAACTATATAACGTCTCCGGTGGTGTTGTCCTTCTAATGGGATAAGAGACAGCAGCTCTTCCAGTTATAACGTCTCCAGAGAGAGAGAGTTATGGCTGGAAGGAAGTGTGTCTATCAGCAGGGAGAGAGTTACATTCCATTCCAGGTGACAGTGATATCAGTGTCTTGGGTAACAGTGTGTTTGACTTGAGGCCACAGGAGGAGTGGGCAGAGCAAGCATGTTCTGAGCAGCAGCACCCAAAGGTTCCTTTCTTCCTATAGACACAGTGTTTTTGTGTGTGTGTGTGTGTGTGTGTGTGTGTGTGTGTGTGTGTGTGTGTGTGTGTGTGTGTGCTGCGTGTGTGTGCTGCGTGCGTGTGTGTGTGTGTTCTGCGTGTGTGCGCATGTGTCCAATACCAAGGCCGCTTTGTCAGTCTAGCAGCCAAGCCCTCCAGCCTACAGTAAAGCTGCTGTTCTACAGTGGAGCTGTTGTTCTACAGTATAGCTGTTGATTCCAGCCAAGTTAACATAACTTTGCACCAAAGTCCGTCTCAGGAGAAGTCGGTCCGCCAATAAGACTAACAAGACCTGAGAGATGTCGATGGTTTTCATATGTGTGTGTAATGGAAATGTCTATACAGATATTTAGTTTTAACGGATCCTCTGTGTGTTATACTGAAACGGTAGAGACAGACGGAGAGTGGGAGAGATAGGGAGCCAGGGTGGCTAGAAGCGAGATAAGAAGCCCAGTCGAGGTCATTCCTGATAGAAATAACGTCAGCATTCCCTTAAGATATAGCTGGGCCGTACCAACGTCTGTATTGGGTCAGAGGTAACGGACGGCTGGCGTTGTGTCGCTTAGTAACGAGAGAGAGGGTTAGATAGGGCGTTGCTATGGGCTGGCAGCTGTTGCTAGGTAAATATACTTTATAGCTGTGAGTTCTTCCGGTTTGAGTCAGACGAGGTTGCGACGGCGAGACGAATCACACCGATAGCTGAGCTCCCAGCTCTCTGAACGGGGGTTGGGAGGGCGAAGGGAACCGACCACGAGGACAGAGCTAGCTACAGGCTAACAGAACAGATAGCTACAGGCTAACAGAACAGATAGCTACAGGCTAACAGAACAGATAGCTACAGGCTAACAGAACAGATAGATACAGGCTAACAGAACAGATAGCTACAGGCTAACAGAACAGATAGCTACAGGCTAACAGAACAGATAGATACAGGCTAACAGAACAGCTAGCTACAGGCTAACAGAACAGATAGATACAGGCTAACAGAACAGATAGCTACAGGCTAACAGAACAGATAGCTACAGGCTAACAGAACAGATAGCTACAGGCTAACAGAACAGATAGCTACAGGCTAACAGAACAGATAGATACAGGCTAACAGAACAGCTAGCTACAGGCTAACAGAACAGATAGATACAGGCTAACAGAACAGATAGCTACAGGCTAACAGAACAGATAGCTACAGGCTAACAGAACAGATAGCTACAGGCTAACAGAACAGCTAGCTACCGGCTAACAGAACAGATAGCTACAGGCTAACAGAACAGATAGCTACCGGCTAATAGAACAGAGAGCTACAGGCTAAAAGGACAGATAGCTGATTGATTGATTGAAAACTTTATTAACATATTGCAGAATGGGTACAATACAGTACGGCTCAATACAAGACAACTGCTAAGAGGATGCAGACCAGAAAAATACTTTCGTCTTGTTTACATCGGGGTCCCCCATTTTCAATTCATCAGGACATTTATGACATACAAGACATACAGATATACAGAACTGTGTAGTAAAAAGAGATCATAAAAAAGATATACATCCGAAGGGGAAGCTACAGGCTAACAGATAGGCCGCAACCACCAAGCGGGTATCAGAGAGATTAATCTATTAATCTAGGTTCATTAGACCCTCAAAGACTTTTCTCAAACATCCTACTGAGAAAGAGATCACGTTTCCAGTACTAATTCTTCTGTTACGGATGCATCAACAGAGTGGTACAGTGTGTGACAGCCAGTAAGATTGCCATCAACAAACAACAAACGCAGAGACTTCTCGGATCGGCAGATGACGGGTTGATAAGGCTGAAATCACTGATACCTATCACACCTGACCCCTATCTCTAGACTAACAAGACCTGACCCTCTTTGAACGGGGAGTCATCCATATCCAACAATCTGTCACACATTTCATAGTTTTTCTTTCATATTTGAAGTCACTGGTAAATTGCTGACAACACAGAATGGTTCATTTGGTCAAAAATTTAAATGTTGTGATCGAAAAATGCCATTTCCCCACCAGCTTCTACTACTACTAGTCGTGATATCTTCAGGCATCCACCGAATACATTACTTGTTACTGCCCCCACTGGTGTATGCTTTTACTTATTTATTTTATATATAAAACATCCATTTAGTTAATTTTTGCATAATCAGTGCCCACATTCCAATAAAAAAGGTGAAATTATAAAACACTAAGCATTATCGAGTGTGCAAATCAGAAGTGAACGTGTCTGTGAGACAGCAGCTATTTTTAGGTTGAGTAGTTTTAACTTTGCGTGAAGGAGAGAAAGAAGCTCCAGAGACACGACAACGATAGCAGAGGATTAAACCCAGAGCAGCGAAAGCTCGACTGGAGAGGAGTTCAGAGGACCAGTCCAGACCAGCAGCAGTATGTTTGCACAGTATTGATTGATTGATTGATTGATTGATTGATTGATTGATTGATTGATTGATTGATTGATTGATTGATTGAAAACTTTATTAACAGATTGCAGAATGGGTACAATACAGTACGGCTCAATACAAACAACTGTTAAGAGGATGCAGACCAGAAAAATACTTTCGTCTTGTTTACATCAGGGTCCCCCATTTTCAATTCATCAAGACATTTATGACATACGTGACATACAGATATACTGTTTCATCAAGACATTTATGACATACAAGACATACAAATATACTTAAGAGAAAGAGATGATAAATGTGTGTGATCAATGCACTACGTTGATCCGTCCGTCAATGAACAATTAAACTATTTTTAAATTAGAACCAAATGTCTGTCCAACAAATTCCTACTAATCATTGAACATTTATTAAAACCAGATGTAGACGGACAGACACAGCTTGTTTGAGTGGCAGCTCTGGCAGGGCGCTAGGGATGAAGCGCTTGTGGTGAGAACAACCCCTTGCTGTGCGTGAGTTTTGTATCTATGGCAACAGTGTAACTATCACTAACCACCGTTTTATTGTATATTTGTTATTAATTTCTATTGCCGGGCATCGCAATTCGGCCACACAAAAGAAGACGGGTGCAGCGCTCTTCCTCTAGACTAGGCCGGGTGACCATATTGTGATTTCCAAAAAAGAGGACACTCTGCCCCCAGCCTCAAGATACTTAAATGATACTCAATGATGGATGCTTTCAAGAAAGGCCTCAAAACTCACCTTTTTAGTAGAGCTTTCTGTAGACTTTTTATCAAATTTCTTGCTCCACACATTTTATGTTCTTTTACCAATTTCTTTTATCAGTTTTACTTATTCTATGTTTCTCTATGTTATTCTATGTTTAGTCTTGCCTATTTTTTTTATTCTTTCTTCCTTTATTCTTGCTAGTTTTTATGTTCTTTTAACTGTAGCGCTTTGCGATTTGCCCCGCAATTGTAAAGCGCATTACAAATAAAATCTATTATTATTATTATTATTATTATTATTATTATTATTATTATACTCAAAGTTTACTCAAAGATGCCTTATCATTTTTATATATTTAAAGTAGGCCTTCTCTGTATGGATAGAAAATTCTTATTTATATTATTTTATATCATAAAATAATATCTCTCTATAGCCACTCAACATGCTTTATTATGCCTAAAGTAATCTCTCTGACAAAACTCAATGGTACGAAAATAACTTAAAAATCAACCTATAACAAAATAATAGCTTTAACTATTCATATAGCTCATAACTAAACAAATATGAATTAATGTTCTAAATAATACCTATTCATTTTTTATTATTATTTTTTTTATTATGTTTTTGGTAGATTTGTATTTGTTGTACTACCGGGTAGTCCGGTAGAGAGAGAGATAGGTTCAATTCAATCAATCAATCAAAGGATGGCGGGTCCGGGAATCAAACCCGGGTCGGCCGCTTCGCGACGCAGCGCGTTACATGGGTCTCCACTTGGGTGCCCAATACCTATTCTGTATTAGAAAATCCAGCTTTAGGCGGCTGGTTGGCGCAGCAGACAATGCGCTCATCACCAACACAAGAGACACTGGTATCGAATCCAGCTGTCAGCGTTACTTCCGGCTTGGCCGGCCGTCATACTGGCTCGATTGGCAGAGTCAGCGGGAGGGAAGCCGGTGGATGGGTCTGGGTCGTTGTGGACAGCGACTCCTACAGTTCGGTCGGGGCGCCTGCACAGCGAGGGAAGGATCTAAGAGAGGTAGTGTGACCTTCCACATGTTACACTCTCTCAGTGAGAGTCCGCGCTGCCAGGTGAAAAGAAGTGGTGGGCTAGGTAGACATGTGTCGGAGGAAGCATGTGATAGTCTCCGCCCTCCCAGACTGACGGTAGGGGGTAGAGTGCGCAGCGACCAGGAAGGGGATTGGGAATTGGCATAACGACTAACATTGAAAAAAAATGTAATAAAAAATCCAGCTTTAAAAAATATATCTTTGTAATGTTGGGGAAAATGTGTATGGGGTGGACTAGTTTAATATAGGTCAACTAGCAGTGCTGAAAGACGGTCTGGCTGACGTTCTTAAAACAACTGGGACAGATGGACATTTCAGTACGGCACGTTGTGTGCTGGTAATCTCGGACATCGTATCGCTTTCATATCTTGTTCTTTTCTCTCTTTCATACATACACAGCACACACACACAGACACAGGCACAGCACACACACACAGACACACGGACACACACATACACAGCACACACACACAGACACAGCACACACACACAGACACACGGACACACACATACACAGCACACACACAGACACAGCACACACACACAGACACACAGACACACACAGTCACACAGACACACACACACACACACACACAGACACACACAGTCGCACAGACATACACACCGACACACACACACACACACACATTCCCTGTGACACAATACACACATACAATACACATACGTCTGTACGCAGACGCACACACACACAGACACACACACACATACACACACACACACACACACACACACATCTCACTCTCTCTTCAATGTTCTTAAATGTTTTACATCATATCGTGTGTACATCATATCTTGTTTATCTCTCTTCATGTTCTTAATGTTCTTATCTCTCTCCGATGTTAAATCTACGTATCATCTTAATGTACGTCATGTCAGATCTGACATGATATGATACGTCATCATATCTGTCATGGGGGGGCAGGACTGAGAGGGGATTTAGGGGACAGGCAGAGGGATTGAGGGTAGAGTGTTTTTTGTTCAAGCTGTGGTGATCCTCTGCTCGACCCATAGCTCTTGCTGTTAAGAACTTCTTTTCTTAAATAAATTACCTACTTGTTACAATTGGAAATATCGTCTCCTGCTGTGTTAAACAACCTTCAGCCACAACAGTATCTTTTCAATGTCATGTAAATTATAAAACAGCATGTAGGGGAGACGTTGCTCATTTAAGCATTACATCACGCGCAGGTGTGTGTTATAAGAATTAGAGCATGCCTAGGGGTGGTTGTTAAGTCTAACGCACACGGTGGGCGATTTTTGCCAGGCGACCGATTTTTTAAGCGAGGCGACCGACAGAATTCTATCGCTTCCATTGTTATGAATGAGAGAACCCACAACTTAAAAAATATGATTAGTGATATTTCCATTGGTCCAACTACCTATGGGTAGTTTTGACGGCAGTCCTACTAGGTCGTTTTTGACGATTAACAGATGGTGCGCCTAGTCGGAGTCAATGGAGCTCATAACATAATTTACTTTCCAGAATAATACACCTGTGTAATAAAAACATTTGTGTCCATCTCATTATCTGTGCTTTCCCAAATTCATATTCAGATTGGGGCTCATCTCTAGTGTGTCTACAGTTAGTGTTGTTACTGTAGTGATTCCCTTTCAGTTTCCCAGGTTACATTTGGATTTGATTACATGCCTTTTTGAAACACTACACTCTCTCTCTCTCCCTCTCCCTCTCTCGCTCCCTCTCTCTCTCTCTCTCTCTCGCTCCCTCTCTCTCTCTCTCTCTCTCTCTCTCTCTCTCTCTCTCTCTCTCTCTCTCTCTCTCTCTCTCTCTCTCTCTCTCTCTCTCTCTCTCTCTCTCTCTCTCTCTCTCTCTCTCTCTCTCTCTCTCTCACTCTCACTAGGACACTAACTCTCTCCACTCTAACATAACAACTCAAGGCACTAAGGCTCTCTCAGGAGTCCTGGCTCTAACTCCCAGTTCTTCTAGCCATTATATCTGACATTCCACTCCATACACTTGCGTTGTATCTCGCAAAGGACATGGATTTTGATCGACCTGCACAGACACTGACACTACTGGTGCAATGTGTGGATATTGGTACAGATGTCTCCTATAACCACTACACCGTATCATAATTCAATCAAACCATAGCAGCTTGATTTACTGCATTTTTGACTACATAGAATTAGATTAGAATGGAGAAAACGGATTATACTGTATCTCAATTGTATCAAATCAAATCCTCTGATCAGCTCCTCCTGGCTGTTCCCAAGTCCAGGCTGAAGCTTAGGGGAGGGACCGTGCTTTCACTGTGGCAGCCCCAGAGCTCTGGAATGAGCTGCCACTGCATGTTAGGCAGGCCCCCACTCTGCAGGTGTTCAAATCACGCCTCAAAACTCATTCTTTTGGTTTTTAAACAGTTTGAGAGACCTGCCTTTTTTATGTGACATATTGTATTTGTTTTTATTGTGTGCTTTTATCTTTGTATCTTATGTCGTGGGACTTGTACAGCGCTTTGGTCAACTTTGTTGTTTTTAAATGTGCTCTATAAATAAAGTGGATTGGATTGTTTTTGGTCGAGTGCAGTGAACCAAAAGTATAGTCCCCACCCAGTCTATACTGTTCAGTAAAAGTATTGATCAGATCGATAGACATGGGATCCATACCAGCAGTGGAGCAGAGGTATTATTGGTGCATCCTTATAGATGGGATTCTGGTCCACGTCAAACATAGCCTCTTACGTGACTGCGATCTGCAGATCGCAGTCACGTAAGGGGCTACGTCAAACATACCTTTGCTGCGCATCAAGGAGGCAAAAAGGAACGTATAATCCTGGTCAGAAAAACGGGGCAGACTACAATATATTTGCATGTGTTAGCCATGCTAGCGATCTAAACAATCAACCCATGCCAAAGCTAGATATATGTAAAAGGTGAAAGACTCACACTCACAACCATGCTGATTTGGCTAAATGACATCCAGCCGTTTTAGTTTGAAACAACTTTTAGTCAGGGGGGTGTCATGGTTTCTCCATAGAGCTCCATTATACTTTTAGTCAGGGGAGTGTCATGGTTTCTCCATAGAGCTCCATTATACTTTTAGTCAGGGGAGTGTCATGGTTTCTCCATAGAGCTCCATTATACTTGTCCATTAAACATACATGGTGTATTTATAAACAAGAAACCTGTCTATAAGTGATCACATGAGAATCTCCAACAATGCGTTGCAGGGTTTGAAACACGACAGCCATGATATTGTCTGAGCTAAAAATCAATAGTGTTGATATGTCAGCTGAGGCTTTTTGGCATTTGGATTTGAACATTATTCTCTGGCAGTGTTTTGTTTTGAACGGCAAACAGGAGAAAGTGATTAATTTAATTTGCTTCCAAGACTGTGTAAATAATATCACCCCATATATTGCAATTTGGCAACAACAACATGACGGTCATTTGTGGATCAAGCTTTCGCTCACAGGCACTGTAGGCGGCTTGGTCTTTCTATTACTTTAGAAAGATTTTTAAAATGCATCGTTCTCAGTGACGCCCTTTTTTTTTTTTTTTTTGCTAAATTTAGTGCAGTTTATGGTGAAGTAAGCCTGACAGGGGATTAATCCTACTGTGGTTAAACAGCTGTCAGGCTTTGTGGTCATAACGGGAGTTCTGACTCTATCTCTCGCATCTCCTTTCCTTAGGGATTATTCACATCTCATCATACTTGCATAAACAACCAAACATACCTGTTCATACTTCACTGACTCATACTCTTTGTGCATAACTGCCCAATTGCACAGCCCTGGCCTATTCCTATTTTATCTTCATTGTACTATATTCTATTGTGCTATATTTAATTTAGTTTATATCCCATTTAATATTATTCAACCTCTTTATTTACAGCCCTGACCTATATTACATTTTATTTCATAATTATATTATATTCTATTGTGCTACACTTAGTTCATATTTCATTTGATCTTATTCCATTGTATTATCTGTCTGTTAATATCTGTCCGAAAATGACCAAAGCAAATTCCTTGTATGTGAAAACTACTTGGCAAATAAAGACCTTTCTGATTCTGATTCTGATCAGACAGCAGGTTGGTGCATTGGTGTAGAATGACCATTTACATTTACATTTAGTCATTTAGCTGAACGCTTTTATCCAAAGCGACTTACAAGTTCTGTACGACAAGTCAGCAGGAAGGGTACAACTCTATCAGCTGAGTAACAATGGTCATCAAACAGTGCTGAACCTTGCGTGCTGCAAGGTTAAGTGCATCTTAAGACATATTAGTATAGTAGGAGGAGTGCATGGTAGTATAGGACAGTAAGAAGGTTAGTGTTTATTTCTAAAAAAAAAATTATTTCAGATATTGATTGTGTTTTTAGTCGAAGGCGAAAGATTGGTCGGGTTTCGGCTGTCCTAACTGGTGGGAAGTTCCTTCCACCATTGTGGAGCGAGGACCGAGAATAGGCGGCTTCTCTTTGATGACCCTCCCGGAGCTTGGATAGGAGTGGGTCTGAGGCGGCCCGAAGATGCAGAGCGTAGGGGTCTTGAGGGTCTGAGGCGGCCAGAGGCTGTAGAGTGGGGGGGTCTTGAGGGTGTGTAGTTAGTTAGAGACCATTGACCGGAGGTAGGCGGGAGAGGTTCCCTTCGCCGCACGACATGCCAGGTCGAGGGCCTTGAAGCTAATTCGTGCGGCGATGGGGAACCAGTGCAGGTCCCTGAGAAGTGGGGTGACATGGGGGCGGAACATGGGCCATTTGTGTGGCCTCATGCTGTGAGATCTTTAACCTCCCCCTCCCTCCAAATCCCTTGTATTCTGTGATCGATTGGCCACTGCAGCATGGGGCAGGGGTTTCATTATGGCAAAAGTTGACTCCAGTTTTCTCTCCCATCTCTCTCTCTCCCTCCCTCCCCCCCCCCCCCCCCCCCCCCCCTCCCCTCCCCTCCCCCCCCCTCTCTCCCCCTCTCCCCCCCCCCCCAGGCGTGGAGGAAGACGAGGATGTGCGTGTGATGCTGGAGGGCAGCAGCATGGTGAAGGTGCGCTCCCCCGGCTGGCAGAAGAGACGCACGCTGAGGCTGCTGGAGGACGGGGTCACGGTCTGGTGTCAGTCCCACAAGACCTCCAGCCACGCCAAGGAGCAGCAGTCCTGTGAGTGGCAGCCAGGGGGCGTGAGAGTGTGTGTGTGCGTGCGTGTGTGTGAGAGTGTGTGTGTGCGTGTGTGCGTGCGTGTGTGTGTGTGTGTGTGTGCGTGTGTGTGTGTGTGTGTGTGTGTGTGTGTGTGTGTGTGTGTGTGTGTGTGTGTGTGTGCGCGCCAAGGAGCAGCAGTCCTGTGAGTGGCAGGGGGTGTGAGAGTGTGTGTGTGTGTGCGTGTGTGTGTGTGTGTGTGTGTGTGTGTGTGTGTGTGTGTGTGTGTGTGTGTGTGTGTGTGTGTGT